>NC_134710.1:135239149-135546647 GCF_043290135.1 Rhipicephalus microplus
GATAGGTAATAGTGCACTTCAAGTTGTAAAAAAAGACTATGTCTACTTAGGGCAGGCAATAACTGCGGAGCCGAACCACGAGATTGAAGTGACTAGAAGAATAAGAATGGGGTGGAGCACATTTGGCAAGCACACTCAAATAATGACAGGTAGATTGCCACTGTCCCTCAAGAGGAAAGTATATAACAGCTGTATCTTGCCGGTACTTAGCTACGGAGCAGAAACCTGGAGACTTACAAAGAAGGTTCAGCTTAAATTGAGGACGACGCAGCGAGCAATGGAAAGAAAAATGGTAGGTTTAACCTTAAGAGACAAGAAGAGAGCAGAGTGGATTAGGGAACAAACGGGGGTTAAGGATATCATAGCTGAAATCAAGAAGAAGAAATGGACATGGGCCGGGCATGTAGCGCGTAGACAGGATAACTGCTGGTCGTTAATGGTGCATTCAGACGACGGACCGAATCCGGATTTGTCGTGGACGCGGACATCTAATCCGCGGATGGTCCGCCTGCAGGCGCATCCACACGACGGACGGTGTCCTAGGGGAAAACAGCCAGATTACCCTCGACAGCAGATTCGGCACTCACCTGTGCCCGCTGGCAGCAGACCGGTTTGAGAGTATTCAACATGGATGCCCACAAGAAGCGAAGCTTGGCTGCGATGTCTGTCGTGTTGTGACAAATGAACGAGTAGTGTTATTCTTTCAGGAGAAAAGGTAGTTGCTAGCAGGATATTCTTTCAATTACATTATTCCCCACTTGTAGAACTCCTAAACGTGTCTCCCGCCTTTTCTTTTTTTTAGAAGCAGCACGTCACCGGTTGCAGACGTTGGAATATTTCACCACCATGACGGCTAAGAATCTCGCATGTTAAGCGACGGCGGCGACATTTCCCGAACCACCAAAAGTGATTTCTGCATATTTAATCACCTGAGAACAAAGTCTCCGGAAACTAAGTAAACAATGCTCAAGCGTAGATGATGCCGACCAGTCATGCAGCTGTCCGCGAGCCATGGAAGAGATGTCGCGAGCAGACGAAAAGGGTACTGGTTGCCACCGACCCCAAGCTATTCCGCTGAAGTACCGGCTCTCCCCCGCCAGAATCCCGATGTGAGAAACCGGTTGGGTTCATCCGTCCGCGAGCCGCGCGGACGAGTCGCGGACGAGGGGAATCGCTGATGTGAGGTCACGTGACGCGCCGTCCGTCCCGCCACATCGGGATTCGATCCGTCGTCTGAATGCACCATAAGGGTAACTGACTGGATTCCCAGAGAAGGCAAGCGGGTTTGGGGGAGACAGAAGGTTAGGTGGGCAGATGAGATTAAGAAGTTTGGGGGTATAAATTGGCAGCAGCAGGCACAGGACCGGGTTAACTGGCGGAACATGGGAGAGGCCTTTGTCCTGCAGTGGATGTAGTCAGGCTGATGATGATGATGATGATGATGACCATCCGCAAACAAATGGTCTTACAGAGCGCCTCAACCGCACCGTAACCGATATGCTTTCTAAATACGTAGCAGCCGACCACCAGGACTGGGACGTTCGTTTGCCATTTGTGACGTTTGCATATAATTCGTCACATCACGACACTGCCGGATATTCGCCATTCTATACGGCCGAGAACCCGCCCTACCCTTGAACACCTTGCTGCCCTCGGTCACTGAGTATGCCAGCGAAGCCATTGCGCGAGCCGAATGGAGCACCAAAGACAGCTACGATTCCAATCATCGAAACGTGTACTTTTCACCGGGTTCCCAGGTCCTCCTCTGGTCCCCAACTCGGCATGTAGGTCTTTCTGAAAAACTGCTGTCACGCTATACTGGACCATACCGCGTTGTTCGCCAGGTGACTCACGTTACATACGAGATTGTTCCAGCCGATCCAACGTCATCATCGTCACCTTCGAGGGACATCGTTCACATAGCTCGACTCAAGCCTTATCGCCCTCCTTCTACCACATCCAAGTGTCTCAAGCACCGATACGGGGCTTCTACCACCGGGGGGTTACGATACACAACAGCGGCACAGCCTTGCTGCGAGAAAGAGAAATACGGCGTCGGTTGCTGGTTGTTGATGAACTGTCGTCATCTTGTTCGCCGAGCACGGTCCATCGTATATAATTTATTAAATAAGCTACTCGTAACACTATTCATGTACCATGACGCTCGAACTGCCGATCACCTCGGGCTGCACAAGACACTGGCACGCATCAAAGAGAGGTTTTGGTGGCGGCGCATGCACAGTGATATTTTCCGCTATGTTTTGCCGTGCACAGTCTGTCAAGCATGGAAGGCTACCACAAATATGCAACCAGACCCCATGCAACGCACCCCTACTCCGAAAACACCTTTTGAGATTCTGCGACTTGATCACATGGGACCATTTTCACGTACGTCGCACGGCAAGAAGTTCCTCATCGTTGCCACGGACTATCTCACGAAGTGGAACGAAGTCAGGGCCGTCCCTGACTCTTCGACTCTGCACGTCCTCACGTTCATCAACGAGTGCGTCATTTTTCAACACGGCATGCCACGCTTGCTCATCACTGACCGTGGCATGGCTTTCACGTCCCGCACACTTAGAAGACTACTGAACGACCATGGAATTCGGCATGGCGCGGCCACTCCTCAGAGCCCACTAACAAACGGTGTGTTGGAAAGTACAAACCGTACCATAAAGGACATACTGTCGTCATACATGAGTCCCAGTCATAACAACTGGGACAAATACGTCGCCGCAGCGGTCTTCGCCCTCAACACGTCCCAGCAGGAAATCATACGGGAGTCACCGTTCACGCTTGTCTATGGAAGGACGCCAAGGCTCCCGCAAGAGAGCTTGTTTAGTTTGAACACAACAACGCAAAACCGTCTGGATGATACCAGCACTTCAGAACTTCTTCGAAAGGCTCGCTTTAGAGCGCAACTGGCCATAGCACATCGTCAGGAGAAAGGTAATTGACTAGAGTATAAAGTTGGGCATGTTGGTAAGGCATAATTAACCAGGAAAAATTTTGTCAGGGAATTAATCAGGAGAAATTTTGCTCGCCTTCCAACGAGAACCACACCCCTTTTTAACCAAGAGACCTAGTGCTGGCTCGACGCACCCAGCGTGTTCCACAGCGTTGCCAGAAGTTTTTTCCCCGGTATGCCGGCCCATTTCGAGTGGTGAAAGCCCTAGGCCCTGTTACGTTCCACCTGGAAGTTATTCCCGAACTGGTCACCGAAAGCAGAAACCGTGTTTTTCCCACCCATGCAAGCAAATTGAAACTTTATGTGCCGCGTGATTTCTCTCTTCACACCTCTTCGTCTTCTGGCTGAGACTCCAGGGGAGAGGGGGTGGCTAATGTAGTGGATCATAGCAACGGGGTGACCGGCGCGCAAGGGGTAGACCGGGAAAAAGAGAACGACGAAGACAGTGTTGTGTTGGATTGTGTTTGGGTGAGTGGCTCTTGTACGTTACAATATTAGAAAAATTTAAGCTACCTCATATGAAAGCGTTCTTTGTTTTTCGACCAAATCGTCGGAAGGTGGTGCCACTACGCTACTTGAAAATTCTTCATCAGCCGTATTGCTTGAAAAGTTCACTTCAGTTAGTGGTCATTACGAGATGTTGTGTGTTCAGTTTCAAGATGTCATAGTTACTGTGTGTTACCGGCCACTTGGTGGTAACTTGTCAGATTTTTTGCATCTTTAGATATTTTCTTATCATTTGTAAATCAATATCAATACACTATAATATTGGGTGGTGATTTAAATGGCGAAATGGGGCATGAAGGCACACAAAAGTGCGACTTTGAAACTATTATTGCATGCAACAATTGCAAAAAAATAAATAGACCCACTAGAATTGCTGTTTTTGAAGACCACCACAGACTTGTTTATCACAAACTGTGATTTATCGCGTGTGACCTGTTTCGTTCTTACGTATCCTATTAGTGATCACAGGGCGATATGTTCTTCTGCGAAAACAGGTGCACCTACGTTACTTCAAAATGACGTTCCTTATAGTTATCAGTATGTTTCACCAGCTACTTTAGAAGCCTTCTGTTCAGGGATTGGCGCTTTGCATTGGCTCAATGTTTTTCTCTCAAATGCTGCAAATGCAGCCTATGACGCTTTTTTAAATCTTTTATCAGGCTTATGAATACCTATAACAATGACTTCAAATTAATATTACCACGACTAAGAACGCTGACGTCGACCATGGCTAGCTCATACCAGGCCAGATGCCTTCCTAGTTTACATGTGTAGGTCCTGAATTACATCAACAGCACCCTACAAAGGCAGACGGAAAACCGGGGTAACTTGAGCCGACAGGATACCGCAAGGTTTCGCGCATATATTGAAACTATGGGTACACATCAACTACAGCTTGACTTGGAATCGCATCTTAATCTTCCGTTTCTAAGTAATCCCCCACAACTCTCCGACGAGGTGTATTGCAGTTTAGTCGCTCCCATAACTTGAGGGGAGCTCACGATGGCAATGCATCACCTCCATATATATAGATGTTTTGCACCGGGAAGCGATGGCTTAACTGTAGAATTTTACAGTACATCCTGGGACGTCATAGGACCCACCTTGTTAGAGGTGCTGAATGTATTTGCAAGTAGACACACGCTCCCACCGTCATTCAAAAAATGGCGGGATCATCCTGCTTCCGAAGACGCAAGAGCACCCCGAGGACCCACGTAATTGGCGCCTGATTACGTTGATGGAGACAGACTACAAAATCTTAACCCCTGTCCAAACTCTGCATCTACAGGGAATCATATTCTCGCTGATCCCATCTTCGCAGTCATGTTCTGTGCTGGGACGTAACGTCCAAACCCTGAACATGTGTAGTGTAACAGGGATATTATAGAATACACGAAACAGAGACAAGCGATGGGACGGCTCACTTCTGGACCAGGCACAAGCATTCGACAGAGTAGAGCAAAGAGTGGCGAAATGATGTACATTTTCGCCACTCTTCTAGCGTTTGGTTACCCTAGACAGTTTGTGTACGTCATATAGAAATTAGAAAATGACAATAACAGTGACCTCACTGTAAAAAATGAAATTGTAGCTCCTTTCCATGACGAAAGGCGTGAGACAGGGACATACTCTTTCTCTTTGTTGTTCGCGTTAACGATAAAACCTTTCTTGATTCAGATTGAAAAACACTAGAGTGTCCTCTGGGTTCGAACCCCCTGCAGTAGTACCGTTAAAGTAGCTGCTTACGCAGATGACATAACGATATACCATAAAGACGACGACAGCCTCGCGACTGTTCTCAAGGTTTTTTCAGTATACGCTGAGCTCTCCAGAGCAATACTTTATCTACACAATTGTAAATCTTTGTGTCTTAACACGTCGCCGCTAACATGCCTGCATGGCTTTTCCGTCGTAGATAGAGTGTGCATTCTGGGAGTATCAGGCCAGCGGAGCAACCTGCGAGAGCTGGGAAGAGGAGGTGAAGGCGCTGGAACTTCAGATCAACAGGCCTCCATACTTTAAATTCCAGTTACTTACTCATGAGCGTCTTTACTGGTCACCTCTAGTTTTTTTTTCCAATTCCCCAGTGATGCCCTATCAGGTTGCACGCAAGGTCAAATCACAGCTTATCAGATTTTTTTTTGGAATTCAAAAGCCTCCTTTGTCAAATAGGAACAGTTAGGCCTGCCTCACGTGAAGGGTGGCTGGAACATCCCTTCGACCATTGTTTCGGCACTTTTGCGTTGAAGATGACCCTCAGGGTTTTACAGCTACCAGAAAAACACCCCGCCAGAAAACTGGTGACGTATTTCCTAGGAATGCAAAGTCGCTTGTTTTTGAAGACGCAGCCTCCGGGGCCGAAGGCGCTGAGTTCGACGCCCTTCTATAGGCATGTCTTAGGTATCTATAGGAGAGTAGCCGCGCTAAACTTAGATACTGTGCTCCTGGATATTCGCAATCCAGAGTTTGCGCAGCAGTTACTGGTGAATGCTGGCTGCGAGGCTGAGAACCCCGGGTTTTCATGGGCCCTGCTGACCCCTAGCAGGCGACCAGGCAGTATTCAGGATATGGTGTGGCGCTTCGGGTGGTCCGTCTTGCCTACGGCGGACCGGATGTAGAGATGGCATATCGTTCGCTCGCAGCAGTGCGTGCACTGCAGGGAGCATGAGGAGGATAAACGCGCATTGCTAACTTGCCGTGTGGCCAAGACATTCTGGTCCCTCGTGGGTGCGGCATACTACGCGTTAGGTATAGAGCGGTTCATAAAAAGGGGCAGGTGCCCGAATGGTGCACTGGTACGTGTAGTGCTAGTGGCCAGAATGTTTTCTTTGTGTGGGAACAGAAGTATAGCAGTAAGCCAGAGAAGGACCTGCAAGAACCAGTGCCCCATGTTAAGGCAAATGTTGTATTTGGTAGCCGACCATTTGGAAACTGAACTGTTCCACCCAGGTGAGGAAGAATTCCTCTAATGTTGGTCATTAAGATCATCAACAGGGTTGTGCTTGCCTGCTCTCCCATATGGAGACTATGAACCACATGAAACTCACCCCAGTTTTTGTGGTGTGCGTGCCTAAAATACTGCTGGTAATAATGTGAAATATTTCTGTGAATGCGCTATAGAATCTGTCCTTGTAATTGCAGGTCATTTGTACACGAAACCGTATTGTGTGTGGAACCTGTGCCATGTAATTTTGGTAAACATTGAATTCTTTTTTTAGACAGAGAGACCGACAGACAGACAGACCAAAAGTTTTGTGTCGGAGGTCCCGAAGATAGACTATCGTATTTAAAAAACTGTAGCATCAAGAAAAGGGTGTTAGGTATCGTAATTAAACTCAGTAAGAGATACAAGATGAAGGTGGTACAGGCTTACGCGCCTACATCCAGCCATGATGACGCTTCTGTTGAAAGTTTCTATGAAGACGTGGAATCGGCAAGGAGTGAGGTAAAAACACAGTATACTATACTGATGAGAGACTTTAATGCGAAGGTAGGGAAGACGCAGGCTGGAGACCAGTCAGTGGGATATTATGACGTCGGTACTAGAAATGCCAGGGGAGAGCTACTAGTAGAATTCGCAGAACGCAATAATTTACGGATTTTGAATACCTTCTATCGAAAACGAGAAAACCGTAAGTGGACATGGAGGAGCCCTAATGGCGAAAATAAGAACAAAATAGACTTTATAATGAGTGCACACTCAGGCATCGTGCAGGATGTGGAAGTGCTTGGCAAGGTACGATGCAGTGACCATAGAATGGTACGGACTCGAATTCGCCTAGACTTGAAGAAAAAGAAACGACAGAAACTGATACGCAAGAAGCCAATCAATGAGCTTGCACTGAGAGGGAAAGTAGAGGAATTCAGAGTCTCACTTCAAAACAGATACTCGGCTCTTATCGAGGAAACGAGTCTTAGCGTTGACGCAATAAATGATAATCTGACGAGTATCATTACGGAGTGTGCAGCGAAAGTTGGAGGTACGGTACTTAGATACGACTCTGGCAAGCTGTCCCAGGAAACGAAGAACCTCATTGAAAAGAGTCAAAGCATGAAAGTCTCAAGTACATCAGACAAAATAGAATTGGCAGAGCTTTCGAAGTTGAATAATAGGCGTAAGGTATTCGATGTAACAAGGTATACCATGGAGAAATTGAACACACTCTGAAAAACGGAGGAAGCGTCAAAGCAGTGAAGAGGAAACTTGGGATAGGCAGAAATCAGATGTATGCACTAAGGGACAAAGAAGACATAAAAACTACCAATATAGATAGGATAGTTAAAATAGTGGAGGCGTTTTACAGAGATTTGTACAGTAGCCTAAACAACCCCAACCTTAATACTATAAGAACAAGCAGTAACCCAGATGACACCCCACCAGTAATAATAGAAGCCAGAAAAGCCTTGGAGAGCATGCAAAGAGGTAAAGCTGCTGGTGAGGACCACGTAACATCAGATCTGCTGAAAGATGGAGGACAGATTGTGTTAGAAAAACTAGCCACCCTGTTTAAGAGGTGTCTCCTGGCAGGAAGAGTACCAGTCTTGGAAGAATGCTGACATCATCCTAATACATAAGAAAGAAGATGACAAGGACTTGAAGAATTACAGGCCGATCAGCTTGCTCTCCGTAGTACACAAGCTGTTTACAGAGGTAATTGCTAACAGAGTAAAGAAAACATTAAAATTAAATTAACCAAAGGAACAAGCAGGATTTCGAACAGGCTACTCAACAATTTACCACATTCATCAGGTAATACAGAAATGCTCAGAATATAACCAACCACTATACATAGCCTTCCTAGATTACGAGAAGGCGATTGATTCAATAGAAATATCAGCAGTCATGCAGACACTGCGGAATCAGGGCATCGATGAAGTATATATAAACATCCTGGAAGAAATATAGAGGATCAACTGCTACCATATTGCTTCATAAAGAAAGCAACAGAATACCAATCAAGAAGGTTGTAAGGCAGGGGGATACAATCTCCCCAATGCTATTTACCACTCGCTTACATGAGGTTTTCAGAGGCCTAGAATGGAAACAGTTAGGCATAAGAGTTAATGGAGAGTGCCTTAGTAAGCTGCGCTTTGCCGATGACATTGCATTGCTGAGTAACTCAGAGGACGAATTTCAACTCATGATTACGGAGTTAGACAAGAAGAGCAGAAAGGTGGGTTTTAAAATTAATCCGCAGAAAACGAAAATGATGTACAACAACCTCGGAAGAGAGCAGCGCTTCGATATAGGTAATAGTGCACTTCAAGTTGTAAAAGGTTACGTCTACTTAGAGCAGGTAATAACCGTGGAGCCGAACCACGAGACTGAAGTAACTAGAAGAATAAGAATGGGGTGGAGCACATTTGGCAAGCACTCTCAAACCATGATAAGTAGATTGCCACTATCCCTCAAGAGGAAGGTATATAACAGCTGCATCTTGCCGGTACTTTGCTACGGAGCAGAAGCCTGAAGACTTACAAAGAGGGTTAAGCTTAAATTGAGGACGACGTAGCGAGCAATGTAAAGAAAAATGGTAGGTGTAACCTAAAAGACAGAAGACAGCAGAGTGGATTAGGGAACAAACGGGGGTTAAGGATATCATAGTTGAAGTCAAGAAGAGGAAATGGACTAGGGCAGGGCATGTAGCGCGTAGACAGGATAACCGCTGGTCATTAGGAGTAACTAACTGAGTTCCCAAAGAAGGCAAGCGGGTTAGGGGGAGACAGAAGGTTAGGTGGGTAGATCAGATTAAGAAGTTTGCGGGTATAAATTGGCAACAGCAAGCAAAGGACCAAGTTGACTGGCGGAACATGGGACAGGTCTTTGTCCTGCAGTGGACGTAGTCAGGCTGATGATGATGATGGTGATGATTTAAAAAACACGTTGTCTATGTCATCTGTAAATTGGATGTAAAGACAAATGAAGGTGCATTATGGCCTTCAAGGTTCATGCGCCCTGTCTCAGAGGCTGTGAGGCACCACTGATGGCAAATGGCCACGCATGCCCACGCTTGGGTTCCCGCGCCAGCAAGTAATTGTCGTGTCTTCCGCGACAGCGCGGGCAGCGCCGAACCCGCGCGGTGGCCTATGTTCCTATCAAACAGGGTGGGGTGAAATTCGGTTCACAACAGTCATACTATATTACATTGCAGGTTAATGGGCCTCGGTCGGGACCACAGAAAAATTCGTGTCACCCCGAAATTCATATGAGCTGAGTCCGTATCACCAAAATTTTACCGTACATTCTTTTCCGATAGAGACCACGTTTCTGAAAACATAACTTCAAAGGATACTTGCGGTTCACTTAGAAATATTCGAGTTGTTCATCCTGCTGTTTTCTACCCGATCTATGGTATAATGAACGGAACTAAGTCTTAGATTGCGATGTGCGTCCATCGGTGTAGTTCTGTGAAGACTGATGGAGAGAATGTCAAGATAGTATCAATACACTGCAGTAATAATATATAAAACTGGATGTATATGTACAACATGGGCGCAGCTGGGAAGGGGTGGGTGGAATTCAACTTTTTTTATTCCCGATTTCTAATACTTTGCTTGCTTATATATATATATATATATATATATATATATATATATATATATATATATATATATATATATATATATATATATGATTTAACAGACAATAATGCCAAGAAATGTATAGGGGAAGTTATTAACCAATGTAATGTAAATAAGAAGAAAGAAAAGTGGGAGAAAAAATAACTTGCCGCGAGCAGGAATCCACTTTTTTGTTCCTACTTACATTACATTGGTCCTAAGAACTTCCCTTATACATTCCTTGGCAGTATTGTCTGTTAGATCTTATTAATATTGTGTGAAAACACGGAAAAACGAGGCCTTAGGTATACACTTCTTTCCCTTATCCATCAACGAGGGTCTCGTACTGGCAAACTTGGGGCCGTTAGGTTGTATACGAGGGATTATTGGTCAGCTGCCAACTCGTAATAAGTTCACGTACTACGTGATGCCACACAGGCTCATAAAAGGGTGTTCCACACTCGGCGCTATGGCTACAGATGGCGCTGACTGACACTCTCACGTATAAATTCACATACATTGTTATAAACCCAATAAAGTGGCTGGGGGGATAGCCACCGTGATAGCTCAGTGGTTAGAGCATCGAACGCGGTATTCGAAGGTCGTAGGTTTGATTCCTGCTCACGGCAAGTTATATTTTCACCCACTTTTCTTTCTTTTTATTTACATTACATCGGTTCTAATAACTTGCCCTATACATTCCTTGGCATTATTGTCTGTTAGATCTTATTATTATTGTGTCAAAAGACGGAAAAACTAGCCCTTAGCTATACACTTATTTCACTTACATATATATAGCAGTGTCACAGTTATTACCATATAAGTGAGGGAGGAATAGCAGGATGACGTTGGCTGGTGATCAACAACCACCATTTTTGCCTGTTGTAGTTTCACTGTAAATATCTCGGAAATATACTACTCGCACCATTTTGGTGGAGGTGCTGTGATCGTCACAAGACGGAACTCCACAGCGAACGTGTCCTGGTTAACCCCACGATGTCTACAGAAGGTAATCCTGCTGTTTTCGTTGCGACCAAAACTCCGGTACAGCCGGTCGTATTGACTCAGCCACGTGATCCTGGCAACTTCTGCAGCACAGCAGATGTTTACGTAGATGATTGTATCGCTATATACTAGCGCTTTGCAACGGTTTATCGTTGCGACCCACCAATGACGCTGGCCATAGTTGGCTTTTACTCCTGGTGAACAGCAGACATGTGGTTCGAAGCTCAAGACTCATGAATCAGATATAACTAGTTGGGATGCCTGTAAGCAGAAGCTCCGCGATCTTTTTGGTAGACAAGGGGAGTGCAAGCGTGCTGCTTCTAAAGATCTGTCCTGCCGGGCTCAAACTTCAACCGAGTCGCATGTGTCGTACATACTGAACGTTTTCGCTCTTTGTCGTCGTGCAGACGCCGATATGATTGAGACATACAAAGTAAGTCATGCGCTGAAGGGAATCGCAGACGATGCTTTCAATCTGCTGGCGTCGAAGGACTTCTCGACCATGGCCAACATCGTAAAAGACTGCCCGTGATTCGAAGAACCGAAGAGTTGCCGCATCACCCAGCGTTTTATGGGGCTTCCGAACACTGCCACTACGTCCACTTGCGAGGACCTTCAGCCGACGCTCAGTTCAGTGCCCACCACCGAGAGCTTAGTCAGCACCGTGCGTCGCAAAGTCGAAGTGGTGTCTCCGACATCTTTCCAACGTGGCTGTCCGATGATCCTCGACGAACGATTTCTTTGATTCAGCAGGTTGCGAAAGAAGAGCTCGCAAATGACGGACTGCAGTCCATCTACTCGCTCACGCAACCTCGTGTAAGTGCCATGACGCCTCCTTCACGTGCTCAGGAAATGTCTCGTCGCTACCGTGGCCCTGCACGGTGGAGAACGCAGGACAAGTCTATCTGGTTTCGTTGCCACGAAATGGGACACACCTCTCGTTATTGCCGCTCTCAGACTTCTCAATCTCGCTCGTTTTACAACTATCGACGCTACGACAACCAGCCAACGTCGTACTCCTCTTGCTCCTTCCCTTTATTATGGTAATTAACTGATTAACTGTGAACCTTCCCTAAAAAAACGTGGCTTATTCCCATATATAGGAATTGGTATGACACGAAAGTAAAACGTGCCGAGCGTTTATTGTGCATTGTTTCAGCAACAGCGATAAGTTGCAAAGCCAGGTTAGGAACCGCAAGAAGCGCGAAACTTGAAGCGCACATCTCAAGCAGAAAGCACGCACAGAATGAGCATACACAGGACGAGCACGGACTAATAATCACAGCTCGACACTTAAAGCGTTGTGTTCAAATAAAAATACGCACAAAACGAGCGCAAAAGATACACAGGACAAGCGCAAACAAATGTCACAATTCTTCCTGAGTTGTGCGTCAGCAGCGCGCTTCTTTCGTAATCGCAACCGTGGCAGTTTGTGAAGGGACCTTCATTCTCTCCCTAATTACGAGTGTGATAAGCGCGCACACAGGTGTGACCACGCTCCGTGGAGGTGGTGCCTCGTGGAGACTGCTACCTTTAGAGTGCCCCAACGCGAGCCTGTCGCGCCATCTCGCCGTTTATAACGAAAACGCGCTAAAGTTTTGAAGCTCTGAGGAATGCCAAACGGTGTATGGTGTATATATAAATGGCTTGCCGTTAGCAGCTCCGACAACGTACGCTCTGTGGCGTATAGTGGTTAGCGCCGGGCGCTGAGAGTTGACAGGTTCAATTTCGCATGACAGATGCTTGCCTTCTGGTTTTTTCATTTGCAGTCTCTTAGTATATATTTTTAACATGATTTCGCGACGGAAGTACGTCAGCGGAGCCGTGGTGAATCCCGTCTTAAAACACTTTCATGTTAAAAAATTTCGGCTACGCTCCTGATGCACGGTATGGACGAAAATATGTGGATGAGCATTACGTGATTAAGTGAAGTCGAATCACTGTGCCTACAAAAGCTACAGCCGATTGGCTTCTAATGGCACGGTTCTCTGTGCTTTCGTCTCATTACACTCGTTTGTGGACTGTGTCAGTATTGTCGCCTGTTGTAAAAATACTGTTGGCAGCAAACAAACAGCAAGGAACAATACATGTGAGAATATAATTTTGTCTCTCTGTAATCCAATAAAATTAAGTCATTCTATTGTCTAAATTATGTTTTATACGACTGATAGCGGCCCTCGATGGTAAAACCCGGCATGCTATTCCTCTGAACTTCTTTTTAACCTTATATTTATTGCCGAGCAGTATTTTAGCCGCCTCATCTGCGAATGCGGTACGAGGAGTACACAATGATGGGCTATCTAGAAGGGAAATTGGTCAGCTTACTGATGGTGTCTAGTGTTTCTCGTCTCCTTCTTCGGGGCTCATAGCAGGCATTGTCTGAAATAAAACAGAAGACAAGCATTAGATGTCAGCTTATATTCAGTGTCTTGCTTTTCTGATTTGAATGTTGTGCAACTTAAGCATGAATGCGAAAATGTTAACACTTGCACAGTTACATGGCAAGTGCCCGCACAGGAAAAAAAGTTCCAGTGCATATGGGGCGTCGCATTACTATCCCGCTACTGATTACTAAAACGCGTTGAAGTTTCCGAGCTCTGAAGACCACCAGCAGTGCATGGTGCGTATAAATGGCTCACCGTTAATATGTTGCGGAACGGTCGCTCTGTAATGTAGAGCTTAGCATCGCGCGCTGAGGAGCGAGAGGTCACTGATTAGGCGCTCCGCTGTGGAATTTTTCTTTCTCGTTTTTTTTTATTTGCAACCTCTTAGTAAACATTTTACAACGTCATACCGGGATGGAAATACGTCACAAAGCCGTGGTGGACCCCGGCATGAAACACTCGCGTGCTAAACAGGTAAACGGGATATCAAGAACGACATGCCTGCGTGAAAGGCGCAGCACAGTCACACAGAAAGCTAGACGGGCAGCCTTTCAGGGCCTTTTCTGAACACTCATTGGGTAACTGCTGCAAGCACACTTGCTGGGTACCCACTACGGCATTATTACTAACGCGCTACAAATTATGCTTACAATAGCAATTTGTGGGTAGTAGGTCGGCATTCGCTATGCTATCCTTCGTCATTCTTCTGGGAAGGGTGGTATCCGCTAAACACTTGCAAGGAATTTTGCGCCACTTGTTCATGCAGTTGCTGACGACGATGTGGAATTATGCCTGAAGTGGGTGTGCGCCACAGTTAATAGGTCATCAACAACAAGCTTTTGTAATGGGTTGGAACATTGGACGACCCACTCGTTACGCTATTCGCATTGTGTGACGCCTGGTTGTTATTTGCTGTTATAGAACGCTTCATTACTCGTATTAGCGCGATTACTTTCCCGACATCAAGCTTGCCTAAGGCAAGTTTGCGAACAAGTCCCAAGCACTGGCGTAACTCAGTGGTACAATACTTGGCTAGCATGCAGCGGACCCGGGTTCAGGCGCCACTGTGTCCTTGGTACTAGATTTGCTTCTCTTATTTTGTGCGACAGTGGGTAAAAATGACACCGGTGGCGGCAGCGGACAACTACGGTGCCACGCGCCATAACGGATTTCTCTGTAATAGAGAACCACCATCGTTTTGTTAATGACCTGCTCCCCCATACCGGTGAGGTTCTGTCCTCAACGATTTGTTAGTGAAAATCACCTACATACCTACAGAGGTACAGTTGATTTAACTTCTAGTACAGTGTATACTGGAAATTAAATAATATGCGCTACCACTGTACAAGTTTCAAAATCACCGCGTCACATTCAAAAATATTACGCAAGGAAATTTCCGCGCACTCCATCCTTGCTCTAATTACCTTTGCAGCGTTGCAGATCTGTCACGCAAAAGGTGGAGAATCGCGAAGCCAGCGAACGCACGCCACAGTAGCGCACTCGTGACTCGAGCAAGGGCGAATCCAGCCACTCATTTTTGGGGAGAGGGCGGTCGCCTAAAGTAACACCGGAGAGGGAGGCATGATCATGACTTCTTTGTATTTACTAGAAGAAAAACCTCTTCATAACATGCATGCGCTTAATGAGTGTTCACAGTGGTTTCTCTTATTTGTTCTAATTGGTGATTGGAAATCGACTACAAGCACTGAAAAGAGAGCAAGTGCTGACACAGACTTTGTGAGGCTGTTGGGGCGGCGATCGGCCCAACCCCCCCCCCCTCTCCGGATCCACCACAGGACTTGAGAGGGGTTTTGAAGAATTAGGACCAGCATGGCTGCCTTCATAAGCACGAAAAAGTTCAGGACACGGTATCCTTGTTGCATGATGCTGCAGCCAACAAACTCATCATCGCCTCGTCACTCAGTAATGGTTCTGTAAAACTGCTTTCGAGCGCGCTATCGTATAGCGTGCACGAAACTCATCGAAGAACGTTCACTTTGCTTCCTCGTTTTCAGAGCTACAATTTAGAAGCGCAAAAAAAAGTGATTGAAAATGATACAGCTGAGTTGGGATTATTCGGTTGTTTTCGAATCAGTCGCAGTATATTTTGCCAAAACATCCGCAAATATGCCAGCAATCACAATTATTCAGACAATTAATTTTCACAATTCAGCATCGCACATAGCAAAAAATTAACAGCATGCGTGAGGCGACCACTAACAAAGTGCTGTTCGTCTCATCTTCGTATCTCGCTGCACATTTAGCTGGGGAGGTGTTATGATCTTTTTGAGGATGTGCAGAGTTACCAGAAGCTATCACTAAGAGGGGAGATGAGAGAGTAATAATTGATCGATTGATATGTGAAGTTTAACCTCTCAAAACTACCATATGATTATGAGAGATGCCGTAATAGAGGGCTCGGAAAATTTTGAACATCTGGGATTTTTTGACATGCACCCAAATCTGAGAATACGGGCCTACAACATTGTCGCGTCCGTTGAAAATGCAGCCGCCGTAGCTGGGATTCGATCCCGCGATCTGCGGGTCAGCACCCGAGTACCTAATGGTCCCTAGACCACCGTGGCGGGGCAGATGAGAGAGTAAAAAAGGAAGCATAGCGTAGTAAAAAAGAAAAATAGAGATAGAGAGAGGGAGAGCAAGGCCAGAAAGAGAAAGAGAGAAGTATACGAAGAGAGAGAAAGAAAGCAAAAAAAAGATGGAAAGAGCAATAAAGTGAAAGAAAGAAGAAATAGAAAGAGACAGAGCCAAAAAAAAGACAAAAAAAAAGAAAAGAGATGAGAGAAAAGGAAAGGAACAGAGACAGAAAGAAAGAGAAGAATTAGGAGAAACTAAGAAGGCCACCCAACTCCGCACCCCTTTCAGGCTTGGCGCCATTAGTACGAAGCTACCTCACTTTACTCTTTCAGACCGAGGTAGCTGGAACGTACGTATAGGTGGTTCCCCGCGATAAAACAATGTGCAGATGCCGTAAAAGCACCAGCCATTCATTTACGTCATGCCAAGACCCTACACAAAAGCACGACAACCAGATGGTGATCCCTTAATTTATTTATTTATTTATTTATAATACCCTCAGGGCCAAATGGCATTACAGAGGGGAGTGGATTACATTGAATAACACATGGTACATGGTGGGGAGGGAAAAATACAGCGTTAGTACGAATATAAGCAAAAGTCAGCGTAAAACAAAAATACATTAAATAGGTCCTGCGTATACAATGTTAGCTACGGTATCACGAAAAAGATGGTTGTCGTTAATAGCAACAATTTCAGGAGGAAGGTGGTTCCACTCGCGAGAAGAACGAGACAGGAACGACTGCGCAGCTGTGTTAGTACGATAAGTGATAATTCC
Source organism: Rhipicephalus microplus (assembly GCF_043290135.1). Classification (NCBI taxonomy): domain Eukaryota; kingdom Metazoa; phylum Arthropoda; class Arachnida; order Ixodida; family Ixodidae; genus Rhipicephalus; species Rhipicephalus microplus. Next base: position 135,255,948 of record NC_134710.1, read on the forward strand.
AACGTTGTGACGGTGATCGACACGGTTGGAAAAATACTGGGGTTGCGAAATAAGTTCGTCACGCAAGATGGGGTGGTGATACAATTTATGAAAAGTTGATAGGCGGGAAACCTTTCTTCGAAGTGACAGGGTAGGCAGGGACAGATTATTTTTCATTGCAGATATACTGGCAGTGCGATTGTAGTTCGATAATATGAAGTGTGTGGAATTATTCTGAACTAGCTCAAGCGATGTAATTAAATTAATGTGGCTGGGATCCCAAATCGAAGAAGCATATTCTAGTTTAGGTCGTATTAATGTTTTGTACAGGGCTAATTTCAATGAAGATGGAGCTTTGGAAAAGTTACGGCGTAGGTACCCAAGCGTACGGTTAGCTTTGTTGATTATTTGTTCGACGTGCGTTGCCCAAGAGAGATTGGATGTTATGTGGACGCCTAAGTACTTGTACGAGTTAGTAGATTCAAGAGGTATGTCGTTTAAGTAGTAAGTAAATTTACTGCAAACACTGCGGGACACGCGCATGACTTTACATTTGTTTATGTTCAATTCCATTAACCATGTACGGCACCAGTTATCAACAGTGTTAAGGTCTGATTGAAAGTACACGAATCGGTTATGTTATTTACCTCACGAAAAATAACGCAATCATCAGCAAATAAATGAATTCTGGATTTAATGTGGCAGGGGAGGTCATTAATATAAATTATAAATAAGAGAGGCCCAATTACCGATCCCTGAGGAACGCCGGAGTGTACTTCAGTAAAACAAGAATTATACCCGTTAGCGTAAACAAATTGTGAGCGATTTGTGAGAAAACATTCAATCCATTTAAACACGTTATGATCAAGTTTCAGTTGGCTTAGTTTGTGAAGTAAAAGTTTATGACATACCTTATCAAATGCTTTGGAAAAATCTAAAAAGATGCAATCAGCTTGTGATGAGTTGTCCAAAATGTGGTGTAATCTGTTAGTAAATGATACCAGTTGTGTGTCACAGGAGTATGATTTACGAAAGCCGTGCTGAGATGACGTGAAGAAGGAATTACTTTCAAGAAAATTTACAAGGTTTGTGAATATGATGTGCTCTAATAGCTTACAGTACGTACTGGTGAGGGAAATGGGACGATAATTAGCAGGGGAACTTTTACTACCAGATTTATGAATAGGAACTACTTTCCCGATTTTCCATTCAGATGGGAGAGTAGAAGTGTCGAGTGATTGCTGGAATATCTTGGCTAATATGATGGAACTAATTTCTACAGTATTTCTTAAAAATTTACTATTAATCTAATCATAACCAGGGGAAGAATGGTTGCCTAATTTGTTGATAAGGGAAGCGATACCAGAAATGTCTACTAGAATTGATGGCATGGGGAGGTGATTGTAGCAAAAGGTGGAAGGAAGTGGAACATCAGATGTTTTTGTAAACTGGGCAGCAAATGTGTTGTTGAGGGCTGTTGCACACTGATTGATGGGAACTGTGTCACCAGATGAGTCTTGCAATAAGATGTAATTATCTTTTGGGGGATTGATAACGCGCCAGAACTTTTTTACATTTGTTTTTAACATTGACGGCAATACATTAGAGACGAAGTTACCTTGTTTGAGTGCCCTGACGTGAATACTAGATGCGGTATTATAAGCGGCCCATCGCTCGTTAGTTGGCGAGCACTTAGCTGAACGATAAAGGCGTTTTTTCTTGTTAGACAGGCGTTTGATAGTGGTATTGTACCATGGCGATTGTGAGTGACTAGCAATAGTGTAGGTTGGTATGTGCTTTACGGTGAGGCGATGAACTTCGGCAGCAAACATATCCCAGTTAGACTGAACGGAACGCTTGTTAAAATCGGTCAGAAAGACGTCGGTAAATTCAGATAATTCACGATTGATAGCATCGAAGTTAGCTTTTTTGTAATCGCAAATAGTTTTTTTCATTCTGGTGCTTTTAGGAGGGGTAGCGTGTAAGTCAAAGGTGAGCAATGAGTGGTCACTAATACCTGGTAAACAGGTAATAGTTGTACAGGTAATGCCCAAGGACCCAAAATTGTGAACCCGTGCCAGATGTCTCACCGCTTCTCGGTGTGTTGCTCACGTTGTTTCGCGTGAGTAGCACAACTCCGGCCCTGGAAAGCGCTTCCGCTGCGTTCACGCCTCCGCCCGCGCCGCAGCCGAGGTCCTTGGAATCCAGAGACTGGAACAGCTGCCGAGTACACGGGGTGCGCATTATCATGTAGCGTGGCGTTAGAATATACAAATGTTCCATGCAATCCTGTTATCTCGTTAAGCTGTTGACAATTTTGTGCGTCGCGCATTCTCCAAAATGTACGATTTTTTTAGATGAAATGCATAATAAACATAATATGAATGTTGTTGCTCTATCAACAAGAGAAGGGTTAGGTATTAAAAAAAAGGCTGACCGGGGTTCTGTTTAGCCCGCTAGGTATATTCTGTTCTTATCAGAAGAGGGGAGTGATGGGCTCGAAGAGGAGATCGTGATAGGCCTATCCCGTTACTGGGCACAATATTAGCAATCGTGGTCGGCAAATGAAAAGGAAAAAACTCTTTTCAGAACCGAAAGCATTTCTGAGTTTGGCTGTCGATGTGTAAAATTTACTAACATTGTCATTTGGTTTCCACATCAATGGTCACCACTTTTGTGTGTAGTGTTCCCTCGTGACATTTGCTATATCGTGTTTGACCCGGTCTCCTTCCTGATATTGTATACGCACTCTGTTTGTAATACGAACTTTCAGACGCATAAAACACCATTTCTGTGCTTTGAAAACGTTTATCAGCATCACAATAATACGCTCCCTGTAATTAGTCATAAGGACCCGTTTTATACGCACACAAACGCACACAAAGAAAAAAAACATTCCTATATTAGCATTGTTCATAACGATCACCAGATAGTGAAAATTAGGCCAGGGTGATCTATTATGGCACACCTCATAATAATATCGTGCTTTTGACAAGTAAAACCTCAGAATTTCATTCAGGACGAAAATTTGGGCTGATTCTTGTGTTGGGCGGGCCATTAGTGAGGATGATGTATAAATTGCAAAAAAGCATAAATGAAAAAATCTGTAAAATCGGCTGCCAGATTTCTGAAAAATGTGGAGATGAGAAACTCAGTGACGGGCTTATCGACGAAAAAGAAGCGGATTGTAATGCAATAAAAAAAGTGTATATTGAATGGTGTGCGCAATTTCTCGAGATAACTGTCATTTCGCTACTAATATGACTGGTGAAGTTAATGTTACTTTTAATGTAAAATTGCCAAAAATTACGCATGTATGAGGCGTTTTTTTTTTACTAAAAAAGCCAAATGCACTGTAAGTGAAAGTGAGAAAAACGCGCTTTTTTTCTATATACTGACAATATGATTGGGTCTTCTCTAACAACTTTTTCCCACTATGTTTCTATCCCCCAAATACCAGGAATCTAGGATGTGGCGAAAATCTACATAGCCAAATATCGTCAGTATTTTAAAGTTTGTATTTGGCTCATATAGATTAAATATTTCACTTGGACGTGAATGAGATAGAGAACGCAACTGGCACCAGTTGCGTTCCCCAAACGTGTGCTGCTTGATACTTACGAGCTGAACGTGTCGCAAGGACTTATCGTCGTGTGTGTGTTGTGCTGAGAGTCGTCAGTGTCTATCAACTCAAGCTGTCGCTACGTGGTGAGGGATGCCAGCTCGTCATTACTTTCGTACGAAGTTCCCTGCTTTTCACTGATCTTTAGAACAAAAGATAATTTTGTCCCTACTTTTTCTTCCACTATTCTACGTCATCAGACTAGCCGTAGCTGTAACTACTAGTACGTATATCTGATTTTTCACTGATGACCCCTGTTTGGTGTCGTATCTATTTACCAGAGCTACTACTCCAAAACTCCAGCAAAATACGATACATCCTTAAAGGTAATGCCAGTTGATTCTTTAGCAGTTAGAAACTTTTCGCGTTTACTTTTCATGCACCCAAACCACCCGCGACGTATACGCTCAACGTAACACTCAAATAGAAGTAGGCGATTAGCTCGCAAAACAGGAGCGCGCCACTCGTCAGTTGACAGAAAACGTTTAAGTGTAAAAGTGCTACCCCTCCGAATCACCAAAACTTTCGACATTGCGGAAACATTGAAGCCAACAATATCGAAATGGAGCAAGACAAAAGGAAGTTACGGCGCAATGAACGCATAACAAAGAGGATAATCCAGAGCACTAAGCTTGGCTAAACTCGCAAGGTCAGAAGTTTGAAGCCGCGCCATTTCTTTAAATGCAAGTATGGAGTTTCAAACAGTTAGGAGAAGGCTAGGCGAGCTACAAGTCATGGGAAGTTGAGAACGATTGGTGGTCAGGTGTTATTCGACAGTGCTAAGAACGTGCACCAAAACTTCCTAATTAGAGATAGCACAGCAGCCTAGCATGCAAGGACAAAATTCGGTTCGAATGCCGATGCCGAAACATTTCCAATCGTATGTTTACTTAAAAAGTGTGATGATGGAATTGTTAAAACAAGAAAAAGAGTAAAGTTGTTGGGTGCAGCCTCTCTGGCGACCATCTGCCGGTAAAGCACTCGCTCACCAGAGCAGGATTGACCACCCTAGTGCAGTTCTTGGCCAGTACACCTCCCACATGAACACACTTAATAAATCTCGGCCCCCAGTACCCAGCGGCTGTGGTCAGACCTGAGACGCAGTGGAGGGTGCAAAGAATCTCTGGGTGTGGACAGGTCGCCATTGGAATCATAACTTGGCCATGTTTAACGCTCAACCGTTATCGAGTGAGGATAGTCTAGCTGTGCTATTCGAGGAATTAGAGGTTTTAAGATGGGATGTAATGGGGATAAATTAAATAGGCAGGACACGCGAGGCTTATAAAGTGCTGAAGAACAGACACCTCCTATGCTACTGTGAATTAGTTCTCAGCAAAGAAGTACGGGTGGGGTTTCTTAAACACAATATTATCACTGGCAACATCTAGAAATACGGTATCATCAGTAAGAGGGTGGCAAGTATCGTAATGAAGTTTACCAAAAGTTACAAGGTGAAGGTGATACAGGCCTACGTGCCTAAATCGAGCCATAATGATCATTTGGATGAACGCTTCTACGAAGAAGTAGAGTCAGCAATTATTGCATTAAAGACAAGAAGGGCAATATCATAACCAATATAGATGAGATGGTTGAGATGGTAGAAGAGGTCTACAGAGAGCTGTGGAGAAGCCGAAACAACCAGGATCACATCGTAAGAAGCAATAATGTCCCAAAGAAATTCGACATCCTACCTGTAATGACAGGGATAGTAAGGAAAGCCCTTGCAGAAATGCAGAGAGGCAAAGCCGCAGGTGAGTATAAGGTAACAACAGATCTACTGAAATATGGCGGAGAAATCGTGTTATAAAAAACTGGCCACGTTATATACAAAGTGTCTCTTGATGGGAAGAATACCAGAATCTTAGAAGAATGCCAACATCGTCTTGAATGATAAAAAAGGAGACTTGAAAAATTACAGGCTCATCAGCTTGCTGTCAGTTCTCTACAAACTATTTGCAAAAATAATAGTTTGTGAAGAAGAAGATGTGCCTGCGGCGAGCAGCATCGCCAACGCACGGCTCTCTCGGCTCGTGCTTCGGCTCGCTACTGTGCTGATCTCTGCTAGACGGTTCTTCACGCTGTCTTGCCGTTGTCGTTATCGACTAATAAACCTCGTCACATTTGGTAGAGAGTGCTGTTCATCCCCGTCGCTACACCCTGGAACTGCGAAGCCGCACGCTACCGCCCGTCATGACTGACAACGCCAACCCATCGGCATCGTCGCCCCAGTTCAACTGCCCCGGCCATCTTAGGCTACGGGACCCGAAGGTCTTCAGCAGTGCGGATGGGACCGACGTGGAAGACTGGCTTGAGCACTACGAGCTGGTGAGCGCCAATAACAAGTGGGATGAAGCCGACAAGCTCGGCCACGTCATATTTTATCTCCCCGGCCTCGCAGAATTGCGGTTTAACAACCACAAACACAACATCCCCACATGGAGCGTCTTCAAGACGTCATGTGCTGAAGTGTTTGGTCGGCCGGCTGTCCGCAAGCAGCGGGCAGAACAGCGCTTGCGCGTCCGCTCTCAGCAGACTGGCGAAAATTTCACCAGCTATATTGAGGATGTCGTCGACCTTTGTCGACGCGCGAATGCCACCATGCCCGAGTCCGACAAGGTCAAACACATCCTGAAGGGCTCGACGATGGGGCATTTCAAATGCTCTTGGCTAGAAATCCGAGCACAGTTTCTGAAGTCGTCAGCTTATGTCAGAGCTACGACGAGTTGAAAAAGCAACGCTCTCTGACTTGACAACCTCGGCGTGGTGGTGAGTCGCTGTCCAGTTTCGACACCATGCCTGACAATTCACCATTGCTTTAGCAAGTCCGAGCCTTCGTCCGTGAGGAAGTCGCCCGCCAACTTTCTCTAGTGCCTTTTGCTCACGAGACCACCACCCGTCTACCCGCCCCGCTTCGCACTGCTATATCGGAAGAGGTTGCACAAGCTCTTCCCCTTGCGCACTACGAGCCGCCTCTATCTAGCCGTGTCCACTGCCCGCGTGTCGCACAGCCGGTAGGTGCCCCTGTCGCCTATCCGCCAGCGATTCAGCCTGTGGCCGCGCCCCTAACGTATGCAGCGCAGCCTGTGGCTCCTCCTCTCGCCTGTTCGAAGGAGATGCAGCCCGTAGCCGCCCCGCTCACATATGCAGACACTGTGCGTAGGCTTCCGCAACCGCCGTATACACCACGCGCTCACAGTGCGCACACCCGGCTGCTTATATTACACCTTGGGCGGCCCCACCAGTCGCCAATCCATGGAGAACGCCCGATAACCGACCGATTTGCTACGCCTGCTTCACTCCCGGACACGTTGCCCGCTACTGCCGCCGTCGACCTCAGATGTTAGGCAACTATGCCCGGTCGTCGCAACGCGGCAGCCAATCCTTCGACCAATACGGGCTGGTCTCGTCACCTCGCTATGCCCCTACTGACCACCTTGACTTCCAGCCGCAGTGCGCACCGTCTCCTCGTCGGCGATCGCCCTCCCCCATGCGTCGACAGCCCGGACCTTCCGAACAGGAAAACTAAGCACCGCAGTTCAAGAGGCAAGAACTGCGCTGTTTTCGAACTGTCTAAGCCCTCGCCCCTCTCCTGCTAACGTGGTCACAGTAACTGTTGAAGGTTATTGTACTTTCGCCCTTGTGGACACCGGCGCAGCTGTTTCTGTTATTGCCGCTAATCTCTGCCGTTTATTGCGCAAAGTCACGACACCGCTTTCGGGACTGTCGTTCCACACCGCAAGCGCACAGCAACTAACGCCTCTCGCAGCCTGCACTGCAAGAGTGTCCATCGAAGGCAATCTTTACATCGTGGAATTTATTGTTCTCGCTGTCTGTTCGCATGACGTCATCCTCGGGTGGGACTTCCTATCCCGCCATAATGCCGTTATCGACTGCGCTCGCGCCGAAGTTGAGTTTTCACCCTTGTGTGATATCCCATTTCTTGACGCTCTTCATCAGCCGGCGAAGTTGCTCGTTCATGAAGATACCGATATTCCACCTGGAAATTTTGCCCTTGTTCCCGTTTCATGACACGCCTACACTGACGCTACATGCCTTTTTATGCCTTCCGATATCTTCAAGAGTCGTCGAGCTCTGCCGCTGCCTTTCGCAACAATTGACCTTGCCGCCGGAAGAAGCAATATGTTCGTAAGCAATCCGCTTTCCACACCTGTCACTTTGCTTGCGGGGGAATGTCTCAGCCACGTGCAGGATCTCGACCCTTCGGCTTTGGTTGATGTCCCGGATGACTACTGTGACCACCCAACCAAAATCACTGTCGGCACTCGAGGAGTCGTCCAAGGATACGTTTTCTAGTGTCATTGCCGTTACTCTCACTCCCACCGAACATGCCGACCTGCTGCATCTTCTGCAAGAGTTCAGGAGGTCTTTCGATGTGTCGCAGCCTCAACTGGGCCGCACGTCGCAAGTCAAACATCACGTTGACACCGGCATACACCAGCCACTGCGTCAAAGACCATACCGTGTCTCCGCTGAAGAGCGCCGCGTCATCAACGATCAAGTCGAAGATATGCTTCGTAGAGACGTCATTCGACCAGCTCACAGTCCCTGGGCGTCTCCTGTCGTCCTCGTGCGTAAGAAAGACGGATCTATCCGATTGTGCGTGGACTATCGTCGTTTGAACAAGATAACCCGCAAGGACGTCTATCCTTTGCCGCGCATTGATGACGCCATCGACACCCTTCACGGAGCGGAATTTTTCTCGTCGCTAGATTTGCGGTCTGGCTATTGGCAAGTCGCAATGGCTGAAGCCGATCACCAAAAAACTGCATTTATTACACCAGACGGACTATACGAGTTTAACGTCATGCCCTTTTGGCTTTGTAACCCGCCTGCCACGTTTGAACGTCTTATGGATAATACGCTACGTGGCCTCAAGTGGAATGCGTGCCTCTGTTACCTCGACGATGTCGTGGTTTTCTCCCATGATTTTCCTAAGCAACTGCTTCGCCTCAGGCACGTTTTCACTTGCCTGATCAACGCTGGCCTGCAGCTTAACCTGAAAAAATGCCGCTTCGCTGCACGCGAGCTCGTCATACTAGGCCACATCGTGTCCAAACACGGCGTATTACCTGACCCGGCAAAACTTCGAGCAGTCGCAGAATTTCCTAAGCCGACGACTATGAAAGAACTTCGCCGTTTTGTATGCCTATGCTCATATTTCTTGCGCTTTGTTCGCAATTTTGCATCTATCATGTCACCATTAACCCAGCTTCTTCCAGTATCTCGATCTTCTTCCAGGCACGCCCAACCTTCCAGTATCTCAATCCCTCCGATGTCAAGCTTTCCATTTCGCCATCCACGATCAACTCCTTCATCGACGCAACTGCGTTCCCGATGGCCGCTGGTGGCTACTGGTCGTTCCACGCACTTTACGATTACAAGTGTGTGCCTCTCTTCACGACGATCCGCAATGTGGCCACGCCGGGGTGTTCAAAACATATGAACGCCTTCGCCATCGCTATTACTGGCGCGGCATGTACAATTTTGTACGCAAATTTGTGCAGTGCTGTCCTGACTGCCAGCGACGCAAATCAACAGCGCCACGAGCGACTGGCGCATTGCAGCCACTTCCATGCTCTGCCAAGCCATTTGATCGTGTCGGCGTTGACCTCTACGGCCCCCTTCCATCGAGATCAAATGGTAATCAGTGGATTATAGTGGCAGTTGACCACCTGACACGCTACGCCGAAACAGCCGCTTTGCCGAGCGCTACAGCTCAGAATGTCGCCTCTTTCGTTTTACGTCGCTTTATCCTTCGACATGGTCCACCTCGAGAGCTCCTTAGTGACAGAGGCCGTGCTTTCCTCTCCGAGGTCATCGAAACTCTGCTTTCGGAATGCCACGTCATTCATCGGAAAACGACAGCATACCACCCGCAGACTAATGGGCTAATGGAACGGTTCAACCGCACGCTGGGTGATATGCTCTCAATGTACGTGGCATCTGATCATAGCAACTGGGACCGTCTTCTCCCATACGTCACATTCGCATATAACACCGCAGTTCAAACAACCACGGGATTCTCACCTTTCTTTCTTCTTTATGGACGCGAGCCTTCCCATACAATCGACACCCTACTACCCTACCGTCCTGACGCTTCCAAGTGCCCACCTGTCTCCGATGCTTCTCGACAAGCCGAAGAGTGCCGCCAGCTCGCCCGTGCGTTCACCTCAAAAGAGCAGCAACGCCACAAAGAACACCGTAGCACCGCCCTTTCAGACCCCAGCTATGCCCCAGGGTCTCTTGTGTGGCTCCCAATTCCACACTAAACACCGGGACTCTCCTCGAAACTTGTCCCCCGGTACGAGGGGCCTTACAACGTTTTGGAAAAAACCGCTCCGGTTAATATTGAGCCAGTTTCCAGATCGGACGACATGCCGCAGCGCGCACGTGACATCGTCCACGTTTCCCGACTGAAACCATACCATGAGCCTCTGCCTGAAACTTCTTAAGTTGCCAGGATGGCTCCTTTTTCAGCGGGGGCGATTGTGAAGAAGAAGATGTGCTTGCGGCGAGCAGCATCGCCAACGTCCGGCTCTCTCGGCTCGTGCTTTGGCTCGCTGCTGTGCTGATCTCTGCTGGACGGTTCTTCACGCTGTCTTGCCGTTGTCGTTATCGATTAATAAACCTCGTCACAAGTTAATCGAATTAGGGCGACATTAGAGTTCGATCAACCAAAAGACCAAACAGAATTTCGTACAGTCTACTCCACAATAGACCGTATTCATACTATCAGTCAAATGATAGAGAAATGCGCTGAATACACCCGACCCCTATAAATAGTCTTTATAGGTTACGAGAAAGCGTTTGACTCAGTTGAGACATCAGCAGTGATGCAGACACTACAAAATCAGGGCATAGACGAACCCTACGTAAACATACTGGAAAAAATATACAGGGGATCTACAGCCACCATAGTTCTCCACGAAAAAAAAAAGCGACAGGATCCCAATAAAAAAGGGTGTAAGGCATGCAGGTCGATACAATCTCTTTATTTCTAATCACCGCGTGTTTACAGGTTTTTAAGGTCCTATTTAATGGGAAGAGTTAGGTTTACGAGTTAATGGAGAGTATCTTATATAGTAACCTGCGATTCACTGATGACATTGCCTTGATGAGTAACTCAGGGGACGAATTACAGCGCATGATTACTGAACTGAACGAAAAAAGCAGAAGAGTAGGTCTAACAATAATATGCACAAAACTAAAGTAATTTGCAATAGTGTCGGCAGAAAACAGCGTTTTACGATAGGTGGAGAGACGCTGGAAGTTGTAATGGAATATGTCTACTTAGGACAGGTAGTAACTGTGGAGCTGAACCATGAGATCACATCTGGCAAGCATTTTCAAATCATTAATGGTAATCTACTACTAACCTCCGAGAAGAAGGTATATAACAGCTGCATCTTGCCGGTACTTTACTGAGCAGAACCCTGGAGGCTTACAAAGAGGGTTAAGCTTTAATTGAGGACCACGCAGCAAGCGATGGAAAGGAAAATTATAGGTGCAACTTTAAGAGACAAGAAAAGAGAAGATTATGTCAGAAAACAAACCAGGCTTAAGGATATCACAGTTGAAATCAAGAAGGATAAATCGACATGGGCCGTGCATGTAGCACGTAGGCAGGATAACCACTGGTCATTAAGGGAACTGACTGGATTCCCAGAGAAGGCCAACGCACGAAGGCTAGATAGAAATCTAGGTGGGCCGATGAGATTAAAGTTCGCCGGTATAACGTGGCAGCAGAAAGCACAAGACCGGGATGATCGGCGGATCATGGGAGAGGCCTTTGCCCTTCAGTGGGCGTAGTCGGGCTGCTGCTGCTGCTGCTACTAATGATGATGATGATAATGATGAGGACAATCATGATGATTTCTATGCACCTTTTGCCAACGTACTATACATGCAGAGTCGCCATAAACATTTTTTCCCTAGAAACCTGTCCTATCAGACATCTTTTATCTGCTCGGATTAGAAGTCAACTCTTCTTTGATATGTCGTAAAACATTCGTTTTGATTTCTTTCATCCATGTTTGGTATACTTAACTTCTGTCTGTCTTCTCGGCTGTGGTAACTGCATTTCCGGTAGAGGTGAAAATGTTCTAGGCCCGTGTGCTCAGATTTCGGTGCACTTTAAAGAACCCCAGGTGGTCAAAATTTCCGGAGCCCTCCACTAGGGCGTCTCTCATAATCATATGGTGGTTTTGGTGCGTTAAACCCCACATATAACTCAATCATTAACTTCTGTCTTCTTGATCCCGTCCATAACGTATGCGTCTACACTGTTCTTGCGTCTATTTTTCTGCAAAGCGTCATCTTTGTTCTTAGGAAAATTACGATGCCATTATTTCACGTAAACGAGCAAAACGGCTTCGTGTTTCATCCCTATGTATGAAGTCTCCCATTCTGAAATGTTTGTAAAATATTGTGTCCTCCTCAGTAACAATAACAATTATATCTGAGGTTCTATGTCCCAAAACCACAATAAGATCGCTTCCAAAACCGCAATAGGTTGCAAAAAGGCGATATGTGCGCTCATTAGGAGTATTGACTGGACAACTGAAAACTTGTTCTCGGACTACTTCTCGCGTGATGAAAGGAACGTGTTCAAATCAGTTAACTACTGATTACCATTTTCCTTGTAAGGAGATCTTTTTTCCTCAGTACGTAGAGAGCTTGGTCTACTCCCAGTAAGCTGACAGCTGTCCCAGGCGTGCCCGTGACGACTAGCGTCTCGAGGGCCATAGGCTCGGATGGTCCCGAATTCTTCCTTTCTAGGGTGACCTGAAATATGGAAGTAAAGGAAGTGATGAAATTGCACGCACAATCCTAGGGTGAGCATTCACAGCTAGTAGTTCACTAAATTGCCAAAAAGGCGTTTTTTGCGTCCTAAATTCGCATGCATACGACCGCCAATACAACGAACGCTTGTACTATGAAATAATCTGTGCAACTAAGCAACTAAGTTTTCATGCGCAAGAATAGCTCACCCGCAATCGAAGCTGCACCAGTAATGTAAGCACTCGCAGCCTCGAGCGGCTGCCGCTACAAGTTGTCTACTCCAGTGTGTCAAGTGGCCGATCACAAGACAAAGTTTGCCACACAACGTGCCAAATTGTTTTGAACCACTTGTACCCGACTTGAGGGATACCACAAATGGCGTGGCCACTTGGCTCGATTGGTCACATTTAACACCGCAAGACTTGTATACAAACTAAAATATTACAATGTCTTTTTTTGCGCAGGTGGAAGATAACGTTTTTCAGCTATATCAGAGATATATAGGGAAAAAACTAAACAGGGGCTTTATGACAAGTGTTTTCATACTTCGGTGTTTTTTGGTAAACCACATGTATCCTTCAGCACAATTTCGGAGTGTAACGGTGCGTGTAACATTCACGAAAGTTTCTATGAAATAAGGTGGAGAAATCATAGTCAATATGCATGGAGTTTTATCTTCAGATTAACTTGTATTCATCAGTAAGTTCCTGAATACAGCTATTTTTTACCATTTATTTTGTTTGTGATTCCCCCCCCCCCCAAAAAAAAACACTGTGACCAAAAAATAATAAAATATTCAATAGATTTAATTTCAGGTTTTGTTTGACGGGAATAAATGTTGTGACCAAGACGTCAGCAGATTTTTCACTATGTACGCTTAAAGTTCAGAAATCACTAAATTGCCAAAAAGGCGTTTTTTGCGTCCAAAATTTGCATGCATACGACCGCCAATACAACGAACGCTTCTACTATGAAATAATCTGTGCAACTAAGCATGCCACCTGGCCTGGCCTGATTCCTGCCTTTTCTGTCTAGTTTGATTGGCGCTACAACATTGATTTCTACAGCGAATATGCCTGTTTAACGAAGCCATAATTCATTGATTGATGATTGATATGTGAGGTTTAACGTCCCCAAAACCACCATATAATTTTGAGAGACGCCGTATTGGAGGGCTTCGGAAATTTCGACCACCTGGGGTTTTTTACAATGCGCCCAAATCTCAGCACATGGTCCTACAGCATTTTTGCCTCCATCGGAAATGCAGCCTCCGCAGCCGGGATTCGATCCCGCGACCTGCGGGTCAGCAGCCAAGTACCTTGGCCACTAGACCACCGCGGCGGGGCAAGCCATGATTCCTATGCTTCCAAACACCGAATTGTTCGTTTACAACGAATCCACTTTGCCGCGCATGTAGCGCTCAGCAACCAAGTAAAATCGATTAAGGGGGCTGTGGAGCCAATCCGTAACTTTCAAAGAACTATGAAAAAAAGGACATTACAGCGCACGCTGTTGTGCTGCCTTGACCCAACCAGGTGCACGTGGGCACACTGCAAGGCACCTGGCAGTTTTAGCATCTGTCATAGTCTTGTGGGGGTGGCATCGAGATACAGAGAAACGCCATTATGACTAGCCGCAATGCAAACACGGCGTTTTGACTGGCTGCAGGGCTATTTTTCTGCTGTGTTTAAGCATTGAGTGAGCCATACAACTGCTCAGTAGAGAAATACATATTTTTAGACAGGGCTGTTCCAATCTGCTGGTAAAAAAGTTGGTTGATACCACGTATACAGTAGGAATCGATGATATGGGAAGCATGAATGACGAAGGATGAATTGTCACATTAAAATCAGCGCGCCGCTACGAGGCGGATGTAAATTGTGCTGTACACGACTTCCATGTCATGATTATTATGTTTCCGCCTGGCATTTGTGCTCGTCGTTCACCCATGTCACGTTATATCAAATTTGGTATGGGTGAAGCTAGCGAAACGGCCGCTTGCGCGCTAAGAGCGTAGCATGTAGTCATGTCTTGCATGACACGCATGTCATGATTATCATGCTTGGACGTGTCATTTACCGTCGTCGTCCATTCGCGTCTCGTAATCGTATATGGGAAGCTATAGCGAAATGGCCGCGAGCGCACTACGAGCGTATGATGTAGTCATGTTTTACATGATACGCGTGTAATAATTATTATGTTTGCACCATTCGCGTCACGTAATACGGAATTTTGTATATGTGAAGCTAGCGAAACAACCACGAGCGCATCATGAGCGTGATATGTAGTCATGTGCTTACATGACACGCATGTCATGATTATCATGTTTGCACTAGTCACATACTTTAGTCTTTCATTCACGTCACGTCATACGGATTTTGGTATATGTGCAGCTAGCGAAACGACCGAGAACGCATAATGGACGCGGCATGTAGTCATGTCGCATGACATGAATTCTACTTGAGGGCATCTCACTTATGTTCGCCATGCAGAGATGTCATACCATACTAGCTTTGCCATATGTCATGTGAACGAAACCACCGCAGGAGCAGCAAGACCATGACATGCAAATCGTGACATTTGAAATACATGTCATGATTTTGATGTTGTGACTAGTCACGTATGTTCGCGATACAGTCGTTATGCCATACTAATTTTGATTGATATGTGGGGTTTAACGTCCCAAAACCACTATATGATTATGAGAGACGCCGTAGTGGAGGGCTCCGGAAATTTAGACCACCTGGGGTTCTTTAACGTGCACCCAAATCTGAGCACACGGGCCTACAACATTTCCGCCTCCATCGGTAATGCAGCCGCCGCAGCCGGGATTCGAACCCGCGACCTGCGGGTCAGCAGCCGAGTACCTTAGCCACTAGACCACCGCGGCGGGGCGAATACTAATTTTGGTACAGATCCCATCATCAAGACGGCCAGGAGAGCTAAAAGTCGTAGGCGGCTAGATAGATAGATAGATAGATAGATAGATAGATAGATAGATAGATAGATAGATAGATAGATAGATAGATAGATAGATAGATAGATAGATAGATAGATAGATAGATAGATAGATAGATAGATAGATAGATAGATAGATAGATAGATAGATAGATAGATAGATAGATAGATAGATAGATAGATAGATAGATAGATAGATAGATAGATAGATAGATAGATAGATAGATAGATAGATAGATAGATAGATAGATAGATAGATAGATAGATAGATAGATAGATAGATAGATAGATAGATAGATAGATAGATAGATAGATAGATAGATAGATACGGTCAAACTCGCCGAAGGTCGCTAAGAAATGCTTCGCATTTAACACTTCATCTCTCAGTATCTTTATCTGCTTTATTTGCGTCATTTAATGGCAGCGTGATGCATGTAAATGAATGGCGTGTATAACGAAGAATTATTGCAGCTCCACATGTTTCGTTAGGTAGGCGTTTTGCTGTATTTTTCTTCGGCGACAAAAATTATCGAAATCTTTTAACTGGGCTTACAACCTCCACACAGATTACATTTCATCAAATTCGGTAATGTTAACAAGTACCTCATGTTCATCCTTATCTGGGCTCATTCCTGACACACCTGTGCAAGGCTGAATGACAACATGTATTCATTATATCCACTATCAAGCCGACTACTCACATTTTATGAATATTCTGGACGAATATTCAGAAAATATGCGCCGAAAAAGTTGACGCTGTCTGAAGGAAATGGCAGCACGCTATCTAAAAGCTGCCATAACAACCACGAAAAAAGATTTTTGATAAAAACTTTGTTTAAGAACGTATGCGCAAGCTAAGAAAAAAAAAAGGCTGCCATAGCCATTGAAAAGTTTGACAAATACCTCGCATCTTCCTTGCCAAAGCAGTGGTTATTGCCACAACGGACTGAAAGGCAAACCGAGCGGCTGCATTTTCGATGGAGGCAAAAATGCTGTAGGCTCGTGGGCTCAGATTTGGGTGCACGTTTAATAACCCCAGGTGGTCTAAATTTTCGAAGCTCTCCACTACGGCGTCTCTTATAATCATATGGTGGTTTTGGGACGTTAAAACCCACATATCAATCAATCAAAGGCAAATCAATTTCGGTGATGACGTGGTGAGTGGTTTTTGCCATGAGGACAACGTAGAAGCGATTCGCTGCGCGTCTCGGCATTGGTAAAAAAAAAAGATAGAGAAAACGTTCAGTACTACGCCTCTCTTACGAAGAGTAGTAAAAAAAAAAACTTCCATAATTCGCTCAGCAGTGCTTGCTTAGAGGGCGTTCTACGTTTAAACATGTAAAACTGCATAGAACGAACTCATGTTTTTTTTTGTCTTTTTTGCAACACATACTGTGAGAGACGCCGTAAACCATTACGCTCGCCACGTATATTATGGTAGAGTCTTGTAGCATGGGATAGTTTTATACGTTTTGCAAAACGTCATATTCAAAATCTCCTGGATGTATCAGCCGTACTTTAAAAAGCCTGTCGTTTTCTCATTTTCAAAGCTTTCATTTCACCGTTGTACTAAAACCAGTCATTTGACCACTTATATCCTCCGTTTATCCCTGGCTGGCCCTTCTAAAGTGCATATTTGATAATCTCCGGGCTTGCTTTTTACAAGATTTTCAAAGAAGTTTGGACGACATTGATAATGAATCCTAATATTTGCTTTCGCTGTATACATATAGTGACGAATGAACTAGTGCGTAGTGACGGCGACATTCTATGCTTACATATTCTCAATGTATGCGCTTAACATCTAACCCTGTTCGGTTGTTACGGCTGCACGAAAGAATTGCCAATAAAATATGTGTTATGAATGTATTCTTCAAATTAATTTATGGCTTGATAGTAGTTCTTTTTGTCTTCAACTTGTCGCAGTACTTGTGGCCACAAGACAGATGTCACTGTTTCACCAAGGCTACTCTGCTCGCTAAAACGAATGATCGAGTCTGCTGGCTTTCAGCAATGCTTTAGTTTGAACTAGTTAATGCTAATTTTGAATATTTTGCAGGTCAGCGCAAAAAAGGCTGGGCAAATGAAGGAAGTACACAGAATGACCTTAAACTTCCGACTATATACTGGCATGTAAAAGGGAGCGTGTATGAATACACATGCGATCACTATATGCAAACAAAAGTTTTTGATGAAGAATTACAATGCTATCATGAAACCCGTACCAGTGCTACATCCTATGAAGAGCTATTTTAGATGTCAACTCGATTATGCTACCCTAAACGGGAAAACGGAGACAAACCCAATCGAAAGCTGCACTGGCTGTCATTTAAACATGACCCTCTGAAAACTGCAGCTTATTAGCAAGCAGTGTCAAAGAAGCCAAGCTTACTTAATTGTCAGAACTTCTATTAAATAGTAATCCTCTACAACTTTCATTTGCTGGTTGTTTTACAGCGAAAGCGGTTCTGAGATCACAAACAACTCTGGTCACGCGCAGCGCCGTAGTTTTTCGCCGCCGCCGCCACCACCGGTGTGCGTAACTGCATTTTGCGCGAAATTAAAAAAAAAATATTAGTACCCACTACACAGTGAGGCTTGAACCTCAGCCCTCTGGGTGCCATCCCAGTATTCTACCACTGAGCTACGCTGGTTTTTTCCTTACATGGTGTTTAATACAGATGCGGCGTACGTGTATACATAGCGTACAACATACATAGGGTCAAGTCGACAAATGTACAATGAATGTTACAAAGTAAATCTCGTATACAACAAAATTATAAATGAGTATTTGAGTAGCGCACTTCATAAACTCAGCATACCAGTCCGGCTGAAATTGCAGTTGGTCATAAAAGTCCTTTAGCCGCCCAGTCGTTTGCACAAAGTGGCATCGCGAAGACACCATTGGTTTCACATGCCTGTCCAACATGCGACTTTTCCACAAACTATGCATGCCCATTAACAACAGCATGCCAACTAGCATTTCGTTGCATTTTGGTGGTACAAGATAACGGATGCTATGAGTATTTAAATCCAGATGTTTTTTTTTTATATCCCTCTGCAGGAAGTCCCAGAAAAGTATGGCGTCCTCACAACTAATAAAGCAATGATGGATTGTTTCTGGAACTTCACAGAGACGGTAGCTAATTGAGGATACAAATATGCCTTTGGTGTTTAACTATGTTTTTACGGGTATTGCTTCTGTATGCACTTTGTAAAAAATGTCTTGCTTATTGGTGAAATATGCATTTTCGTTACGCGTAATAGCACGTCATGACCAGAAAATCTAAAATCCAGTACATAGTGAGTGGTAAAGTGGGTCCGGAAAGAGCGCATCCAACACAGCAAAACATAGGTCTTTCCTTGAGCTAGATAACAAGTACTCATTAGAGAATCTGGCTGCCAGGAAATTCACTGACTCGAATACTTCACGCATGAACCCTCGCAGATAGGGAGACGATGCAACATTAATAGATACCATTAAATTTGGTTAAACATCTGCGAAATTCACTTGCAAGCATTTTCGGGGCAGTGGATGAGCACAGTCACGAAAATCGGAGAAGCGCCACACCAGTTTTTTAATAAAGAGGTGTACCAACCCAAGACCAGCTGCGCAGACGTCTAACATCATTATCTCGCCTCATCGGTTCATAGCTTGGTGACCAAATAAAGGTTGCAAATATACGGTGAAATTTCTTTATGTAAACCCTCGGACAACAAATTATTTGCAGAACGTAAAATATTTTTGTTGCCAAAAACAGGTTGCAGGCTTTAGCTGTGTCAAAGATAGAGAGGTTATGAGGAATAAACGTCTGGACACAGCGTTTTAGGGTGGGTACACGTTCTTTCCAATAATGTGCACTTGATCGATATGCATCTAATGGAACGCCTAGGTATTTTGGTGGAACACAACACCATTTATACCCTAAAAATGGGTTGGTTTATATGTCCATGGGCCAAACCACAGTCCCAAGCTTTTAGCAAAGCTCATTCGTGCCCCTAAAAATTTTCCAGATTCTCCGATTGTTGCCACCGCCATTTTTATACTAAAAATATCTGTGCAACAGAACGCTAGGTCAACCGCATACGCCAGTACCTTTACCTTATTCTCATAAGCACTAAAACCGTGGACGTTACTAGATCGAATTACACTTAAACACAGTGGCTCCAAGTAAAGTGCAAAAAGCATTGGTGACTCCGGACAGCCCCTTTTAACAGATGAGTTAAGAAACACGGGTTTTGAAAGATAGCCATTAACAATTAAACGTGTTGAACATTCATTGTATCATAGTTTCACATCTTTAAATATAGTGGAGTCAACGTTGGCATGTTCGAGAAGAGAGAAAAAAAAAAGTGAACCCTATCAAAGGCTTTCACTAAGTCTACTTGTAGTATTGCAGTTCGTATGAGTGTGAACAATGTTCCAATACTGTGCGAGCAATGTGTATATTAGTTTGTATTGAGTGACCTTTTAGACCACGCGTCTGATGGTTACCAATGAGTATTGACATTGCGAATTAAAGCCTGTTAGAAAGTACCTTTGTAAAAATTTTGTAATCAACGTTGCACAATGTAATTCGTCTGTAGCCATCAACGTGATGAAGTTTTTCTCTATCTGAGCATTTTGAAATTAGAACAGTGTGGATTTTAGTGAACTCCAGATTCAAACTCAGCGTGAAAATGTCGAGCAGTACAGGGCACAGTATGGATTTAAATGCTTTGTAAAACTCACCGGCCATTCCATCAGGTCCTGGTGTTTTTGACAATGGTAACTGTTCAACAGCAAGTTCCATTTCTTGTATAGTGAATGGCCCACTAATAGATTCACATTCCTCGGCAATTAGAGGAGTCACAAATGACAAAAACTGCGTCACCAGATCTTCATTTTCGTTTTCAGAAGAGGCGCTGAACAATTCTTTGTAATAAGTTTGAAATTCTGACATATCTTCACTGGAATTATTGGCCAATAATCCTCCCGAGTAAATGTCTGGTATAAACTTCATTTTAGCGTCACGATATTCATTGATTAAGGCTTGACGTGTGGGCTCTTCTGAATGCAAAATACGAGTATTGCGGGATCGAACACGGGCACCTCTGTAACGTAAAGCGTCATACCTCTGGAGTGCATTTTTTGCGTTAGCGATTTAGGCTGTATAGCGACCGGGCGCCTCACGCTCAAATTCATATAGATTTTGAAAATTTTTCTTTAGCATGCTTTGTTATAATTTTCTGTAGAAGCCCCTCACAGATCCAATTTCTATAGCTATTGCCCGAACTTCTTATTTGAATAATTCCCAAGAGGCGAACAAAGGCATGTCAGCCGACAAACAGTTCCTCAGTGCTACGTGGACGCGTGCAGTAAACTCCTGGTCGCTCATAATTGAGGAGTTGAGTTTCCAAAGTGCCCATTGTAGTCTGAAGTTAGATCGCAAGTTGCTACCTATCTGACCCACAACAATGCAGCGATCTTAAAAGAAAATAGGCACTGTTGTGCATGACACGTCGCGGGAAATAAGTGGTGCTGAAATGTTAGTGCGATCAAGGCACGTATGTGTACTTCCTTGTGCATGCGTATACGAGGGCGGGTTGTTTAATGATCCTATACCAACTAGTCCCGCATTTTCAACTATAAGCAAGAGTACTTCAGCACTCCTGTCATTGCGACTAAGCCTAGTACACTCGGATGGATTGCAGGCATAGTTGATATCACCCATGAGCACAATGTTATGGTCAGGATGTAACAAGGTAGCCAAACTTTCAAAAAAACTAGTGCGCCGTAGTGCATCGCTAAATGCATACACGTTGATTAGGCGCCACGGCAAGCCATACAACACGAAATCACATTGTATCAGCCGCCCTTCTTGGTCAAAACTATATGCTATGGATGAATACGGTAAACTCTTTCTGACAAACAGAAGGCAGCCCGCCGAAAGACCCACGGCATACGACACAAATGCATAAAATACAGAGAGAAGGCCGCAAAGCCCTCTCTGTATACTCTACACTCTCGATCTTCGTTTCTTGAACGGAGACGAAATCGAGATGTCGGCTGAAAAGCCACCGGCGGAGCTGCACCTGTTTCTGCTTGGATCGTAGTTGACATACGTTGACCGTTGCAAAAGTAACTCTCTGGGGCAGCGCCATGGTGTCTGTATCTTCTTTAGAGTTGCATCAGCCGGTCTGGTGGAGAAGGGTGTGTGAATGCACCTTGTTACCAGTACCCGGCTTGCTTAATCTTGAGAGTCTGCACTTTCTTGCTGGCTGTGATATCTTGCGACGGTGTGACTGACGAGGACATGCAGTCGAGTCGCTTTGCTCGCTTGTCGCGGAGTTGGGTGATGCTCGGCGTTTACTTATATGAAGGCATCGGTGCATTCTTGCACATTTTTAGCAGTCATCTCCGTATCTAGTGCCTCATTATCAACCCTTCGTTCGAGGCTTTCTTTACGAGTGTCTTCCGACCCAGATAAAGGGACCACCTGCTTTTCACCACTGACTTTCGCACCATCTTCTTTCGATGCTTGTTCGGATGTCTCCGCTACATCCCAGTCATTAGCTTCGTCCGAGGCTTTCTTGGCAGCACAGGGTTCAACAACTACGGAACGTGGAAGGTCGCCAGTTGCTTCAAGGACTTCCGTTGCATCCACAACTTCTTCTTGCAAAGCGTCATCAGGTGGTCGTATGCGATGGCACAATTTGTTGGCACACGTCGCCACACATTCTTCAGCCGTGTGTTCAAACCATCGACAATCCTCGCAGCGCGGTGTCCGGCCGTGACGACGAATGTGTCCTACTCTGTTGCAGCGCAGGCATAATGGTGGTCTGCCGGGAATGAGCACGAGGCTTTGTAGACCGCAAACCGAGAGTAGGTGTGAGATGTCGCAAACACGGACTTCATCCGCGAGTGTGAATATGACACCTTGGTTAAGGGTGCGCATCTGTTCCATCTCAGACACTCCCCAAGTTTCCGCTGTTTTTACTTATCTTTCCGAATGACTGCAGGTTTTCATGCACCTTGATATCTCCTAGATACTCAGGGAGCTATAATAACTTCATTTTAACTTCCGTGGGCTCAGGGTCTATCACAACACACCTTCGATTTCGAACGAAGAATTCACCGCAGCTTACAAGCTTCGTTTTCCCTGTAGCGTTGTCCTGCAAGTCACCATTAAAACATGGGACATTTGAAACTGTCCCATCGAGGTTACATCTCTAAGGTCTATGATATTACGGCAGGCATCTCGAAACTCCTGCACTCGGTATGGACGACCAGCAAGGTCTGCATGCAGAAAAACAGAGGAAGCGACGAGCTTACCACTGGGAAGACGGTACAGGATGATGCGGTATTCATTACTGCTAGTAAAAACCTGAGCAGTGTCTCGGGTTGAAGCCGATTGATCCTTTGTGGCGGAGAACACCAAAAACACAACCGTTCGTTTGTTTGTTTCCCTGGACTCATGGCTCACACCCACTCAGGGGGATTGGCCAAGAAAGCGTACTGCATTTTTTTCTGTGGGCATTATAACTATGTGTAATGAATTTGTATTATAATATGACTAATGTAAGGAGAACCACATAAAAAGAGAGCAAACGAAGAAAGAAAAAAATGAAAATGTCAAGTTGAGAAAATTTTGAGATTTCAGGTGTTGTGATTATCACCCAGCTGCGTTTACTTCACCTCATCATTTAGAATTTTTGGGGCTAACAAATAATAATTATTTGGTTGAAGATCCCAAAGGTATACGTTTGGATGCCTGAATATAATCGCAAACGGCATTGAAAGCATCTCTGTGGCAATGTCCCAAAACTGAGGCACCAAAGCTTAGTGCAGTTTCCGCCATCAATCTAACGCCTATTTTCAGAAATGAAATAACTAGAAGCCTTTTTCGAAGTATAGCGTATCGGCGACAATACAAAAAGTAATGTTCTATTGATTCCATTTCTCCGTAGAATGCGCAGAGGGGTGATATTGTCTGACCAGCTCTGTGTAGACACAGGTTTAAGGGGGGGGGGGGGGGGGCGTTCCGAACGGCGTCTTCGTCTTTCTCCTCAGCTACTCTGGTGCTTGTGACTTGTTGGCAAACTTGCCTTAGGCAGGCTTGATGTCGGTAAAGAAATCGTGTTAATACGATTTATAAATCGTTTTAAAATAGCAAAAGAACAAGAAGTCGTCGCACAATGCAAATAGCGTAACGAGTGGGTCGTCCAAAGCTCCAACCCATAACAAAAGCTTGTTCTTGATAACCGATTACCTGCGGTGCATGCTCACTTTAGGCATAATTCCTCATAGCCATGATCCACTGCATGGCACGATATTCCTTGCAATAGTTTAGCGGATACCACGCTTCTCAGAAGAGGGACAAAAAATAGAATAGCGAACGCCGTCCTACCACCCTAAAATTTTTATTAATAATGCCGTAGTGGGCATCAAGCAAGTTTGCTTGCAGCAGTTACCCAGTGAGTGTTTAAAACAGCCTCTGAAAGGCCGCTTTTCTAGCTTTCGCTGTGACTGTGCTGCGCCTTCGGCGCAGGCCTGGCGTTTTTCGCTTTGCGCAGGAAGACCGCGCCTTTTAACTTGGCACCCAACCGCAACGTCTACAATGAGTATAGAGGTGCCCCCTGGTACCTCGTACGGACCACCTGGCTACATGCTACCAAGCCCTTGCGTCTGTCCTATCCATAAGCGTACGCAGAGTTCCACTTTGGGAGGGGGGGGGGGGGGGGGGTCCGTTGCTGTGTCCACTTCTCTATTATGTCAATGTTGGGCGGACTCAGCGCCCCCTCCCTGTTATGTAACTCTATAGGGCTGGCTTTACGCCCCCTCCCCTCTAGGGTGAATAGAGAGCCCCCCCCCCCCCCACCCACGTTCTGTGCGCACGCCTATGGTCCTTTGTGTAGGCTTCCATCGATCAAGGACAATTTGTAAACTACCCCGAAGTACAATGTATGAAGAAGTTGGCGTGCCGTTAGTCATGCGCAAAGCGATTATTTTTGCGCATCATTGCGAATGCTTTTTCATACTTCAATGGTGCAGTGAAAACAGCTCTTATTCTAAGCACCCGCATCAAACCGTTTTTAAGTGTTTGCAAACAGGTGATGACAAATATTCGGATTTTCTGACTCTGAGTCAGTCTAAGAATAAATATTATACGTTGAACATTAGAGGCAAGGGTAAAAAAGGGGCGATGAACTTGTTGACCGGAAAATCTTAATGTTTGTTTCTTTGGTCAAGTTCTACCAGGCAGCCGTTAGGACGTGCTCGTCCATGAATAAAAGCAAACACACGCAACAAGTGCCACACGTGCTGGTGGTTAGGTCAAATTCAGTAACAAAGGAATATATGGCTTGCACCGACGTCCCTCGCACATCGATGTTGGACAACCAACATGGCGGCGCGCGCTTGGCGATGTCGCGTTGCGGTTTTCAGTGCGTGATATGCTGGTTCGTTTATTCATGCACAGAGCCCCCTATAACATTCCGGTGGCAACTTTAACACACCGACGAAAGTTAATCGCCACGTGATAATACGGCCTCGACGTCATCAAGGCTGTCGTTTGGAGCCATGTTGTGCGTCCATGAGGTCACGTGCGAACTGTCAATAAACCGAGCTGCTGTTGTGCGACCTGCGATGCATGGCCGGTGCACTTCGGCCTTCTCACTCGACAGGCCGAAAATGGCCTTGTCACAGATCGGCTCTCATTTTTGGGTTTATGTTTCGCATTACTTGTCAATCATCACATTATGGTTATGGCTGGACAGACATACATGCACACAATGCACACAGTTTCGTTCATCTTTCTCTTGGCTATGATCTTACTTTACGCTTTCGCATCTGCGGGCGAAACCTGCTGCTGTTGTATAGACTAAATTCGGCTCGAGCTCAGTTGCTGAAAAATAAGCGATGCACAACCACTGCACTTACATGAGATGTATGCGTGCACGCTGGCTCGACGTTCACGTAAATGGAGTCTGTAACGACGTGTCCATCAAGCACTGCGAATGCCACCACTCGGAAGCTTGGCGTCATCTCAGGCGTGACACGAATTACTATGTTTTCCTCGATTCTTTTTCCTATATGCAGCTTCTTGACCTGCTGTACCCTCCCCTTGGACAGAACCTGTAGAAATAACCAAACTTAATGAAGCCATTTGAATGACAACTTTAAAAAGCTAACCAGACTGAAGTTTTAAGTCAGTGACAAAAGAATTTTTCTTTAGGTGTTAATTGCTCTAAAAATGTTCATCTTCTACCTCGCATACGCTTTAAAAATATGGAAGTTATATACGTATGCATGGATAGTTACTGCATAAAATAGGAAGGGAAATGCATGAAAATACACTCCATTAATTTAGGCGCATACGCTTGCTTTATTATTTATACATTTTCAGACTCAGTGCAGTTTATATATGAAGGACAAAGAGATAAGCTGTACAGATTTATAAGAAAAAGAAAACATCTCACCGCGTAGTAGACTGAGGAAGTAATTTTGTCGACGCGATTTGTGAACAAAGCAGCTTCGTACAATTCATTTGCCTGAAAGAAAGGGCAGTTCTTTTAGAGCATGATGGCATTTTAGACCATTTGTTCTGTGAAACATACGCTTCAAATACACTTTGAATATGGCGCAAAAGAGGCTTTTGAAAAAAAAAAAGCACCCACAACGAAGGATTAACTTCATCTAGAGAAGGTTGCTTTGTTTCCGAAAATTGATCATAACTTTGTTATGAAAATTAACGCGTAATTCTGAATTATCTTTAGCAAACTGCGTAGCAGACGGGACACAAAGAAGGAACAAAACGAGACAAACATGCACAGACTCACAACTGATTCATTGAAAACGTAATCGACGCTAAAATAGGTGCAGCAAAGGGCTATGTGTCACGGTGAAAGTTTATCAGTGCACCGCAAAACGCACACACGAAAAAGAAAAATTATACAGGAGCCCTTGTCTAGCCACGTAAGTCAACAGTGGCATATAGGACTCGGATATGCATATGCACATTATTTCTTCCCGTTAGGACAAAGAAATATAAGATATCCTGTCGCATATAAAGTGGTAGAAATATTTCCAAGCGCCAAAAATCAAAGTAAATCGCACTGTCATATGCTCCAAATCTTGTTCGACACATTCATCATTCAACACATCGGCATCAAATGTGTCACCATTATGAATTTCGAAATCTCGTAAAACAATTATCGCAGCTTGCATTAAATTGCCCAAAGTAGGTCACAGCAAAACTGATGGGCAGCTGTGTCACAGCAGAGCTGGCTCTGGCTTGGTTTTAACTTCCTCTCTCTTTCCCACCCCTTGTTATACTGCATGCACTGTACATGGCTGTTTTTTTTTCTCTTTTTTCTATATATGTTTGTGTCTTTCCTTTTTATCTCTTTCTTTCTCTTTCTATTTCTTCCGCTTTTCTGTCCTATTCTTTTATTGTATCACTGACTGCTTTTCTTTCTTCCTCTTCTTTTCCATCTTTATCACCCTCACGTCCATTTCCTAACTCCTTGGTATACTATACTATACTATACTATACTATACTATAGTAATATACTATACTGTGCCATCATATACTATACTATGTTAAACATTATATGCTCTGGATACGTGGCTGGAAAGCCGAGTGGTTATGACGCTGGCTTTTGGATCATGAGTGCGCTAACTCGAATCTCTCCCTGACAAAAAAGTTGTTTTCGCCAACCACTTGTACTTTACTTATCTCTCCTTTATGTCGTTTTCTCGCCCATCAGAGTTATACACTGGAGAAATCAGCGCACGTTTTTGAACAAATCGGCGCACGCAGAAGAAACAGGAAGAAGAAGACGAAGGGAGCGCATGCCGTTTCAGAATGATGCTAATTTTCTTTCTACGTCATATGTCAAACCTTGAGTATCGCAGCTCTGTTGCAAAACTTCAGTGCCAGCCTGTTTAGTGACCTTCCTTTTTCATGTCGCGTGCTTATGCCGATTAGCCGAGGAGTGCTATGTGCTATAAAAGTAAGCTCGCTCGGAAAGGCCTCGTCTACAAACGTAGACACTGATTTTCAGTAGCTGCGCGGAAGTCTTGCTTATACTTAGATTAAACGCTGTGCGACAACTTCAATCCCTTGCCTGCCACGTGACACTTTTACAAAAGAATACATGAGGTTATTGCAGCTACTGCTTGAGTTTCATTGACCCTAATTAGCGACTCTGTTTGCCACCCGGACTTCCCTGTCGCAATGCAACTTTGCGTGCCCCATGTGGTTGGATGCGGCATTTACGAACGCATATTCTTGTATTATTCGAGTGGCCGACAGTGCGGCGTACAACTGTTGCGACGGTGAGGAGACGAAAGAGCACGTTCTATGCCGCTGTCCATACCACCAAACTCAACCACGCGTTCTAGAAGCCAAACTCTGTGGTCTTGATGCGAGATCATTGCCATAATACAAGATCTTAGACTTTGTCCCATAATTTCGTACATGCATAACCCCACAAAACCCATATTGTGTTATTTGAAGTCAACCCGACTTCATGAAAATCTATGAACTACCTTCCCGTGTTAGCTTTGTGTGTGCTCATTACACCAACTGTTCAGCTCTTAATTTTCTTACTCGGATCTTTCTTCGCTATCTCACCTATTATTTCCGCTTTCATCCCCCCCCCCACATGTAGGCTTGCCAACTGATCACGTGACTAGTTTGCTTGCCTGCATGGGGGTACTCCCACAAGATACCATTTGGCAATCACGGGACATTTATCTTTATAAAAGCATGGCTCTTCGGAGTTTTCAAGACGCTGTTAGTATTAAGCCCCGAAAAAACAACATAGCTATGCACAGTTCGCACCCTACCCTTGACTACAAATAAAAAAAAGAAAATGGCTTTTCGCCGTCAAAGGACTCCCGTCCAGCCAATGGCGTCGCCGTGTTATTGTGACGTCGCGTCTGACTGCCTTTGCGCCGCTGTCACACGAGGAATGAAAAAGCGGGTTCTTGCGCGCTTTCGGATCTAAATCAATATGGCCGCCTCCAATGCTGCGATAATCCACTAGCGTCAGTGAGATCGCGCTCTAGCAAGCTGACTTTCGTACGGTTCCCAATTATTTGAATTGCATTAAAAGACATGTTTGTGCGTTGTGTGCATGCAGTGTTCGGTAACAACGATCGCCATAATATTCGCTCAAAGATAAGGCGTAATTCTGAGGAACTACTTCCCGGCGTGGACACATTCATGAAATCCTGGGTCCAAGCGCTGCCTAGTTAGTGCAGTTTGGTCTGGTAACGTTGGTGTGGTCGGCCGCTTCACGATAACATGGTGACGCCAATGACTGGAGGGGGTCCTTTAACGGTGAAAAGCCACTTTCTTCGGGACTTGCACCTGAGTATACATTAAAACACAGTGATTTCAATGGCCTCGCCACGGTGGTCTATAGTGGCTAAGGTACTCGGCTACTGACCCGCTGGTCACGGGATCAAATCTCGGCTGTGGAAGCTGCATTTCTGATGGAGGCGGATATGTTGTAAGCCCGTGTACTCAGATTTCGGTGCACGTTAAAGAACCCCTGGTGGTCGAAGTTTTCGGAGCCCTCCACTATGGCGTCTCTCATAACCATATGGTGGTTTTGGGACGTTCACCCCACAAATAAATCAATTCAAATCATCAGCAATTTTATTGTGTGCCGAGATATTTAGGCAGCACGTCACGCTTCGGGTCACAAGCGCGGCGAAGCACAACCCGAACTGCCACGTTCCACAATTCAAACGTGAAACTCCCCAAGCTGAGTCCGGCATATGTTTCGTGCTTTTAAACTCTTGGAAGTTTGTGCTGTTTTCTTGAGAAACGTCGAGACGACCTTCCTCGACAGTCTGAAATATCTCTAGCACATGCATTTGTGGTGAGCGTCGGAACACGCACCTCCACACCCCCACGTAAAATGAACTATGAGCTCTCAATTTTACTCTGTGTGTTATCTCTTACACGGTACATTTTCCCTTGTACGCTTTCCTCCTCCTCTCTTTCCTCCCCCTCTCGTGGCGGCGGCCCACACTCAAGTGCCACCGTCGCTCGGCAGACGGAAAATAAACTATGCCGCATGGAGGTCTTGTCTCGCACTCAGTCAATCCACCGCATACCCTCTACGCATTAAGTGTAGTTTGCGGAAGCAACTTGACCAAGTACGTACTATCACGATGAAAAAAAAAACGTAAATAGCGGTAAGCATTGCTATCGACTCAGTTGCCCGATTTTAGAATATGCTTGCACTGCCTGGGACCCGGCCGCAAAGTTAAATATTGGTGCATTGGAGCGCATTCAGAAACGAGCCGCCCGATTTGTGACGGGTGATGACGACTTCACCAGAAGGTCTAGCGAAATTGTTAGTTCACTTGGTTGGCTGTTACTTTCCTCTAGGCGTAAATATATCAGGCTATGTCTTTTCTACAACCTAACAAGCGACAAAACTGGGATCGATAAAGGCAAATACATCAGACCACCAACATACATCTCATCACGACTGGACCATCCTTTGAAAGTATGTGAATATATGTGCCGAACATCAACGTATGCAAATACTTTTTTTCCTAAAACTATTCACGAATGAAACGGTCTTCCAAAAAACATTGTGACCGCCCCTTCCACAGCATTTCCTTCCCTTTTAAAGGAGTATGTGGTCACATAACGATATTGTATGCTGTGATTTAGGTGTTTTTGATTTGTTTTTATTTTTTGAGTGCCGTGCAATTCAACTTGTCCCCACTGATTTAAATGTACTTTGAATTTGTAAACCACCCTACAACAATGCCCCCAGAGGGCGCTGTAGGTATATGTACAAATAAATAAATAAATAAATAAATAAATAAATAAATAAACGGCGACATGCCTTGACTGTCACCAGGCAAAACATGTGCCTTCAGCCGGCGTCTCCATAGCCCTAAAAGCCCGCTCCGCCTTGCGCTCATGAACAGCATGTGTTTATTCGCTTGCCGGTCGTGTCTGGCAATCACAAAACACACGCAGTGCGCTAGTGCAAGCCAGAGCATGATTTTATTGCGCTGCAATGACGCCGGCTGAAAGCACATATTCAAATAGCGACATTCAAAGCATTTCACGCTTTGGCTGGCTTATCTTGCTCTAATCCGTCCTCAACTGGAGTTCACATCTTCCATTTGGTCCCCATATCAACAATACCTCATAGATAAGTTAGAATGTATACAGAACAGAGCTAGTCGATTCATAGCGCGTAATCACAGCTACCCGTCCAGCGTAACACAGATTAAACATAGCCTTGCACTCGAACCACTGAAAATTCGCCGCGACATTTCACTTTTATCACTATTTCACAAACTCATCCACACCAGCATGATGCCATCTGTTCACCTTAATCTAGCACATCGAACTTCGAGCAGACTACATAACACCTTTAGCTTATCACGCATGTACGGCAATACTAACGCATTCAACCAGTCGGCTCTTCCACGAGCTATTCGTTTGTGGAATGATTTGCCAGATGATCTTGCGTCAGAACAAGACCACACGAAGTTCTATCATACTCTTAAAAAATACTTATGCACCAAAAACTGCTCTATCGCATCTTCGTAATCATCAGTGTTTATAGGACTGTTGCCGATGTTTTTGCACTATTGCTAGGTTGTAGTTACTGTCATAATAGTTTTTTTGTATTTCACCTTCACTTACTGTAACTCACTTTTCTAGTTTGTATTTTGCTTACATGTTCATAAGTAGAACTGCATTTTCTATCATATTCATTATTTGCCTATGTATGTGTAGATATTACGTATATGTATTTTTCTAACATATTATCTGTACCGCCCCCCTTACACAATGCCCCTCGAGAGCTCTGTAAGGTACTGTAAATAAATAAATAAATAAATAAATAAATTTTGCAGTTTGACTGAGTCGGAAGCCGAGCTTTGAGCTGTTCACGTTTCTCTGCATCGCGATATTACACCGCTACATATGTACTCAACATGCGCAGGGTGTACATGTATGCGCGAGTTGTAATATCTCCTGTTAGTGGCAGCATGCGGCCTCCGAAAGAGTACGTCAATGATTTGGTGCCACAAACTACACGCATACTACATGCATATTACTGTTGCAAAGCGAAGTAGCTGGCGTCATGCTTGAACACACGCTGTCAGTGCAATAACTAGTATACGTTTACTGGGGCTCATAGTTTTAGGAGCTTGCTCGACAAGCTTCTTATGCTCGCGCCTTGTCCGGCGGCGGCGGCGTCCGACGTGTACACCACTGTTGCCAGTGTACACTTCTCCGATCGCCGCTCATGACGTCTTCTCCGGTGATTCCAACAATGTTCACTAGATGGCGCGCCGCCACCATAGACGTCGCCGCGCCACGGTGGTCTTGTGGCTAAAGTACTCTGCTGCTGACCCCCAGGTCACGCAATCGAATCCCGGCTGTAGCGGCTGCATTTCCGATGGAGGTGGAGATGTTGTAGGTCTGTGTACTCAGATTTGGGTGCATGTTAAATGAATACTAAATTCAAATAATATTTTACGTCACAGTGAAAGCTCAATGTATGACAACCCCTAAAACGACAATATTATCGACAACAGTGCCTTACTTACGAGAAATAAGGGTAAATGTACAAAAACACAAGCGCCGCAGTAGGACATTTTCAAAATAATCCCGATGACATCAGACGGACCGCCTAGTTAATCACTAGTAATCGATCTGACTGCACTAAATAAAGAACTTTGCGTGCATCAAGACACGCAATAAAATGCTACTTGTTCTTTTCTGTTTGATTCATGGAAAAAAGAACCGCCGGACGTTACTATGCCGAATTGCGTGAGCGGTTCAAAAATTCAATTTTCGCGCGGTGACACGGGTCAGGCGGTGCCATCTTGCGGGGCGCAGTTGAAACAAAAGCGTCTGCAATCTCGGAGCCAATGGAGGGAAATTGATCACTGGCCGTTTTTGCTGCTGTGTCTCCCCCTGCTTTCGGTCTGCTGCTACTATCGCACTAAAGCCGAGCAACGTCGTACTCGGACAGTGACGTAAGACGGACCGGTTGGTCCGCTTCTTGAGGCGGGTAATTTGAAGTGCGCTTACCTGATGCGGACCACTAAAACGTGATTTTGTTTCAAAATAGGCCCTTCCTTGGCACAAAAGTAACACTACGTGGTTTCTGGATTTTCATTTCAACAATCAACGTCAACTTAATTGTTGACTTTAGTGTCCATTTGAAGAACCCCAGGTGGTCGAAATTTCCAGAGCCCTCCACTACGGCGTCTTTCATAATCCTATGGTGGTTTTGGGACATTAAACCCCACAAATCAATCATCCGCCACCCAAGACGCCAGTTTTCGATGGCCCACACGCTCGCCTCCTCGTGACTACGTCTACTTCGTTCTCGTCGCATCGTAGGCATGACAGTACGTGACAAGTTCCTACGATGAGTGTTACGCAAAGCTATCGTCATCCTACCAAGCCCCCCCCCCCCGCTCACCTGCCTGCTCTCAACCCCGTCGAAAAGCGCGTGATAGCTCCACGCCTGCCATTTATAAGAGGCAGGCATTTGACTCACAGCAGTGGCCAGTATGGCATTATGGGACAGGTGGTTGACATGGTCGACACTGAGCAGTGCCGGCCGTAGAACGAGCCTGAAAACAGTGCCTTCGACGTAGACATCATGCGCCGGCTCGTTAACAGAAATGGTCTCGCCAGGAAGCGCCCCGTTCCCCTCCGAACAAGCTCGTCTAACATCCCTCACTTTGTGGATATGGCGGTGATTTTTTAAATGCGGAGCATTTCTTAGTCGCACTATGTTAAGCGTCGTGTGTCAGTGGTGATGTCCACACCCCTACTGCGCATGCTTGCGCCTCGTGTATCGTGCCGCTCTTGCGTTTCGTGCGAAATGTTTGCTGCCCCCCCCCCCTCTTTCTTTTTCTCGACTCACATGGCCGACGCCGGCAGCGTCTACTAGTAAAAACCGACGGCTCGAGCCGCAAAACCGTTCACTGCCACCCCGTATATGTAAACACTGGATCGCATATCATCGTCTCACCACTCGTTTAGGTACGCTTCTCCTTCATTTAATAAAGAAGACTAATCAAGACGACATAACAATTACGCATCCCAAACCACACTCAATTACGCAACATTCACGCGATACACCCACCACTCTGCGACGCATTTATTCGAGCACTCCCGGCGAGAAGATGCGGGTGGAATTTCTTCATGTTGATTGCTATCTTCCGCTGGTGGTGTAGCTCGACGTTTATTGTTGCGGTTAAAAATCTGTGCAACTTGGGAACACCTGGCACGATTCCCATATCGTGCTGTGATCGTCCCAGACAATGCTGAGCAATATCTTCCTCTTGCGCTGACTGTTTTTGCTTGTAAAGACAACGTAGTGGTGCCAGAGAACTTGGGAGCGGGAGCGGCGTGAATAGGTGCTTTCTCGTATTTTAAAGTAACAGAAACCCCGCTAGTCGTGTTAGGTGCAACAGATACACACCTTTGTAGTACAGTTCTAACGAAATTCCGTCTGAGTGTGAGGGTATGCCTGGGAGCCCAGGCGCCTGGGCGCAGATAGGTTCTCTCTGGTCTATAGAAGCTTGGGGTGTCCATGTTCCAGGGCTTTCTGCTCATTAATGTGTCTGTCTTCATAGCTATTGTGCGGTTTGCCCAATGGAAAGCAAGACGTATTTTTTCGGGCTTTTGTGTTTTCTAATATGCGCTTGAAAGTACACGAATGTGAAACTGATGCGGCTGAAGAGAATAGTAACACACACACAAACACACACACACACACACACACGCACGCACGCACACACGGCACGCGCACGCACAACGCTTCGTGTGCGCGTCGTCCTTTCTTAGCGTGTCTTAAAGGGACACTAAACGAAACATTGAGTTGGTTTAGATTGATAAACTACCCTCTGAAAACTTTAATGACATATATTTCACCGTCATAAGTTCATTCTTAGCGGAGAAAATCAAAGAAGCTTCAATTTTAATTTCGTGCCGGAATCTCAGCGCGTTTATTAACATGCTTCAAAATGTACTTTTCGTATTTTTGTGGCATTGGCTCGATAAAATTTCCAAAACTTCGTGTGCTATAAGTCTGTGGTGCCCCCTGATGAGAATGCACTACTTCATTTTTATCGAGTAGATGCTATGTGAACCCAGTAGACGCCTTCAAAATTTTCTACGCCATAGAATTTGATTCGGAAATCTTAAGGTGGCATCTCAACTGCATTTTCTTTTCGTACGTTTTCTCGTTTACAAAGCGTCAAGTGGCGGTAAGAGCGCTAGATGTTTTCGGGATCGCGAAATTGTCCTTTACTAACGCCAAAAAAATGTTTCGCTTGGTAGTGTCTTTTCAATTTACGCCCACAAACGATGTTTACCGCACCACTAAGCCCCCGACTGGTAGTCCGTAGAATCCAGAGTCCAGACCACTCTTCTGACCACGCTACTACCCATGGAAGCAAGTAAACAAATGTAAACACCTTACTTTAACAACGCTCTTCGGGTCTTTTCTTTGGATCCCAATAAATCCGCTTGCAACACTTTCGTACGGTTCCAGATCAAGTCGTTCTCGTGCCTGGTGCGCATATGAATACCTCGGATCGTTGGTGGCCACCTTATAGGAAAAGACAGAGGAGCAACATGTCTGAGCATCACCAACTATATGACAGCAGGTGCATGGCCATCCACAATCTTTACTAGCGTTAATTAGGTTTGGTTTGCATCTGACTTTTTTCATACGTGCACATGTTAACACATGAGACAAATAGTAGGCCTCATCTTCGAGTTTTTCATTTTTTTTATGAAGTGAACTACAAAGCAACGTATAATGCACGTTTGTGACACAGGAGCTTGTAACTTTCGTGAATCACAATTTCCTTGTGCCACTTTTCCTGGAGCCAACAAAAATAGTGTCTGGAATTCCCTGACCACCCCATGATTTACGCCAATGACTCCGACACCAGAATTTTCGTGAGACAAGCTCTTTAACGTCGTCGAATTATATTCAATTTTCTCCGAATGACTAGCCATGAAAGATTCCGTGTTGTACTTACTGTTTTTTTGCGAACACGTTTATGGTCCTCCAATGGCCCCAGTATTTCAAAGAACGCGAATTGTTTCTCACCTCGATAGAAAGCATGTCGTCGTTGTTGGAGGTGGGAATGAAGAACGTTACCACTCCGTCACTGCCAGTCGTTGCTTCTTCGGCTTTTCCCGAGGGCAGTAAGATCTTCATTGGTACATCTCGAGCTGGGTTTCCATTGAGGTACGTCAGTTCGACCTGCATGTGGTGCATATATGGCGTAGCTATTGGCCTGCTGTGCGATCGATGGTACACGCACTGCGAACCGCGCTTGTATGACGTCACTTCAAGAATTCGCGCGCTTTCGAGGCGCGGCGCCGGGTAGAAACCACCATCGTGGTAAAACTCGATAGCGAAGCAGTTCAATTGGTTATATTGTGTGTGGTGGCTGCCGACGCTGTTCTAACAGCCGTAGGTGTCCGCTTTTAACGCTCATTTTCAAAGCACTGTGTATTGTTTCTTGAAACTGCGGCCACTTGTCTCTGCGGCGAGTGCTGCGCAATGGTTAACGATTTCTCTTGTGCCTCTATGTTGTTCCGTGAAGGCACCCGGGAAACACACCCAGGAAAAGGACGTTAGCTTTCACAACTATTTCAAGGACCCGAAGCTCAAGAAGAAGTGGATAGTCAAACTCAGAAAGGGAAAGCACCCCACGCCTTCATCGCACATGTGCATTGAGCACTTTGCTGACAGTTATTTTTGACATGGTAGACAAAGAAAGTGCTACCATGCAGCACCAACCAGCCCAATCAAGCACTTTGTTAGACTTTTGCTATACACGCCCTACGCGCCACTCTTCGGCAAGCGTGTTTCGGTGCCTCGCCAGTACTTCAGCTATTCATTGCACGCAGGCTACAAGTGTAGACGACTTATACCTTGTGAGGTGCCGTCCCAAAACCTATCGCAAAGGCCCCTAGACAGGGAGCCGACGACGCGGCCTCCGCATCGCCTCGGGCAACCATCTTGAGCGCAGCTGAGCGAGTGATGCTTCTGAGACTACGAGACTACGTCTGAAACTATGGCTTTATTTGGTTGGTGTACGTACGTAGTTTACTGATGAAGACAAGTGCACGCCTAGTGCACTTCTTACCATAAATTTGTAAGCGAAACCTGCGGCCACTGTTCAGTTACCTACCTAATGTACATTACCTGAGGTTGTCACCTAAGGCACTGCCGAAACTTTAGGCGGAGCACCTTAAGCTTTCTTTGTGCTACGTGCGTGAATTCAAGCTCACCCAGCTTGCCTTTGCTACGTTAATTTTTGTGGCCCTGGGCACGGTATACATAATCAGAGACAACTAGTTTTTATTATCTGATACTCAACTGACGGCCCTGTGCGGTATTAATGTGAACTACTTCGTCATGTCGCTTTCACTGAGCAAATATTACCGAGACAAATGGCAGCCATTTTCATGGGCCAGGAAGTGCAATAAGGCGGAACTTGCAAGTCACACCAGCAATCGCCCCTCAAGACTACTCTTACTGCGATACAACACGGGCTTGCGCCCAGTGCCACGTGTCATGGCACTGTGCCATGGAAACAGGAGAGTTGTGGACCAGTGCCATGACCACTAAGCACCGGTAGCTGGGGCACTGAGATAGAAAATATCTGAGGTTACACTTCGATGTGAACATGCGTGCGCGCGCGCCGACGTTCGTTTCGTCGCGTCACGCTGGCGATGCCACGCTAGGCGCAGATCTGCGTGCCATATACTCGCAGGCGCGCGCCACGCTGCGTTGCTTTGACACGTGTGCTTTTGAGCGCGCCCGGCGTCCCTCCGTCCCGAAGAGAGGCAGACGTGTTGCTGTCTGGGCAACGTCGTCGGTGCGAAATGCAGCATGTCGCATTTCGCACCGGTGGCCGCTGGGTCGCGCCGATGGACGCTGGTCGCGCCGGTCGCGCCTGGCGTCAGACTATAGAGTACTCACGTTTTGCTAGCGTAGTGTCGCTGAATACAATGTTCTCGAAGCTTAAGAACATAAATATAAAGCAAATAAACGCGTACGCTGTGAACTTACGGGTCACACACCACAGGACGACGACGTGGTAAAATCTAGACGGAAAGAAACTGCTCCCTCAGGGGCCGCCATATTGACCGTTCCCTACCATGGCAATCTTTCTGCCTTGATTTTCTGCAGCTCTGCTGAACATCTGGATCGCATCGTCTTCTCGGCGTCCCCATGGCGTCTGCTTGGATTTTACTCTCGTGCGCACAACGCTACGGGGATGCTGAGCAGACGACGCAATGCGGATGTTAAGCAGTGCCGCAGAAGGCCACAGCAGAAAGACTGCCACGGTAGGAAAACGTCCTCTGTGTTGTGGCGCCAGCTAGATTTCCATGAGCAAACCACCTATACACACACACACACACACACACACACACACACACACACATATATATATATATATATATATATATATATATATATATATATATATAGGAAGGAAGGCGCTTCCATAATTTTAAGTCTTACGTCCTAAAAAGCTACATTGCTATGTGAGACGCCGTAGGTGAGGGCTCCGGAAATTTGGGCATCAGGTGTTCTTTCACGTGCACTGACACACACAGTACACGGGTTTCTACCTTGCGCTTCTATGAAAATGCGACCGCCGCGGCAGGGAACCTGCGACTGTTGGGTCTGGTAGTGCCGATAATGAATCGTAAATGCTTTTGTGCGTCGTATAATTAATGATAGCGTCGTTAATATAGAATGATTTGGCGTCAGTTTGAAACACCTGCCTAAATACCATAAGAAACTAGCGTCCCACAGAGGCGCAGAACTTGAGACTATGTGCGTCGAAGCTCCGGTGACGCTGAACGAGCTGTTTTCATATATGAAGAACTGCGGGTGGGGAATAATTGAAACGATGTAAGTGCTTTGAGCGGGTCCCCTTCAGAAAAAAAGAAAAAAATTCCCGTCGTAAGCAACAAAAACCACCTTGAAAACATTAAAAACAGAGCAAAAGTGGTGACGAACAGTAGTCCTTGCCGGGTGCCAGTCGGGGTATTGTGCGCGACCCGTTAATGTTCTTTGACGCTGACAATACTTGCTTGACCTGTGCAACGTCAAGAGGGGCCGCTGTCTACGCCAAACCACATAAAATGTGGATTAGAGCTGAATACTCGGATGAGCAAGCACTTCCTTCTTTAAAAACCAAATTAAAATACCTAACAGAGAACGGTCGTCACTAATAATCGGTCAGAGGTGGCCCCGCATGCAGGACTACCAAACAACACAAGCATCTCAAGTTTTCAAATTTAGCATGAGGGGTCCTTTAAAGACGGAAATCCTTTTGTATCTGAGGCAGTATACGAAGAAATTTTATCGTTTTTTGTGTACAATAGTGTGGCCTATCTGAGACCGTATGATTATTACACGTGATGTTTCGCATTGAACCAGTAAAAACGTACGACCTATGTAGTCACTCCCACGTGGTTAAGCGTCACTTCGGACCGCAAAAATAGCCGCTGTGTGTCGCGTTAGTCTCAAAGCAGCGGGGTTTCTCCAAAGAAATAAAATTATTACAGCTTTTATTTTGTGTTTCCCGTCGCGCAACGATATTGGTGCATTCGAGAAGAAGCGATGAAAACAACATGTTTAATTTGTGTCGCAGCGCCCCTCTAAAAGACCCCTGATGTCAAACTTGGAAATTCCAGATGATTATGTTGTTAGAGAGTCTGACAGATGCAGGCTAGAAGAACTGAGAATTTCCGTGACAGACTCTGTCCTTCGATATCAGGAGCATAAAAATGGTACCTCTTAATTTTTTTTAGATTTCTTTCTTTACATAATTTTGACGAGGGATTCATACCACCGATGCGTACACAAGAACTGAACTTACAAAAGATTTGTAAGCAGGAAGCTTCACATCGGCTGTTGCACCTGCTAGTTTTCTTCGCAGGAAACATAGCCTCACGTATGCCTTTGAAGAAACGTTTGATTATGTGTACGTTCTAGAATGTTCCAGAGTTTTACGCATAAATGTAGGATTTTAGGCCATCACTAATACTGTAAATCTTGCAATAAATAGCGCTATCGATGGTCTTTTAACACAAAATTGTTTTATGTCAGGGTCCACCAAAACTTTATTGACGTATTTCCGTCACACATATCACTTTGTTTAATTACCGCTACCAAATGAGCAAGCAAAAACATTCAACACAAAGTTCCCCTGCTGGGCGTCAAACCTCCGACTTAATGGGAAACGACGAAGAGTGTCAGGTGCTCTACCGACTAAGCTATAGGCATAGTACACTGACCACAGAGAGCGGCGTTCTTCGCCCTGCCCCGTCCCAAGTTCGCTCACATTGGCCGTAAGGGGCACGCAGAAAACAGATGTGCGCAAGCGTTCTCCATGTAGCCCGGCCACAAGCCACCCACTCGTGCAGGCAGGGAGACCTGTGCGTCGCGTTCGATTTTTACGGACACCGTCTCAATGTTGCTTTACTCATCCACTAGGCTTTGAGTACTGACGCAGCAGTCAGATTCAAAAACTCGACTGGGTGGTGCTTATTCAGGCAACTAGTTCTACCACGCGAACGCACCTGATATCTTTCTCACATTCTCTTTCAGTCTGTGTTTTCTGTTGGTGAAGCAGGGTTGTGCTGCCGTCTGTAAGTGCTCAAGCGAAGTAATGCGGCATGACGCAGTTAAAGCATGGCGTCAGAGATTGCGCGCCGGTGCTAAAGCAGCAATGTTATTTGCCTTTAGCTTCGTGTGAGCACGCGACGACTGGTCGTTGTTGAAGTCGTGGAGCTTCCACTTGCACCAACGACGTTTCCCCGGTGGCTACTTCTAGTGTGATAGCACTGGTTTATTTAATAAAACTGCTGCAGTAAGCCAATGATGTCGACGGGCCAATGTCGTGCATTCGTAGAGCGAAACTGAGGTCAGCAGGACGTAAAGGAGGAGGAGAAAAGCTTTAATCATCCCGAGAGCGAAAGGTGCGGTGGTGGAGTGTCAGAGCCTACCCAGCGTAGGTCTCCGCTACCCTCTTGGCCATTACCAAGATCTGGTCCTGGACCTCGGGCGCCGAGCTGCACATAGCAGCCTCCCACTGCTCCTTACTATTAATGTGTAGAGAATCAGGTGGTGGGTTTCGAGTACACCCCCACATGATATGGTCTAGGTTAGCTCTTTGTTGGCAGAAAATGCACAAAGGGGAGGGGTACATCGCAGGGTGTATAAGATGACGAAAAGATGGGGCAGTAAAAGTACGCGTCTGTAACTGGCGCCATAGTATTTCATGGTAGCGCGAAGCTCCATGATGTAAGGGGGGGGGGGGGGTATAGAGTGCGCTGTAGGCGGTAGTGATTTGTTATATCATGGAAGGCCAAAAGACGATCTCTTGCGCTGAAAAAGGCCACGTAGTCTAAGGCGCCATCAGAGGCCTGCGCTCGGCTGGTCATTCTTCGAGCACAGGTATGAGCCGCCTCATTGCCACTCAACCCCGTATGCGTGGGCGTCCATATGAGAGCAACGTCTTACGTGGGAGGATGTTTCTTAAGAATTGAAAGGGCAGTTGATGAGATGCAACCTGCGCTGAAGTTGCGTATGGCAGTTTTGGAGTCACTTACAATCATAGTGATATTGGGGATGGATAGACCTAAAGCGATGGCAGCCTCCTCTGCCTCCTCCGAAGAGCTGACAGTGATGAATGCCGTTGTGAGCGCCTTGCCGTTATAATTGACAGCAGATAGGGTATAGGATGAGGAGGATGGGTGTTCTGCCGCATCGACATAGAGCACGTCATTGGCTTCTTACAATTTTTTTTCTGAAGAGCTTTTGCTCTTTGGATTCGACGCTTAGTGTGATATGTTGGATGCATGTTTTTGGAAGGGGCGGTATGAGTAATTGTTTGTGTATGTTTTGGGGAATGTTGTATTGGTGTGTGAGGTGAAGCTCATTCATCATCATCATCATCAGCCTGACTACATCCACTGCAGGACAAAGGCCTCTCCCATCTTCCGCCAGTTAACCCGGTCCTGTGCTTGCTGCTGCCAATTTATACCTCATTCGGGTAGACGATAAAGTGTGGCGACCTGCGCTAGTGGTTGCGAGTTTGCATATTGAGCTGTTAAATGGGCTTCATGGATTTCACATAGGGTATTTATGACTCCTGTCTGGTGGAGTCGTGCGTTAGAGGTATTGATTGCAATGCCTAGCGCGTATTTGTAAACTCTGCAGAGCAGGGTGTTGGCCGATTCCTGCTCTGCTAATTTAAGGTCAAGGTAAGGGAGGGTATAAGTGATTTTACTAATCACAAAAGCTTGTATTACACGAAGTAGCTCTGACTCTCGGAGCCCTCCATTTTCCCCTGAGATTCTTCCTATCATTCTTAGGGTGTTTTCAACAGTATTGCGTAAAGCTTCGAGTGTGTGCGTATTAAGTCGGTTGTTTTAGGTAAATAAACCTACTGCACGAATGCGTGATACTCTAGGAATGAGGCACCCATTTATGTGAACTTCGATCATTGGAACGTGTTTGTTCCGATGACGAGTTGGTAGAAGGAGTAACTCTGATTTACTCGGGGTACAACAGAGATTCATCTGAGATGTTAATGCGGCTAGTATATCTACAGCTGTTTGTAGGGTGTCTTGAATGTGTCAATCTCAGCCTCCTTTCACCCATAAGGTGATATCATCGGCATAGATGGAGAAGTTCAAGTCAGGGATACGTTGAAGAGCGTTGGGTATAGGTAGCATAGCCAGGTTATAGAGTATTGGAGAGAGCACTGACCCTTGAGGTGTTCCGAAGCTGCCTAGTGTATAGGGTGAGGAATGTTCTAGTCCTAATGTTAATGTAGCAGTGCGGTCTGTGAGGAAGCTTTTGATGTAAGAGTACATTTTAGCGCCACAAGAAATGCGGTTGAGGCCAGCATGTATAGCTGAGTGGGCTACGTTATTGAATGCTCCATGTGTGTCCAGACCAAGGACACACATGGTGTGTCTAAACCAGAGCGTGCGTCCAAACCAAAGCGAGTGTCCTCGCTCTAGTTAGGAGCTATGATGTCGTGTTGAAGGCGAAGCATCGCATCTTGCGCTGAAAATGAGGCCCTAAAGCCGATCACATCTGGGGGCAGTAGTCCATTATCCTCCACGTGTCTCTGGAGACGTGCAAGCACAACATGCTCCATAGTCTTTCCGAGACACGATGTTAAGGAAATGGGCCTCAGATTTTCTACTAAGAGAGCTTTGTTCGGTTTAGGTATAAATATGACTCTGGTATAAATATGAATCTTTCCCCGAAGGTGGAAGGGTGCCCGCGTCAAAACAATCGTTAAAGTACTCAGTCAAAGCTTTAATAGAAATAGGGTCAAGATTTCTGAGTAATTTGTTGCTAACGAGGTCGGGGCCTGAAGCTGACGTGGTACGGAGTGTTGCGAGGGCGTGCCGAACTTCCGCTTCCGTTATCGACGCTTCTAATGACTCATAAAGTTTCCTTGTGTATCATGGTATAGAATCCTTACGTAATTGAGGTAAATGCAACGTGCGGAGGTTATCGAAGAGCTGTCCTAAATGGTCACTGTGCTCGTGTAACAGTTTAGTGATAGCGTGACAGTGTCGTCCGCGAGAAGTGCTGGGGTCTAGCAGATGTCTAAGAAGTTGCCACGTTCGTTTAATACTGAGGTGGTAATGCATTCCTTCACAAAGATGACCCCATTGTTGTGCCGCCAATTGAGTCGTGAATTGCTTGATTTGTTGGTCTAGCTTCGCTATCCTAATGCGGAGTTTCCTGTTGTGGCGCTTGTGTTTCCACAGTCGCACAAGTGACTGTTTTGCTTCCCACATATGGAGAAGCTTGGAGTCGAGAGTAGTTATCGGGGTGTCGGGGGGTAGAGTTTTCGCGTGAATTTCAACATCTTTTTGAAGCTGTTGAGTCCACTCGTTAAGGTCTGCAATACGCGAGGGAGCAGTGCTGTTGCGGGTCTCTCTAAATTTGTCCCATTCTGGGAGCATCAGTGGTTTGGGTGCAATGGGTCTGTGTTTTAGTTGTAAAGTAATGCTAATATGTAATGATCACTGCCAAGATTAGTTTGGCTGTTAGTCCAAAGCATTGTGGGGGCATTGTGAGTGAGGGTAAGATCGGAAGATGTATCTTTGTTCACACTGTTCTCAAAACGAGTAAGTAGGCTCATCCGGGTCGTTGTGCAGTGTAAAACGATGTGCCTGAATATGGGACCAGAGGGCTCTACCTTTCGTTGTAGATGCGGTGTAACCCCACGCTGGGTGGGAGGCGTTGAAATCCCCCACTATGAGGAGGGTGTGTTTGCCTGCCGAAGATGTAGCTCGGGCAAATAGGGAATTGAAGTTGTACCTTTGCTTTTGTAGTCTACTATATACGTTGAGAATGTATAAGAATGGGGAGTTTAGTTTATCAGGTAGTACTTGGAGAAAGTCGTGCTCAATGTCGATGTCAGCAAATTTCGAATAAGTAACTGTAAGGTGCTTCTGAGTTAAGACAGCAGTGCTTGGTTTGGTATCAGCCAGATTTGGATGCATTCTATAACCTGGCAGCTGCACTACAACATTTGTTTCTTGTAACGCAATGATTGGTGGAGGGGTAGTTTGTGATTTGATGTACTGCAAAAGGTTTGCCTTTTTTGGCGAAACCACCTACAGTTCCATTGCCCTACGCAAAGTTCAGTGCGGTTACGAAGAGCTATTTTCGTAAGGCTGATTTGGCTTAGGTTGGGAAAGCTCTGGATGGTTACCGTGGACCGTGTCGATCCACTGCGTGACTCTATCTAGGGTTTGTTGCATCGATAACATGGTTTGTTCTATCGAGACCACGGATTCATGTAGCTTCCGCAAGGAAGCTGTGGAGAAGGTAATAAAGTTTTCTAGTTTTTCCTCGTGTTTGGTTACTTTTTCTTTAACTTTATCAACCTTCTCTAGTTGCGCTTCGACTTGGTCTACTCGCTCATCGAATGACAATGTGGGAGTCGACACTTTTTGTTTTTGCGCAGGTGGTTGAGCGGGGTGCCTAGCTATAGAAGTGGTTGAAAGAGGAGCTGGTACTTGTGAGATAGGTGCAGGGGTGAAAGATGAGGCGGGGAGTTTTGGGGAGGTAGATTGTTGTTGAAGGACTGAAACTCTATCGATTCGATCGATCGATTCGATTTGTGGGGTTTAACGTCCCAAAACCACTATTTGATTATGAGAGACGCCGTAGTGGAGGGCTCCGTAAATTTTGACCGCCTGGGGTTTTTCAACGTGCACCCAAATCTGAGTACACGGGCCTACAGCATTTCCGCCTCCATCGGAAATGCAGCAGCCACAGCCGGGATTTGATCCCGCGACCTGCGGGTCAGCAGCCGAGTACCTTAGCCACTAGACCACCGTGGCGGGGCGACTGAAACTCTAGGCGTAGTTTTGCATTTTCTGCCTTCAATTTAGCCATATCATCCTGCATTGGTTTGAGCTGCTTTTGAATGGAGCTTTCAGGGGAGGCTACATCAGCCGAGCTCACCTCGTGTCCAGAGACAGTCCAAAGGCTGGGGTCTTGAAGAATGCTTTTGTTG
The DNA here is from genome assembly GCF_043290135.1 of Rhipicephalus microplus. Classification (NCBI taxonomy): domain Eukaryota; kingdom Metazoa; phylum Arthropoda; class Arachnida; order Ixodida; family Ixodidae; genus Rhipicephalus; species Rhipicephalus microplus. The sequence goes on from NC_134710.1 coordinate 135,300,917, forward strand.
TGGCTTCGGCTTTGGCTTCGGCTGCGGCTTTTCCGGCTTTGATGTCTTGTGATACTGGGTGAGCGTCATCTAGGGGCGTTCTTGAAAGATGTGCTTGGGTCGAGGAATGGAGCTGCATCTTGCTGGAAAGTTGAGGGTGCGTGCTTTGGTTTGGGCTTGTAGAGCTGTGGGCACTGGGGCGAGCCTGTGGGTTGGTCAGTGTTGCACACCACAAACTTAGGTTCGCATTCGTGATCAAGGAGTGGGTTCGGGATGCCACACATTGGACATAAAGGCTGAAAGGCGCCTGGGCATACGTCTGGTCTGTGGCCAAGTTTGCGGCAGAGATTACAGGCTTCCGTCTTATGACGATAGGGTACACATCTGGTGATGCCACCTTGATAACTTATGTAGAAAGACACGCGCGTACCTTTGAAGGTGACCAAGATGGACGTTGTGGAACCCATGCGACGTCCGGTCAGAATGAGGCCTAGTCTGTCATAGTCCAATAGATTTGACAAGATGCTTTCAGGTGTGTGTTCCATAGGAATATTACGGATGACCCCTCGACAGGTATTCGATGGATCGGTAATGTGGGGGACAACTTCAAAGCTGCGCTCATCCATCTTGATGGATTTTATACGGTGGTATGCTTCGGTGCGTGCTGAGTCCGGTGTGCTGATGAGCAGAATGTTGCTTACAGAATTGATGTGGTATTGGTCTTGTAGGGAGCTTGTGCCGCTTTTAGGACGGAATGTATGAGCTTCGGAAACGAAGTGTCAGCACAGCTGAGGCCTCCACGTATTCGGAGGACTATTTTGTAGTCGTCCGCTAGAAGTGGAGGGGGTCTGGGGGCACTGCGACGAATCGATGGGAGAGCTTTCTGTGACTCTTCTTGCGAAGTGTTGATGGCATGCGTCGATTTCTTCGGGGATGAAGCGGGCTTTCTGGCCCTGGCATACACTTGACGCCAGCTGCCTTCATCATCGTCGAGAGCTTCGGCGAAGGGAAGCTCCTCTCCCTCTGCTTCGTGGATGACCATGTTGGTAGGCCTGGCGTGGAGGCCCACCGAGGTAGTCAAACGCTGCCAAAAAGTCGATCTTCATGGGCGCGAAATGCGAAGCACTCACTTGAAATCACTTTAGATGGTGTGGTCGATCCCGTAAAAAGCTTCACATTTGTGCAAGTTGCCAATGAATGACTTAAGCAGTCAGAAACAGGAGTTTTGCCGGAGCGCTTGCGAAACGCGGCTGCTCCCGGTAGCGTCTATGGCACGTCCCAGGACGTGAACGCGAGGGGCGCGTTCATGGCTCAAGCTACGAAGCTCTGCATCCCGCGTTGCTGAAGCGCAGTATGCATGTGCGCTGGCGTAGGTTTCAGGACCACACACCATGCTGCTTCTCTCCATAATTGACCATCTTTGAAGACACGCCTATGGAATAACAGTGTTTAGTGTGCGCTTGTTGACGTCATCTTTGTGCGCGATTAACGATACGCATTGTTCAGGTATAGGCTAAAAACTTCAGTTACTACAATGGTTAAATCATAATCATGGGTGGCAGTCGTTGCCACGGAGCCATGCCACAAGGCGTCAACGTGGCTGCGTCCACGTCAAACGGTGCTATAGCTGCGAAACGCCATAAAAAATTGTACACACATTCGCATGTAGTACTACCAGAAAAGAACTACTCTGAAGACACGTTTCATTTTCATGGTTATGCCAATTTCTATGATGGAGGGATCAGCCGTGTCTTCTTTTCCTACCAGTAGTTCGATATTGATTCGACTATTGATAATATCGATAGTGCCATCCATAGTTCTGTATCGCTACTGGCAGTGCAGTGCTTCACCACCGTTAGATGCGCAGGCTGCAACCAAGCTCACCTTAACATGTTCGCTACCAGCGCTGCCTTGTAGCGTCAAGAGGAGTGGATGCTCCTGAAGGAGGTGCCGCGCATCCTTTGAAGGGGTCTTGAAGCGCTTTTTCGTTTGATCGTTGAATGACATCAGTAACAAAGCTTAGTCCCTCACGAACCAATGGCCACCAAAAAATCTGGAATCCGGCTATGACGAGCCGAGTTACAGGGATTAGAAACGCGCTTTAAGCACTTTCTCTCTTGTCCCGACAGGCGCGCTGGAAGCTACACAGGCACGCATACTTGGCACAGGGTAAATAAGCCAGTGCGCATCATGGCCTTGAGTACGCTGGACAAAATGCGATAACTTTTCCCATTTCAAAGTCTATCTATCTATCTATCTATCTATCTATCTATCTATCTATCTATCTATCTATCTATCTATCTATCTATCTATCTATCTATCTATCTATCTGTCTGTCTGTCTGTCTGTCTGTCTGTCTGTCTGTCTGTCTGTCTGTCTGTCTGTCTGTCTGTCTGTCTGTCTGTCTGTCTGTCTATCTATCTATCTATCTATCTATCTATCTATCTATCTATCTATCTATCTATCTATCTATCTGTCTATCTGTCTATCTGTCTGTCTGTCTGTCTGTCTGTCTGTCTGTCTGTCTGTCTGTCTGTCTGTCTGTCTGTCTGTCTATCTATCTATCTATCTATCTATCTATCTATCTATCTATCTATCTATCTATCTATCTGTCTATCTATCTATCTATCTGTCTGTCTGTCTGTCTGTCTGTCTGTCTGTCTGTCTGTCTATCTATCTATCTATCTGTCTGTCTGTCTGTCTGTCTGTCTGTCTGTCTGTCTGTCTGTCTGTCTGTCTGTCTGTCTGTCTGTCTGTCAGTGATTGGTTATCCCATGGTGTTGCCCCATTATTATCGATATACCAGGTCTCAACGATTACTTGCGTTTTTTCATTGCTGTGCCCTTATATAACTGGGCACGCGTCGCATTTGGCCGTGTCTTCAAACCCTGTCTCTTAAACATGACTGCCTACCGACAAACTCTGTCTGCTCTCTGGTATTGTGAACTTTTCACGTAAAGTGAGTGTGATAGCGCCTCGCCGCGGTGGTCTAGTGGCTAAGGTACTCGGCTGCTGACCCGCAGGTCGCAGGATCGAATCCTGGCTGGGCGGCTGCATTTCCTATGGAGGGGGAAATGTTGTAGGCCCGTGTGCTCAGATTTGGGTGCACGCTAATTCAAACCCCAGGTGGTCGAAATTTTCGGAGCCCTCCACTACGGCGTCTCTCATAATCATATGGTGGTTTTGGGACGTTAAACCCCACATATCAATCAGGTGAGCGTGATGGTGAATTCTGGAAATTTCACGAACACAATGGAAACTCACGTTTTTTGAACAGCGACGAACGAACGTACACACACCCACGCGTATATATATATATACTTTGGCCGAACAACAAGTCGACAGGTACACGTCAAGTTGAAACAAGTTGAAATGGCACCAAGGCTAAGCCCAGTTCACACTCACGATAATGTATATCTTGAGACCGGGCTTGAAGCTTTGCTGATTCTTCGCCAACGAAATCACGTAAGGGGTCCGAGAAAAAACCGTCTTGTTACTCTGAGCAGACTCCTTAGCTCCAGTAGCTTCCTCGGTGACTGTTGCTTTCACAACCAACCGCGTATGGCTGTCGAACAGTGTATCCCAGCGGTATACAAAGGGTAGTTTGTGCTGCTCTCGCAGAAGATTGTACGTAGCCTTGCCGTCTTCGAGCTGTGCAATTGAAGCAGTGATTTAATGGACCACGAAGCAAGCTGTTCACGCGATGCCACTACTTGAAATGACCTCCGCCTTTAGACAGTGGTTTAACGAGTGGTTGTGTTCTTACAAGCATTGAAGAGTAGCTGCTTGAAAACCACTGCACGCCTCCAACTTCTTCCTGTAGCCCAAATGTGAAACGCACGACACCTTCGACGGGCTTTTTATTCACGAAGCTGGAAGAAATATTCGGTCATTTATTAAGGAGCTCCAAAACAAAATTTTTCTGCGTGAATAGCTCAACAAACATCCCCCCTCTTCCCCCCATCCAAATCTCAATTTGAATCAAAGAAGTAGCTGTAAAAAAAAACATATTGTGGGCAGAAACGTGAGTGCAAGCAAATGCAACAGATATTGTTTTAGATAAAATAAAAATATTTGTAGTGCATACGCTATTAGGTAACTGATTGCTTCAAAGTTTATGAATACTTTTTTGCTCTATTTGTTCTTTTACTCCTTACTTACGCGCATTATGAGTGGCGAAGTGGGCATGTATTGACCACAATATTTCTTACTAAGAGATTAATGAGGCAGGCAAGGCCACAGAATTCTCGCAACGACAATTCGTAAACTAATAAAAGAATGGTTACCCAAGTACTTTGCTAGATAATGCATTAATGACGTTGATCCTACTTCGCCAACGACCTTCGTATAAAAAACGTTCTGGTATGCTATATTGCTTGTTCTATATGTTAATAAAGAATAATAAAATGTGAGCACTGCTGGAAAACTTGGATAAAATAGTGATTTATTGCTTGTTCTATAGGTTAACAAAAATTATAAAATGTGAGCACTGCTGGAAAACTTGGATAAAATAGTGAATAACGTACATTTATATTTCTTCGTGTTTCAATGTATTTAATAAGATATGCAAAATCCAGAGATACGAAAGTTGCGTGCCTTAATAAATACATCCTTACCTTGCAGCCACAGAGCACGGTAATGTCGAAAAATTACTCAATACATAATCCGGGATGCTCAGATCGACCTTAAACCTTGGAAGCACTGTATAGTGATAAAAGAAAGAGATTTTTTATTAAACGCAAGTGCGCTATTGTTGTACCATATTTATAGCCGTATTATTTCTGTAGCAGGAGGTATAATACAAACTTTAAAACAATAAACGAAGAAAAAAAAACGCTTGACAACGTATTTCAAGTGTTTTCTGGTTGCAATAAGTAATGTGTATTTGTTCATCTAATATCGAAAATTTATCAGAAGTTTGAGGTTCTCAAATGAATGCGCAACAACGGTCAAGAAAAGCTGTTTTCGTTTTCTTTGTATTTGGAGTAATTGGCATGCGTCGGTGGTCTAAAAATTCAAGCTGCCGCTATGCGGCAAGTTATGCAAACTCGTCATTATTTTCGTACGAAGTTGCCTGCTTTTCGCCGCTCTCGAGAACAAAAGATAATTTTGTCCCTACTTTTTCATCCACTATTTTACGTCATTAGACTAGCCGTAGCTGTAACTACTAGTACGTATATCTGATTTTTCACTGATGACCCCTGTCTGGTGCCGTGTCTATTTACCAGAGTTTTAATTACTACTCCAAAACTCCAGCAAAATACGATACATCATTAAAGCTACTGCCAGTCGATTCTTTATCAGTTAGAATCTTTTCACGTTTACTTTTCATGCGCTCAAACCACCCGCGACGTATACACTCAACGTAACAATAACATAAAGTAACCGATTAGTTCGCAAAACAGGAAAGCGCAACTTGTCAGTTGATAGTAAACGTAAAGTAGGAGTGCTACCTCTCAAAATCATCAAAAATTCGACAGTGCGGACATTTTGAAGCCAATAATTTTAAAATTGAGCTAGGCAGAAATAAGTAAGGGGAGAATAAACGCGTGAGAAGGATGGTCATCCACAGCTTTAAGTTGGACTAAGCTCGCAAAGTAAGAAGCTCGAAGCCGTGCAAGTTTTTTTTTTTCAAATATGGTGTTCAAACAGTTAAAAGGGAACCAGGAGAGCTACGAGTAATGTGAAGTTGAGAACTTATAGGTTGTGAGGTGGTATTCGACAGTGCGAAGAAAGTGCAACAGAACACCTACTAAAATGTAGCGCATCAGCTTAGCATTCAATGACTAAATTCCGTTCGAATGGTGATGCCGGACCATTCCCAATTGTATATTCACTTAGATAATCGTTGAAAAAAGGAACCGTTGAAAAAACAAAAAAAAATGCCTGGTGCTGTCCCACTGTGACCACCTGCCGTTAATGCTCTCCTTCACCAGAACAGGATTGACAACACTGGTGCAGTACCTGGTCACAACTTCCCATGAACACAGCAATTAACCTTTGGCCCTCAGTCCCCAGCATCTGCGAAGCAACTGACCATGGCGGCGGTCAGATCTGCAACGCAGCAGAGGGTGCTAAGAATCTCTGGATCGGGACAGGCCGCCATTGGAGCCTGAGCTTGGCAACGTTTAACGCTAGAACATTATCTAGTGAGGGAAGTCTAGCTGTACTATTTGAGGAACTAGAGGGTGTTAAATGGGATATAATAAGGCTCAGTGAGGTTAGGAGGACAAGTGGAGTCATACAGGGCTGAAAAACGGACACGTCCTGTGCTACTGTGGATTAGTTGGCAGAAGAAAACTAGGGGTGGTGTTTAGTAATTCAATAGAGGTGTAGTGGTTGGCGAATGTAGCGAGATTTCTGGGAAGTAATATCCATAGGCATGCGCAGAGTTCTCTGTTAGGAAAGGAGAGGCAAGAGTTTCGCTGCACCCCCCCCCCTTTCATCTGCCTGACCCCTCCCACTGAGGCCGTTACGATCACAATGCAGCACAAGAACAATCTCTAAAGGGGGCGGCCACCCACTCTGAGACCCTCTCCGTCCACACGCCTGTGGTAATATATATGTCAGGTAAACGTTGTCCTACCAAAGGTCTCATTTGATAAGTTACATGAAGTGTTTAGTGAAAAAATTAGGAAGTGAAGCACTAGAGTTGTTTTGTCCTCATCGCAAAGTAATCAGCATGAGGAAAAATTTATTTACCAGAATGAATTGAACATGACATTATTTAAAATTTGTCTACATTACTTTCGACACTTACCGTATTTATCGACCAGGAACTTGGATGTCGTGTTCTGCTCAAACTGTATACATGGATAAAAGGAGGAAAAAGGAAAGGTTTAACAACAGCTTAGTATGCCTGTATCATGAATATTTATGGTTTATAGGCTCTGTGATAATTTTTGCATGTGACGTCTACGTGGAAAGCTACACTACCAGCGTCTTCTAAGCCTAGATACACATAATGTACAGTTGTCAGCAAGCTTAACACGAATGCTCCAGCGCGTGACCTGGATTACTTCGACTGATGCCAGCCACGAAGCGCTGGGCTCTGTTGCTGAGATAATAGCTCGGTATGCTTGGATAATATGTCGGCATGCATGGGTAACATCTCGGAAATAGATCCGTGGTGCTAGCATCAATCAAAGTGCTTCAGACCACGCAGTGGAGCATTCGTTTTAAGCTTGCTGCAGCTTTACATTAGCGACAGCAAGGTGTTATTTCTGTTAAGCCACCTGCAGTGTTTATCACACAAGCCCAACTTGTTACCTAATGTTTGTTCGGGAGCAACGTGCATTGTTACATCTTATGTAATAAAGAAGGCATGACGAGCCATGATGCCTGATATAGAAAATATCTTGGCAACAATCAGGGTCCTATCCACAATAAACCTTTTGTGATATAGTAGTTCGGAAGAGGAAAGTTCAGCCTGCTCTTATAATCTACACATAATTGTCGAAGGAAGCGGACCATTGACAAAATTTACTTACGAAAAAAAATACTTGTTATCTAGTCCCTAAGCTGTACTCAAACACAAGCAAACGCTAATTCAAAGGCCTTTTAAAAGGCACGGTTGGTGAAGTCATACATTCAGTTTCTTGTTAGTGACCAACTTTTTTTTTTCCATTCACTGTGATTTCAAATAACAGGAGCGTCAGCCATACATTGTAGCCATGCTTCATGAGAAGTGACCATTCTCCAAGTAGCGTGCGTTCTGGTAGTTGATAGGTGTGTGTGAGAAGCAAATCTCTTTGGGGCTGAAATTCTGTCCTTTCAACAATCAAGTTCTGGGGATTCTGCAAAAGAAAAAAAAAGAAAACCACCGTTTTGTCGCAAGAGAGAAGCAAGGAATGCGACATCAAAAATTTGAATGTTATATGAAGTAAGGCTATAGCGGCTATATAAGTTTTAGATCCGATCTCGCGTAACACTACAAAATCATGTATTAAGGTTCCATTGCCGACCAAGGGGGCGAAGCGGTTTTATGCTGTTTGTCGTCTCAACGCGAAGGAAGCGCCCAGAGCACAGAGCGTACAAGCGTAGACGAGCCGTCTACTGATGTCCGTCGAGATGGTGCACGCACTAGCGTTAGCAACCATGCCATTACGATAAGAATTTACGCTCACTGCTCCAGTGACGCCACGAGCGCAGCGATACAATCCGTTGATCTCGTCCATAGACACAACGTCACTATGGCATGTATTTCTTCAGCTTCTGTGGCATGTGGTTTAGTTATAAAACAATGATCTATTTCACAGATAATCAGTATGCCCAATACAGGGCCAATAAAGGACCTCGTGGTCCAAAATTTTGGATGCGAAAATAGATGTGCGGTGTCAACAATAATCATAGGTTGGCAAACTCACTCATGGGTCGACTAACTAAGACTCAGATTGAGCCGCGAATTTCAGCCAGAGTGAGTCCGGGTTAGTAACATTTCGGTAAGTGAGTCCGAGTGAGTCTGACCAGAATTTTCGCCAGTCGGAGTCTGAGTATGTCCGCAAGAGGAAAACATTGCTGAGTGCGAGTACAAGTGAGCCTTAATTAAGGCCGAGGTATGGTGGCTAGAAGGCGAGGTGTCAGCATCGGCGCACCGGAGAGCGCGCGAGAATTGATCCGGAGGCGGCGGCGCTGCAGTCGTTTTCTAGATGCCTCTCCTCGCGCGTATCAGACGTTTTTTGTTGCAAACACTTCACGCTACCCTGCGGATTGTAACAAAGTCTACCTGCCACAATTCTGGCGGCGTGCTGCAAAGCGTGCGTTGGCACTGAAAACTAGTGTTTTCTATTCACTTCGTACTATATCAGCTACGAAGTTAGACGATAGAGAATCAAGTGACTTGCCGTGAGCTTGACACTAAAACAAAGTCCGTGCAGTTTTCAAACCATTATTTTTATGACTCGTGCAATAAAGGTCTCATTTTAAAAGCAAGACATTCATTTTCTCGAAAGCGAAAAACATGAAAATAAACACAACATACGCATTAGGGTGAAGAAAACTGCAAGTTATATGAAACTCACCTAAAGCAAGTGAATAAGGCAACTAAAGAGAACAGAAAGTATACGATGATACAATGGGCATACATACGCACATGACATTGCAATTTCATTGGCAAACATAGATACAGTTACGAACCAGTTCACAAAAAAAATTTATTTCTGCATATGTGAACACAGCCAGACAGTGATATCACAGTTGTTAATGGGGGATTTGTAACAATGTGAACAAGACAATAGTAAAATCCAAAGAAACAACAAAGTGTGAGTAGTGCACAATAACATAAAATAAAACCTTGCTCGCTGAGTTAATACTGTGACAGGTAAATCAGATGTTTTAAATTCAAGAGCTTCATTTTTTTCTCTTCTTTTTGATTGGACGCATTTTCTCAAGCAAGAGAAAATGCATTCTGGTCAGTGTAAAGAACCTAATTATCTGATTTGTCACTTCCAGGTTATGGTGTTCACAGCCGACCATATTTAATCTCTTCACAGACAGGCAAGAGATAACGTCTGCTATGCTGTCCCTTTTCAACTTGTTGAAACTGAAGCAATAGGTGAGTGCATCTTTCATAGCTTTCACCAGGTCTGCTAAGGACTCGGACGGATACAGAAAGCATGATTCTGTCGGAAGCAAGCTGGAATTATGAGTGAAGCAGCAACCTGCTACATTCGTTGCACTTCGTCTTTTTCTTCCGGGCCACATAGACACTGACGTAATAAGTGATCCGGGAGTCACTTTTGCGTCCAATGAGATCAGTGTAGTGAGGGAGGGCTTCGCAAGCAACAATAATTTCATAAACTTTATTGAAGCGCCCCACATCTAGCAGCTCATCCAGCTTATTTTGCAATTTTATTGAATTATTGTGGATGTCCGGACATAGAAGGCTGCTCGGAACTTCCACTGGGGGTGACTGTGCCAAACTGTAAAAACTGATGCAAGTCACAGAGATCAAAAGTTGTGTCTGTAAAGGGTGATCAATCGAGCCAGACATTTGCTTCAGATTTCCAAAAAGATTTCAAGTGCGTTTTGGCAGAGGCGAGATGTCATCAAGTATTTATAGCCTAATGTTTTCGTGACATAGTGCCAGATGAAAAGGGTGCTGATTAGAGTGACGCGTAGTCCTTCGGCAGTTGATTCACTCAGGAACCCACCCTCCTTAGGTACAGCTTTTTCCCAGGTTGCTCAGAACCCGTTGATAACATGCTTGTAGTTACGGACGATGAATCTTTCGTCGAAAAGAGCTTCGCTCACAACGCAGTTCTTTTCCAGTGGTTTGTCAGCGCGAGGAATCGTACGCTCCGAGGTCTTGCTTTGTTCATTGTCGGCGGGAGCAGAGAAGAGAAACGCTTTCTTCCCTTGTTTGTGGGCCGAAGCATACCCCGCATTGCATCCAGGTGCACAGCAGTGTCTTTGCTGTTTACTCATCACTGTTGCATGGTTACATTGCACGTATTGATCCCGAACAAGTCCAAATAGGGAAAGCGCAGACGTTCTGACTTGCGAGCACACGAGCAAGCGACTAAAAGTGCCGCGCTAGCGGCTGGCAAGCGCTCTTGACCGATCAGGGTGGCGACTTGCGCGCCTCTCCACGGCGAGATAAAATACCAGCACGCTTCCTTTCAAGGCGCGGCCGGGACGATGCTGACAGCTCTCTTTCTAGCCACCATAGCCGAGGTATGTTACACGAGTGACTCTGAGTGAGCTCCACATTGTTTTGCTGACCTCTTGTCTCATCTACTCAGCTTCAGCATTATTATCAGCCTTATTTTGGCTCCCGTTTATACTAATTGTATTTACTCACACACCAACGCAGCAGTGTTAATACGCCAGTTGAATAATAACTTGAAGAGATGCGTGAGTTAAAAAAGGGGGAGCTGGCTTTACCATTTCTCATTCTTTTTCAAAGGAAGGTCTTGTGAACACATCTCCTCTAAGTCATCACTTTCGATAAAAATGTCCTTAATGAATCGCGATGACATATAACTCATATTTAAAGATGCGAGAACAAAAGCGCCAAGTAGAGCCCCGATTACGCGAGATGTCTGTGTTAAAAAGCATTGACACCTTGGACGAAACTTCTAATAGTACATGTACGCATAAGTCCGCTCATTCAGGTTCACTTAGACACGGATAAGGCAGTGAGTTTGAGTCTGAGTGGTGCCACGTGGGTAATGTTTTGGTGAGTTTGAGTGAGCCCGCTTGAACATTTCTAGACGAATAAATTGGTGAGTGTGAGTCCGAGTGGTGGGTGAGGTGTGTTTCATGAGTGACTGTCAATGAGTTTAAATATAAAAAAAAACTCAGGTTACGCGCGCATTCCTTGAGTGACAATCAATGAGAGCGCATTGGTATATATGAGCGGTAAACAGCAGACTGAGTCATCCGCAGCTGCTACTCGGCGCGCTCGAGCCGCTGCCGCAAAACGGCAGCGGCGCCGAGCTGACCCTGAACTTTATTTATTGGAAGCTGAATCTCGACAGAAACGCCCCAACCCGCTTCTGAAGGAACGTAGGCTCACCACCAATAACCACTACACCCTGACCATGAACCACTCATCCCCGAGGTGCACCAAACGAAACACGTTTACGATAACCCCGCGTCAGCCCTTGCTGTTCTGCTGCATGACAATCAGGGTTCCCAGGTGTGTGTGTGTGTGTGTTTTCAAAATGGAGTGGCTGCGTGGTGCTCAGCGCTGTGACATCTGCAAAATGTAAACGTCATGAGTCATGTCAAAACCTTCTGTACGAATTCGAGAGCTTGTTTGGGAGGTGTAAAAAAAGTCTCATCTTGTTTACTCAGGCCTTCTTTCTTGTCATGATAGTGGTAGGTGCTTTACTCGACAATTATGACGTTTAATGTTTTGGCATGAAGTGTCCAATTTCAAAGTTTCAAAATTTATTGTATGTTGCCCAATACTGCCACAACTGACACTCTTCTCCCCCCTCTTTCACCCATTGTCCTGCACTTACATAAAACTGTACCTACGTATTTGCGTGTACATTGCATGCGACTGTGCGTTTGACAATGTTCAAACTAGCGTCAGTATTTTGCCAATTAACCACGCTGTAACAAACTTAAATAGTTTAAGGTTAAAGCATTAGATTCCCCATAAAATGAGAAAGTTGGCCATCGGCGTCCCACGTCGGCAGCATAGAGCGATGCCGAAAATGATCACATGGTGGCGTCACCTTATTTCGCCATCACATCACACACTTCCAAAATTTGGGATGTCATAGCATCGCATCACATGATGGCGTGACATTATGACGTCAATGCGCAATGGCAATGCACCGTTTCGCTCTTCTAGAACTAATCACGGAAGCCGCGAGGTGCTCGTTGTGTTTCTCCAACTCGTCGGCAGGTGTCGCTAAACCCTCAGCTGACGATGTTCCTGCTGCGCTTAATGATCATCGGGCCATACGTCAAGCGAAGGTGGCGCCACTGTACGTTTTCGGCCCGTTTTAGTTAAGAAAAAATGATAATATATATTGTTGTATTTGAACCCTATATACACACACACACACACCATTAAAAGGTCACGTGGTCTCCATTGTGCACTCCCTTTTTGCCGTGTGGGGCGCTAAAATTGATCTTGCGTTAAGAAATATAAATTTAGGTATGCGTTTAGCGAGAAAAGCAGGTTCCGTTTAAGAAAGTGTTTCCATTAGGGGGGTTATCTCAATTCGTGTTTTGAGTGATTGTCTCTTTCTTTAAAGTTGAGTGCAACTGCGCTGTTTTTTCAGGTCATCATGCTTTATGATGAAAAGAAATGAACGAAAACTAAGAAACGCTTTAGTCGAATAAAAAAAGACATGAGTTGGCTTGGCAAATCATAATGAACCTCACCATACTTGTCACGATGTCATTGTAGTAATGAAAGAAAGAGTTTTTATTTGTGCATTTTAAAGCCGCAATGGACTTCTGGCTACTAATAATGCAAAATGTACCTACCCGGACTTCCAGCCTGAAGATGCTCTTTGATGGTTTAAGCCTGCCATCGACGGCCAGGAACCTCACGTTCACTGAAGAAAAGAAATGCCGTATTTACCAAAACAGGTGTGTTCCGAATATGCTTATAAGAATTGTAGGTGTGTTACGTGTTAAAAAATTTCTCATATGTCTTCGCACCAGTTACAACCATATTAATGAAGATTTGTTTACGCATAGCATTAAAAGATCTTACGATAACATTGTCGCGAAAAGAAAAACAAATATTTTAGAAACAAAGCGTAGAAGTGCGATGAAAAATCTGATGAAAGCGAACCAAGTACGTTCTCTTTAATGCGTTTGTCGGCACTCAACGTTGAAAAAAGTAATAATTCATAATCTTAAAAAAACAATCATTATGAACTTCTTTATAAACATGATGCAGCTCAAGGTTCTATGAGGTGAGGAGAAGGCGAAAGCAGGCGACTCGTAGATCACTCATATTGTGACGGCACAACAGCAATAGAAAAGGGTAATTGTGCTGCGCAATATAGATAACATACTACAGGTGTCAAAAACAGTGCTTCAGGCTCTGCTGAATAAGATTAATATTCATCAGGCACTGCAGCCACTTTATCTATCTATCTATCTATCTATCTATCTATCTATCTATCTGTGTCTGTCTGTCTGTCTGTCTGTCTGTCTGTCTATCTATCTATCTATCTATCTATCTATCTATCTATCTATCTATCTATCTATCTATCTATCTATCTATCTGTCTGTCTGTCTGTCTGTCTGTCTGTCTGTCTGTCTGTCTGTCTGTCTGTCTGTCTGTCTGTCTGTCTGTCTGTCTGTCTACATTTGCGTGCTCTCGCTATCACACCTTTAACTTGGAGCAATTGGAAACTAGTTTGAGAGGGTAAGATGGTTTGACGAATACGACTCTCTGGTCATAGATGAATAATGTCACAATCTCATTGCGTACGTCGTCAAACACTTTCCGCCAGACAGCGGCACATACCCGTAGGCTGGTATGCGCTACAGGTATACGGGCACGGGCCGCAGGTTATGTGCAATTTATATCTACCCAGGAACAGCGAGAATAGACATTGGCATTTTTAACGTGTTAGCGTTAAAAAAATTTGACATTGATAGCGTCGACCCAACAAATGAAAAGAATCAGAGACCCCGCAGAAATTGAACTCCAACATTCTGCGTGGAAATCACGTTTTCTACCACATAGCCCCGCCTGGTCTCGGAACTGATTTTTAATTAGACTTATGTTTGTTGAACGCCTATTGAGGTTAGAATTCTGGCTATCTCTCTTCGTAAGCGTTAGGTATGTAGTCGAATGATACAGCCGTCAAGTCGTGTTAACGTCAATTGTATAGTTATACACCATCCGCTGAAGTGTAAATATGGAGCAGTGTCCAGGGCTACCAACAACGCGAGCATGAATGAGCTCGTGACATCAGCGTATCACTTCTGGTGTTGCTAATATTCATGTTGCTGTTTGCTTTGTTACGCAGATGTCAACAACTGCTTATATAAAACTATGCGGCTGTTTAACGTGCGTCTATGTGTGCATTTGTACATATGTTTAGCCACACATCGTAGCTTCTCACACAATAAAGAATTACAACCCAGTCACCATCCGTCTACATGCTTCGCACAACATCAATTCCCAAGGTACTTGGGAGCTGCCAAATTAATATTTTTTCACTCAAAATTACTTTTGGCGCCTCTCCTGGTGAAAAACTCAATATGCACTTGCAAAAAATTGCGTTACCTTTTACTGATGAACACTCATTGTCTCTATATAGAGTTGAAATGCAGCGTACTTTCTTGTTATAAGCTTTTATAACGTAAAGCTTCCAGGGGTGCATTTGTTTGTATTTAGCAGAACAGTTACTTCACCTTCGCTTGACATATATGATACAATTTTTTAACTATTGTTACTATTGAACGAAAGCACCTGTCCTAGTCAGTCGTCTATATTTATCAGAAAAAAATTAGTACAAATGTGTGATGTTCTGCATTAAAATTCAATCATCCCAAATTGCGAAAAAAGAAGCATTAGGCGCCAAAGCTACATCTTTGAGCTATGGTATTTCGTACCATGCTTTGAAAATAGCGAGGTTGATACCGCACTTGCCGCGAGCTTCATTATACAGTTATAAAACAACCAAAGATTATCTGATATAGTACCTAAAAAGTATGTATGTTCGACACTATTTAGCTCTGCATATTTCTCAACGCAATACTTTTTTTTCATTGCACTAGTATTCAGAACTACCTTCATAAGAGAGAGTTTTGGACACTGAATAAAAGTTACGTTGTGCATTGACCAAAATAAAAAATTGCGTCTCAAACCCTGCGTTCATATCAGTTTAGTGATTGTGTCAGTGCCACTGCGAGCACATGTTGTCCCGCAACTTCAGAACGGCCAAAAAAATAAAAATAAAAGGTTTCTGCGCCTAACTGCAATTAAAATAGAAATTGGGTCTTGCTCCAGCCTAAAGGTTTTCGTTTAAAGCAGTTGCATAATCTCGCTTCTTGTATCTGTGGGGTAGTTCACAGCATGCGTATATGATTTATCATAAAAGAAGCTAAGGAAATCCGGACAACACCTGCAAACACACACTCAAGATAGAAGAACAAGGCAGCACAAACGCCATTTGCGTTTTCTTGTTCCCTTCCCGGGTTAGCACGCCTTAACTTTTTTCACAATTAATCCGTACCAATAAGAAGCACTCTCTGTATTGATAATGCGTACACGATACTTACCACTTTCTCCTGGACGATAGATGGGTTTCTCGGTCTGAAGAAAAAAATGCTCGCCCGACGCAGGGCTCATCAGAATTGGTGTACTCTTTGTCCACAAACTGCCGCACTTAACTTTCAGCATGACACTGTTCCGTTCGTGCTGCAAATTGGTCACGTCAGTCTGACGCACAATGATGTCAACCATTTGGGGAGAACCTGCGAAATGTAAATTCAGCTTTGGTTACAGCAGCAGTATGTATCCCTCTTAAGTATCGCTGGAGCATAAAACTGCAGTAATTAAATAAGCCGTGGAAGGTTATTATTCTGCGTTAAAGGGCCCCTAACCAGACTTTTAAAATTCAAAATATTCGAGTGCATTATTCTCTCCTGGCGTTCCTCGTGTTTCTGGCGTACTTCGCAATGTAGGAACTGTGATTCCCGTCATGCCTGCACACTCTCGGTTGGTTCATATGAGCGAAATATTATATGTGAATAGTCTCCTGCACTGCTTTGCCTGGCAGCCGTCCAACCATTCCTCTTTGTCTCGCATGAGTATTGAGCGCAATCATGCGATTTCACTTTATTTTGTATGTTTTCGATTGCGCCAGTGGAGATAACAGTTTAGACGACAATAGCTGGATCTTGATATGCGCAACACTTATTGAAGTTTTATATTGGGCTAGTTGGTAATTCATCTTCAACAATCAGCACTGATCTGACGAGGTCTCTGTTTCCTTTCTTGTCCTTTGTTCATTCTTCGCTGATTGTTGAAAATAAACGCTTTTTTTATTTGTTTTGTGGGGTCTGATGTCCCGAAACCACAATATTATCATGGGGGACTTCAGAATTTTCGTTTATATGGTGCTCTTTACCATGCACCTACATCGCACAGTTCGCGGGCATCTACCATTTCGCCTTCATCGAAATGCGGAGTGAACACTTAGCGCTGACATTGCACACTTACATTTAAGAAATAAGCGACGAAGGTGAGACCGCCTCTAGGACTGGTAGTAAAGGTGACAAACACTTGGTTTATTCACGATAGGCTATTAAACATAATAGAATAAAAACCTGCGCCTATTCAAGCTAATGCAACGTATACGCAGTCGAAATGCCAGTAACACTTTTGTCACCACGCCTATTTTCATCGTTAGTATGCTAACTATGCCTTCAAGTTCAAAGTTTGGCGCCAACTGTATTTAAAGGGTAAAAGAGACAGTATTTTATCTGTTTCGCTTTTGAGTTTCCCTTTTTCCACCGAAGGGGGGAGGGGGGATAAAGCTTTTTCGTACTCGGGGAATTGAGTGCTAGTGGTTTCCATTGGGACGACGACGTCTCTTATGGGTGCTCAACGAGAACGGCAAACATTTAGGGATTGAAATGAACATGAACTCCATCTCCGGTGAATGGTAGCAGCACAGGCATGGAAGATGGATGACTTCAATTTGTCAGACTTCAGTACAGATGGCACAAGTGCACCAAACCATTCCTGATCAGATGATATCTACTAGTAAATCGGCCAATTTATCGCGGTGCGTACCCAAAAATATTTTTTGAAGGGGGGGGGGGGGGGCGAATATGGTTCAACCATATTTTACGCGTAAGTTTTGTATGTGTGCGTGTGTGTATACGCAAGCGCAATTGAAAGAGAACGCCTCCTGGCTACACCCATACAGCAGCGTGTTCAATACACAAGTCTTCAGAGAGAGAGGCATGCATGCAACCGCAGAAATAAGTATGTGTAGATGCATATTTTAGAAAAGCAAATGCACAGTAAGCAAGCCTTCGATACACCACGTCGAGAAACTTCTTTGTGCAGTGGCATGATAGACACTAGGGCTTATATATTTGTATATATATAAATAGCTTTTGTACTTGAGAATAAATCTGTAGTATTATTCTACAAGGCCTTTATGTTCAAAACTTGTATTTCGATTTTTAAAAGTTTACCTTGTGTAAAGTATCATTGGTGGTCTTACGAGCTACTTGTTTTTCATTATCAATATTTTGATACTTTCTTTTTGATAATATTAGAAGTCAATCTGTTGTTTGAAATTATTACAGCTGAAAAGACGGGTTTCTTTTTTGTGTGTGATGTCAGTGGACATAAGGAACACCAGACGGTTTAAATCTCTGGAACCTTCAATTACGCCGTTTCTCATGAATATCTCGTGGTTTTGGGACGTAAAACCAGAAACATTAATCTGAAAATATCTGAGGCAGAAAACAAATGCTTCATGGGCGACCCAAAAACAACCAATTTTTCCGAAGTGTCTAAAGTCTTAAAGAATACAGTACATCGAAAGTGACATGTATAAATACAATAAAGTTCAACGTTGCCTACGTAGACTCCGAACGAATTGTGGAAAACTGCATCGCGTTATCAAATTATGACTTTCCTGAGTAAGGAGATGGCCGGCTGGACTGACCCAGTAAAATAAATATAGCATATGTTTGGTGTGTGGGCCTCATAACTGCTGAAGTCTCTTTTTACCTAGCTATCTGTTAACGCCAGTTTAGAAGATGCATAACTCAGCGCTGGGTTCAGTTATGCTTTTATTTTGTAACAACTGTGAACCAGTTGAGCTCACAATAACCCCTGCCTCTTGAATTTGATTGAGGAAGGCACCCGGAGTGGGATTTGTGCTTTTTAAGTCAAGTTCTCTCTCTGTGTTTCTTCTTGCTTTCTTCAACACTGACTGTATTATTTATCTTCTTTGTTGCTTATAAAACAAGCAATTATATTGAAGTAACTTGTTTCATGTAATGCAATGCACATAATTTTGTATCACTCCGATCACCCTATTAGTTTTGCATCATTTTTTGTTTGTGTATATAGCTAAATATACGTGTGTAGCTGAACGCTGTTTCTGTATAGCTTAACATTTTGTATAGCTCACTATTGTTATTGTCATTTACATTTTGTATTGCATCTGTTGTGAACTGGGTGGCCAAAGGCCCCCGGGAGGCAACTGTATACTCTAAAATGTTTTCGGGGGTAAATGGACAGTTAACCTGAAAAGGGACGAAATCTGTGCAAACGTTCGCACATGAGACGACAACAAAGACGCTTTCCTCTCTTGTGAGAAGGAAGCGCCCTTTTCAGAGTAACTGCAGAAATGTACGCACCGTGTGCAAATAACCTATCGGTGCCTACATAGCACAGTTTCCTTCCAGACGGTGCCGCAGCATGGCGGGCTTGGTGTCGTAGTTGTTAGTGCACGCGCATGCTGACTCCATGGTAGTTAATTTTAACTTCGTGTGTTTCGTGTAAATTTTCTGAAGTTCATTTCTGAACGTGATGCCTGTAAATCAATTGTACATGCCTGTATAGACCTTATAATGCTGGTTAACTAAACCAAGAACTTTTTTTCTTGCGTAGAAAGTAACTGCGGCTCCTTTGAAGAGTATTGAGAAGGTTCAACTGTTAGGAGTAACCGTGATGGGGGGGGAGGGGGCGGTGTAACCACTCGACCCTTCACAGTTACCGTCGAAAGGGAGGGATGGCTGTGACAGCTCCCCTAAAAATGCAACCTTGATGTAACTTTTCTTCTTTACTTCTTAAAGTGTAGCCTTAAGTTCAAAGTAGCCTTGAGAAAGAGTAGCCTCAAGACTCCTCAGACAAGACCTGAAATAAATAGAAATCGAAGAAAGGGGGGAACACGGTGTGCGTTTGCGTACATTCTCTGCGTAAACTTTTGCCTGAGTAAGCAATCGTCTTCAAGGGTAGCTTATGTTCACTTACCTGTGCTGACAGTAGATGACCAGTGAAAGAAACTCGTTGGACTACTCCGGGAAGTATGGAGTGTTACAGTCACTGTCTTTGGACCACCGTCTACCATGACCGCGAACGTTTCACTCGTCCCCACTCGGAAGACATTGGGTGCCACTACGAAACAGTTCCTGAAAAAAAAAAAAAAGAATCCCGCCAGGTTAAACGTGCCGGCCACACTTGAATTCACAATTGGCGCACAAAGTCAAATGAATGGAAACTGTCTTGCAACACGGCGAGACAGTCAGACCCGGCTCTCGAGAATTGCAATAGACAGTGGACAAGCCACGGTCAAGACTTTGAGCTTTTGTTCTGTAGTGACAACAAAGAACGTTATTTAGGAGTTGGCCTTTATTAGAGATGGTATCTTATACCATCGGAAGATGTGCCCATGGGACAGGAACTACTTACTGGGGTTCGAACTTTTATTTCCGGTGTGTCGTATGCTCCAGAAGCTGTATAGTGAGTCATCTTGGAGCCTCCAGAACGTACTACCGTGTCTGACAACTCTTTTTTTTTGTCCTACCTCTAAAGGTCGGTACATCGTTAGGTGCCTTCCTGGGAGTCTTGCCATCACCAGAAAAAGAGAGCGGCAGCCCTTTCCGATCCCTTCAGCGTATCGATATACCCTTTTCTTCCCCAAGTGTCGCGGTTGATGTCTACTCGTCTGAGTAATAGGTACTGTGTCACTTAACCGCACTTTTCGCCCTCTTTCGTTTCAAGAAGCTCCCCCCCCCCCCCCCCGAGCCCTTTTACAGCGGTGCTGTATATGGAGCGAAGCCCACCACTACAAGAGCTGGCGCTCCCATCAGCGGAAAGAACTCGGCATGCAGGATCAGTGGCAGCGTCGTCGGCTTCGAGAGCGTCTGCGCGCTGACAACTAAATTTTCTAATGCCACATGAGCTGTAATTCTGAGTAAGTAAGAAGGAAGCAAGGGGAAACTACTCGCTCGGAAAACCAATAAATGTAGAGTGAGACGCCATTTTAGTAAATATATTAATAAAACGTCTAAGGCCTTAAACCAGAAAATAAATTTTGCTGACGACGTGCCTACGTCAGCGTAGACGCAAGCTTTTTTTTTTCAAGGAATCACTTTGGAAAAAAATTTGATTTCTTTTACAGTAGAACGGTGACTTTTGACTTTATTTGTGTACACAATTTTGAATGCTCACATATAATGCTACCATGCTATCGTGTAGTGAAGGCTTCATTCTGGTATGCCAACGGTTCAGGCCACCATAAATAAGAACGTGCGGTAAGTCGGCGAACTAGAGTTAGCCGCTATGAGAGAGGATCTGCGCGAGGTTTAGAAAGCGTAAGGCCTCCCTTCAGCCGTACATTGCCCCTTTGGTAGTTTGGCCGCACGTGATTGCTTTACAGAAAACCATTAAAGTGGTAGTTCCTTTGCCCGGCTATCAATATGCACTGATCACCGTCACCGCAGCCGAGATTCGATCCAGCGATCTACGGGAAGTGATAACATTATGCTCTTGGTGACGCAGCAAACCCTGGGGGCTCCACTTAAGGAGTACATAGTGACGGACAAGAAGGAGTTAGAAAATCACCGCGTGGCGGATCAAACCAAATACGGACCGCTGGAATAACTCTTTTCGTGATTAGCGGAGGGTTCACCCCTCGCGACCTTGACAGTCCAAATTGAATTAAATTGCGCAATGAACTCGCGCCTTGCACATTTATCGGAGGCTAAAAATCGCCGGTTTAGTGGTGGCGCATACAGTAGCTCAATAGTTGCAGCGTAAGCACATAGCACTTTTCAAAGAACAAATGAAATATAGTCAGGGGGCGCTTCATCGGCAGTGGAATGAAGTTTGCTCAAAATTAGATGGGAAGATACGCACTAGAGTCAAATGGAACCGCTTGAAGGTACTCCTCGATGAGACTATAATTACGAAACAAATCAGAGGTTGTTAATTGGCCGATTAGTCCAGGAACATAGGAACAATGAGGTAGATTACGCGACTGTATTTAAGAAAATGGCAGAGTGATACCTGCCGATCGGCAGGTATCACTCTGCCAATTACTCGGACTACCGGGGAGGGCCACTGGGAAAAATTGGCTCATCCTTCACGAACAATGAGATTGAATAGGTGGCTAATACGCTAAAAGGTCGCTCAGTTCCAGGATCTGACCGAATTACGAGCACGCTGCTACGTAATATTCATGGTTGTTCCATCGCTAAGTTAAATAGGTCAAACTTCTCTAGGCGGAAAGCCGCGTGCTGGATGCCTGGTGGACCACCACGTTGGTACCCAATGCCAAACTGAGCAAGCAACTCGCCAGAGAAGCTAAACGTCCCGTCTCACTCTCATCTTGACTGGGCAAGGTGATGGAGCATGCGGTACACAACGAGGACTCCAGGTGTATCGAGGGAAAAAGCTTTTTTTACACAACATGGTAGGCTTCCGGCTGGGCCTCTCTACCCAGAATGGGATTAAAATGCAAATTATAGGCCGAGCAACCCAAGATGTTCGGGGACTATTGACCCTTGATCTTGCGAAAGCCTTAGACACAATTTCCCATAAGTTCGTCCAAGAGGCGGTCAAAAGCACGTGGTTGGAACCAAAGCTCACTGCCTATGTTCAAGCCTTCTTCAGGGACCACGAAGCAACCATAAAAATTGGGGGATCGACATCAACGGCCTTCACTGTGGGTGCGAAGAACACGCTCAAGGAGCGGTAATTTCACCTCTCTTGTTTAACATAGCCCTGGAAGGTCTCTCTGAGCGTCTTTCCACTGTAGCCAATACCAACCATGCACTATTAGATGCGAAGCAGCTGGTGGTCCGGCTCCATTGTGTGGCCACCCTTAATGCACATGCGCAATAGCTGCCCCAAGCACCGCCAGAACGCGTTCACGCGCTAGCGCGTTCGGGTCTCTGTAAGGGGCAAAGTAAGACGCTGTGTTCTCTCTAAGCAATCATGCTCTCTCCTTCGCTCTCTCAGCAATCATGTGATGGCGTCAGGCAACGAGATTCTGCGAACACGCGATGAACGTACACGCTCTCGCGTGGCGTGCTCCAACAAGAGTTCGGGACGAGAAAGCCAGCAAAAAGTATACAGTGAATTCATGGTATGCTCCATCTGTAAGGGCCGCGCTACATTGGGCAAAGTGCCCGTGATAAACGGAACTAAGTCGACCCATGTGCTGCTACACGTGCTGTTTTGGTTCCCGTTAGTCGGAGATGGTGTAACTTTTTATTCTGACGTTATTACTGTCTGGTGCATGAGAGGTTCAGAGGCTGAGCGAAAGAATGTGCTCCAGTCGGCACAAGTTTTCTGGAGGGTATACATGGGGCTTCGCCTTTCCCCCTCCAAATTGGAGTTTCTTCTCTAACTGGTTCGACCTGGGAGAAAACCCACTAAACAATCGATCAGGTGCAGAGTGCGTTAACCAAAAGGCAGGGTCAGTCGAGCCAGTGGTATACCAACTCTTTCGCGAGTGGGGGAAAACAATCTACCTCACTCGTCAGGCGGATATATATATATATATATATATATATATATATATATATATATATATATATATATATATATATATATATATATATATATATATATATATATATATATATATATATATATATATATATCCGCAGTGAAGAAGACGCACGGAAACGGAAGTGGTTTTATGAACGTTTCGGCCGCGGGTTCTGCCCTCATCAGATGAAGGCTGGACCCGCGGCCGAAACGTTCATAAAACCACTTCGTGCGTGCGTCTTCTTCACTTCGGATAATCTTACCCTAACTCAACATCACATTTTTGGTATATATATATATATATATATATATATATATATATATATATATATATATATATATATATATATATATATATACCAATATATATATATATATATATATATATATATATATATATATATATATATATATATATATATATATATATATATATATATATATATATATATATATATATATATATATATATATATATATATATATATATATATATACCAATGATTTTTTTTTTATGCAGCAAAGATTTAGTTTGCTGCTTCCGAAGTGTGAATATTTGGAGTGCATAAATACCTATGTCTAATGTTTCTATGTAACTAGGATTATTATTACTAATTTTAAAATAACTACAGTTCTGTATGCCGCCTGTAAGAAAGTACTTAGCATTTATTGTATTTTGATACTCATGCCCTCCTGCTTTGGTCTCGTAAGAGACTGGCAGTATTGTAAATAAATAATAAATAAATAAATATATATATATATATATATATATATATATATATATATATATATATATCAGCTTTTTAATGAAGACGAACATGCCGTAGGCCCGTGTGTTCAAGAAATTTAGGTGCACCTTAAAGAATCCAAGATGGCCAAATTTTCAGGGCCTTCCACTACGGCGTCTCTCATAATCATATGGTGGTTTCGGGACGTTGAGCCCTAAATATCCATCAATCATCTCGTGACCGTTCAGTCAGCATGCGTGTACACTAACCACTACACCACACCACGCGCTACAGAACCGCTTCAAGTGAAACAGGCTTGTGTAGGCACTGATGAGTCGTTTGCGCATGGTGCGAACATTCCTGCAGTTACCCAAAACAACGGGTTCTTTGATCTACAATGAGGTAAGTGCCCTTCCTGATGGTTCCTTGTTCTTTTTCGCACATTGCGTTTTTTGGAGGAGAAAATAGCCCTTTTCCTAGTAACTGCCCTGTTACTCCACAAAAAGTGTGCCCGCTCTTTAGCTATACGTACATGATTATTCCGCAACTTCGTAACGCTAATCTCTCGAGATACAAAGTGGAAGACTTCATTACTAGTGATAGTTATTGAGGCTGCAGAAAATGTGCATAATTTAACATAGGATAGCCAGACCCCGTGCGAACGGCGGGTTTACTGTAAAAATTGTTGTGTTCGTTGCGTACACCAAGTAATACGTGCCATAGAAAATATATTAGGCAGGGCTAACGTGGTTATAACTAGGAATAAACTCCGGGATGAGATGCATGTTTGCCGAAGTATCACAAAGAAAATTGATTGATATGTGGGGTTTGACGCCCCCAAAGTCCCCAAATGAATATGAGTAACGCCGTAGTGGAGGCCTCTGGAAATTTCGACCACCTGGGTTTCTTTAACGTGCATCCAAATCTGAGCACACGAGCCTACAGCATTTTCACCTCCATCGAAAATGCGGCCGCCGCTGCCGGGATTCGATCGCGTGACCTTCGGGTCAGCAGCCGAGTACCTTAGCCAATAGACCAACGTGGCGGGGCACAAAAGCAATTAGGATGTTTCAAATTTACTAAATACATTGCACTTTACCATTAAAGTTGCGCCTGCATGTGCGAATAACCTAAATTATAAGAAAGAATTGAGCTTTCTTCATTGGGAGACCTTACATGAATCTGGCTGTCGTAACAATGAACTTCACATATTCGGAAAATAAACAATATTGTACTGCCACATACAGCTTTATCGGAAATGTTGAAATATGTTCGTCTATTTGGATCATATATGCATCTTCTCAACAGCCGCCAGGAATTGTGTTGTCATATATCCTGATATGGGTGAAAAACTGGGGAAATATACCACCGCGTCACAAGCAGTCAAATTCACTTCTCATGGGATTGCCGCTAAAAGCAACAATTGCAACACAAACGCCAGGAAGTCTGAATGAATATTTTCGTTGACGCAGTCTTGACGTGGCTCAAGTTAAAATTAAACAACCTTCGCCTCGATTAGCCAATGACTGGTCTCGTACCCCATGTGTATCGTACAGGTAGTCAGCAGCAAAGAAAATTAATTTATGAGGTGGCTATCAATATAGACTGGTAGTAGTTATCAGTGCGACAGCACTGTTGCTACGATTCTGCACGAAGATAGAGTGTGACAATGAGAATTCCCACACAAACCCTAAACCGCACTTCGCCTCAATAATTTAGGTGCAATGAACCTCCAAAATAATTGCGAGATAAACATGCAACTGAACAATGAGCTGAGTGAGCAAGTACACGAAAAAAAAAAAACAGACAGAACAGCGATGGTGGTAATTTATAGGGCGAGTGCGCACAAGATATTTTGCGAGACTCGATAATTAAAGCGAGCGCGGATCTTGGCACACCAGCAAAAAAGTGTCCGTAGGTAGTGGATTCATCCGACACAAATGGAGGGTAACCCTTCTTATCTTCTATAGAGATCACTTATCAACACCTCACCAAATTATGTAAATATTGTGCCTGGCGTCTCATAAAATCTGCTGATTATGCGTCGATGAGTGTTGTATCCGAACAGAAGTGCGTTTTTGCTTTTCCCACCCGTCAAAATGCGGCTAAAGTGGGCAAGAATGTAATCAGTCATCGGGGCTATCAGCGCGACATAGACCTTTTCACCCCTTTCACATATTGCTTACGATGGAGCACGCGATTCTGCAGAAGTTAAAGCGAACATTTATTGTTTTACCAGAAACATTAGCGATTCTGTTCTGGTCATTCATGTGCAGCTTCAGACGAGCAGAAAGCGAACGCGAACAGCGAACCGGTGCACAAGGCGAGCGCATCATCATGTAGGCTTGCGACGGCTGGCATCGGAGAGTCCGTGCCGTGACGTCACCCATGCCTCCCACCAGAAGGCGCCACTCAACCTTCTCGGGGCTATGCGGTGAATAAAATCGTTAGCGAGTAGCCCGCTCATCAGCAACACTTTTCTTCCTGTGTCTGGCTCAAAATTTAAACACGTTTTCCTCTAAACTGTACACAACATTATAAGACTTGTAGTGCTTAACTTTAAGAGCTTTCTTAATTAAATGCAAAAGAGTCTTCCCAGACTCTTACAAAAAAAAAAATCTTGGCTTCGGTGCTATAGAATTATTATTGAAGTGACCGGAAGATTCTTGCGAAGCAACACGTACTGCTGCTATTGTAATCGTGAAATCGGTTAGAACGGCGAACTGAATAGCCAGCACCGCAACCACATTTGACGTTTCACGATTATTAGGGCTTATTTGAAAAGCAGTTCTGAGGCCTGTAGTGGCTCTGTGCTAGAATACTTGATTGCCTACGTCGGCGAACTCATTCAAGAGTAGACTCAGTTTGGGTGGTGAGTTCAAGCGAGTCAGTCCGGGTGAATAATAATTTCGTGAGTTTGAGGCCGAGTGAGTTCGGCTCAGGAAAAATTTGCTCCATCGGTGTCAAAGTGATTCCAACGGGCAATATGTATTTCTTGAGTTAGTCTGAGTTCTATATATTTTTCGCCGACCTGTAGGCAAATCTGCTCACCTTCAGCATTATTATCAGCCTTACATGGATTCACGTCTACGCTCATGCCAACTGACACGTATTATAACGCAGCCTCATTAATATAGCCATTTCAACATTTATCGATCACAGGAATATATTACGTAGGGGTGTGCCTTGACCTCCCATTCAAAATTTTCCAGGAAAACTTTCGACAAATATAACTCATGTTGTAAGGATTTCAAGGAAAGTCACTTTTCTGATTTGCGAGTAGCCACAACACGTGTTTGGAGGTATTATCTAGAAAAGGCGCCAAGAACGGCAGCGATTACGTGTGACATCAGTGTTAAAGGGGCATTAAGTTCGAAAGCAAACTGACGTGAGGGTGAAAGCTCAATATATGACAGCGTCTAAAACGACAATATTATCAACCGCCGTGCCCTACTTACCGAGAAATAAAGATAAACGCACAATAACACATGCGCCACGGTAGGAAATGAACCCGATGACCTCATAGTTTAAGCTTACGGTTATTCACTAGTAATAAAACTAGCTGAATTCAATAAAGAATCTTCCGTTCATCAAGAGACGCTACAAAATGCTGCTTGTTCGTTTCTGTTTAATTCACGAAAAAAAAAAACCGCCGACGTTACTTTGCGGAAGGACGCGAATGGTTAAAAAGTTGAATTTTCGCCTGATTAAATTGTACAGGCAGTTTCATCAAGCCGGGCCAAGTTGAACCAGGCACGTCTGCCGTCTCTGAGCCAATGGCAGGAAATTGATCAATGGCCACTGTTGGAGCTGTGGCTCTCTCTGCTTTAGTTCTTCTGCTGAAAAAGTGGCGGAACCAGAGGGCGGGAGGTGGTAGGTGCGAATGCACCCCCCCCCCCCCAAAGCCTGTCAGCACTCCCTCCCCATCTCTTCGGTGCTTGCTATCCGTCTGCTATCACCAGTTAGCAGGAATGAGAGGGACTACTAGGAGCACCATTTAAGAGTGTTTATGTTATTACAAGGTTTTCGTGCTAATAAAAACAAAACAGTAATGACCACGCCCGTTTTTCAGGTGTTAATTCAAGTGACCTCCCCCCTAAAATGGGTGCCTGGATCCGCCCCTGTGCTACAGTGTTGGTGGCCGCGCAATAATGCCGGGCAACGTTGTGCCCGGGAACGGTGGCGTGAGACGTTCTGTTTGAGGCGCGTAATTTGAACTTCACTAGCCCAACGTGGTTAACTAAAACGTCATTTTATTTCAGAAAAAGCACTTCATTGGCACAAATGTAACACTACGACTTTTCTGGAACGCTGTTTCAGCAATGAAATTCGACCTTATAGTTGCCTGTGTCTTTTTAAGCATCGTTTACGCCAGAATCGAGAAAGGTAAATTTAGGCTAACGTTTGGACTCGTGAGTCAACTCATTTGGACTCATTCAGACCAAGATCGAGCCTTGAGTCTGAGCTAGTCTGGGTGGACAATGTTTTGGATAGCTTGAGCCCGAGTGAATCTGGTTGAAAATTTTCATGAGGGTGAGTCTGAGTGAGACAGGCTCAGGAAAATTCAGGCGAGTCTGAGTCATTGTGAACCCTGAGCGAAAAATATATTTATGAGTGTGAGCTCCACAAGCTTTGCCGGCTTGCGCTTTATTGCCACGCAGAAGGGTGCACGGGCCTTGATTTCTGCTGACACCCTGATTACCATTATCTATTCTCGCCAGTTCATTATATAAACTGTGAATAACCCTTGGTGTACTCGCCCATGCATGGTATACGGGTGTATGTGCCTCAAGTGTGTCTTGCGGAAAGGGTTTTGATGGTATGTGGTTTTTTTATTGGTGCAAGGGCCATACTTGGCCAAAGAGCGCCAGAAAAATTACAACAAAATCGCAACTATGTGTGGTTTGCGATGACATGTTGGAAATGCAAACTATGAGACTGTTACGTGGCTGTATGTGGGCCTATACTAAAAGAACTTGTTGTTGGGCTAGTTGGTAGAGCATTTCGAAAAGTTAATTAGAGCGCGAAAACTTGACACGATCACTCACACACGCACACACCCATGCATGAAACACACAGCGCTCACTTCCAACTGATTTATTCATAGCTCGAAGGCTTGAATATATTGACACGCAGCAAAGGACGACGCAGTTCTCTATGAAGAAAACAAGTTTATTGGAGCGAACCTGTGCTCCCCTAACAATAAAAAAATACACAGGTGGCGAAGCAGCGGCCAGAAAAACGGCGGGCACGCTAGTGAGCGTCGGCGATCGAATGACGCGGCATCGGCTGTGCGGGAATTTATATCCCTCGGCGCGAGGGTTTCTCGAATAGTCGAATTGTATCGAGAACACCGTGATAGCGTTTGTTAGAAACGCTGTTCGTTCGAACAGCGCCTCTAACAAACAACGCTTGCAGCGTTGTTTCTATTGAACAGCGCCTGAAGCGTTGTTCGATAGCGTTTGTTCGAAACGCTGTGGTAGCGTTTGTTCGAAACGCTGTGAAAACGGCGATAGCACAGGCCGGCGCAGCCAGGCCGAAAAAATAAAACACAAATAAACAAACCCAATGCATGGTTCGCTGCATTACCCCCCCCCCCCCCCCCCTCTAAGAGTGCATCGACCCGATGCTAACATAAGGGACAGTCCACACAAATTAAAAGTGCGTCATCGTCCGTAGAAAGGTTTTAAGCGAACCACATGGACGACTTCGGGCCGCGTGCGTCGTCGTGATGTACGGGAGTCCCCATCGGCGATCACTTCGTACGTTAATTGGCCAACACGTCGTAGAATCTGGTAGGGTCCGAAATAGCGTCGTAGAAGTTTCTCACTGAGTCCACGTCGTCGAATGGGAGTCCAAACCCACACACGATCTCCAGGATGGTACTCGGCGTCTCGGCGTCGGAGATTGTAGCGTCCGGCATCCACCAGTTGCTGGTCCGTTATACGAGCTCGAGCTAGCTGGCGGGCCTCCTCCGCACGTTGGAGGTATCCTTGGACGTCGGCGTTGAGGTCGTCGTCTTCTACGTGCGGAAGCATGGCGTCGAGCATCGTAGTCGGCCGTCTTCTGTAGACGAGCTCGAACGGTGTCATCTGCGTGGTTTCTTGAATAGCCGTGTTGTACGCAAACGTGACGTACGGGAGGACTTCGTCCCACGTCTTATGTGCAACGTCGACGTACATAGACAGCATATCCGCGATTGTCTTATTGAGCCGTTCCGTTAGTCCGTTCGTTTGGGGGTGGTACGCCGTCGTTCTTCGGTGATCTGTGTTGCTGTAGCGTAAGATTCCTTGCATGAGCTCCGCAGTGAAGGTCGTTCCGCGGTCCATGATTAGGACCTCAGGGGCTCCATGTCGCAGCACAATTTGGTTAATAAAGAACTTTGCAACTTCTTGTGCAGTTCCCCTAGGAAGAGCGGTGGTCTCTGCGTAGCGCGTCATGTAGTCTGTCGCTACGACAATCCATTTGTTCGCGGATCGGGATGTAGGGAACGGGCCCAGAAGGTCCATTCCGATCTGTTGGAAGGGCATCGTTGGGACGGCGATCGGCTGCAGAAGTCCGGCTGGTCTCGTCGGTGCTGTTTTTCGTCGCTGGCAGTCACGGCAGCTCCGGACGTAGTGGGTGACATCGGATGTAAGGCGGGGCCAGAAGTATTTCGCCTTGATTTTTGTAATCGTGCGAGCTGTTCCGAGATGTCCGGAAGACGGGTCGTCGTGGCACGCTTCCAAAATTTCGTCACGAAGGTCTGCGGGGATGACAAGTAGATAATTCGTTCTCTTCCGGGGTTGAAATTCTTCTTCACTAGGATAGATTTTTTGAGGCTGAATGCTGGTAAGTTGCGCTTGAACGCCCTAGGCACGGTGACGTTGCGTCCTTCGAGGTAGTCGATCATGGCGCGGAGGTCAGGGTCGGCACGCTGCTGGGCGGCTAGGTCGCTCTCTGTCACGACTCCGAAGAACGCGCTGTCTTCATCGGAGTCCTGTGGTGGTGGGTCGATGGGGGTGCGGGACAGGCAGTCGGCGTCGGAGTGTTTCCTGCCGGATTTGTAGAATATTGTAACGTCAAACTCTTGTAGGCGCAAGCTCCACCGCCCAGACGGCCAGAGGGGTCCTTCAACTTGGCAAGCCAACACAGCGCATGATGGTCTGTCACAACCTTAAACGGTCCACCATAGATGTATGGGCGAAATTTTGAAATGGCCCATATGATAGCCAGGCACTCTTTCTCGGAGGCAGAGTAGTTTCTCTCCTCCTTCGACAGACCACGGCTTGCATAGGCGATTACCTTTTCGTAACCGCTTTGCTTTTGGACGAGGACGGCACCCAAACCGATATCACTGGCGTCCGTGTGCATTTCCGTTTCGGCGTTTTCGTCGATATGAGTGAGCACGGGTGGGTTTTGCAGGCGTTGTTGCAGCTCGCAGAATGCCTTTTCTTGGTCGTTTTCCCAGCTGAAAGGGGTGCTTTCTTTCGTCAGGCGCGTGAGTGGCTCTGCAATGCGTGCGAAGTTTGCGACGAAGCGCCGGTAGTATGCGCACAGTCCGAGAAACCTTCGCACACTCTTCTTATCTTTCGGCCTTGGGAAGTTCGCAATGGCTGATGTTTTTGCCGGGTCAGGTAGGACTCCCGCGGCGTTCACGACGTGACCCAAGAACTTGAGTTCCTCGTACGCGAAACGGCACTTCTCAGGCTTCAGCGCTAACCCCGACGTACGAATGGCCTCGAGTACAGATTCCAACCTTGTGAGGTGTTCGTCGAAAGTCCGGGCGAATACGACAACGTCGTCGAGGTATACGAGGCAAGTGTGCCACTTCAGGCCTGCTAGCACAGTGTCCATGACTCTCTGAAACGTTGCGGGCGCCATGCACAGCCCAAACGGCATCACCTTGAACTCGTATAGACCGTCCGGCGTTATAAATGCAGTCTTCTCTCGGTATCTCTCGTCCACTTCAATTTGCCAGTAGCCGGTCTTCAGATCCATGGATGAGAAGTACTTGGCGTGGCAGAGGTGGTCGAGGGCGTCGTCGATTCGAGGCAGGGGGTACACGTCCTTTTTGGTGATTTTGTTTAGTCTCCGTTAGTCAACGCAGAATCTTAAAGTGCCATCTTTTTTTTCACGAGTACAACCAGCGCAGCCCACGGACTTTTTGATGGCTGTATTATGTCGTCGCTGAGCATGTCATCAACTTGAGTCCGGATGGCTTCGCGCTCGTGTGAAGAAACGCGGTACGGTGACTGTCTGGTAGGTCCGGCTCCATCTTCGGTTATTATCCGGTGCTTCACCAAAGGTGTCTGACGTAACTTCGAGTTCGAGGAAAAACACCCGCTGTAGCGACGGAGCAACTCCAGTAATCTGTCCCGATTTTCTTGTGACAGCGCCGGGTTCGCGTCGAAAGGATGTGGCAGCCTGGAAGCATCTGCGCGTGCGCGTTCAAAGATGGCGACCGCGATCACTTGACTCGCTTCTTGCGTTTCTTCGAGGAACGCAATTGCAGCGCCCTTGTTTAGATGCTGGTACTCCTCGGTGAAATTGGTGACCAAAACGTGGGATCTGCATTGCTTAAACCTCGCAATGCCTCTTGCGACAGACACACCACGGTCTAAAAGCAACCTTTGGTCAGTCTCCACGATAGCGTCGACGTCAGGAGCAGCACCTTCACAAAAGACAGCGATCATCAAGCTTGCGCGGGGTGGCAGGGTGACGTGATCGTTGGCGATTCTTACAGCAGCACGGTGTCCGAGGTTCGGCTGCGGCGTCATGGAGTGATCGGAAGAAAACGTTATCGACCTGGTCTGCAGATCAAATATTCGCCATGGTCTGTCAAAAAGTCCATTCCGAGAATTACGTCGCGGGAGCAGTTAGGCAAAATGACGAACTCCGCAGGGTACGTAGTGCCGTCTATGGTGACGCGCGATGTGCACATTTCACTTGGGGTCACGAAGTGGCCTCCTGCTGTGCGTAGCCCCGCCGCGGTGGTCTAGTGGCTAAGGTACTCGGCTGCTGACCCGCATGGCGCGGGTTCGAATCCCGGCTGCGGCGGCTGCATTTCCGATGGAGGCGGAAATGTTGTAGGCCCGTGTGCTCAGATTTGGGTGCACGTTAAAGAACCCCAGGTGGTCGAAATTTCCGGAGCCCTCCACTACGGCGTCTCTCATAATCATGAAGTGGTTTTGGGACGTTAAGCCCCACATATCAATCAATCAAGCCTGCTGTGCGTATGTGCGGACCGTCCCATCTGGTCGTAACTTTCTTTAGCTTGGACGCGAATGACCCACTCATGACCGAGTAGTCGGCTCCCGTGTCGATGAGGGCGACTACGTCAAGGCCGTCGATGGACAACTGGACGTCGAATGCCGCTTTCCTCGAATTTCGGGTGCGTCGGGGCGTCGTATCGTGGCTTGCACGTGTTGATGGTCGGCCACTATGCGTCGTCATCGTCGTCTTCTCACCGGCAGGCTTCGTCATTTCGGGTACGCGTCGCGCAGCGTAGCTGTCGTCGTTTTCGGGGGTCTCGTCAGGGTGTCGTCGGGTCGTCGGGATGAGGGCATGTCGTGAATCACGGTCTTGCGTCGTTGGAGGGTTTTCATTTTCTCGCCGTTGTGCAACTTCACCTCCAGAAGTTGCTGCTTTTAGTTTCCCCCTCGTGGGCTGGGGGACCTTCCACGGGCGAAGTCAGCATTGCTGCGACGGTTGGGGGATTGGTACGGGTAAGGCGATGGCGAACGGTTGAAACGGTTGTAGCACCGAAAGGCGGGCGAGTTGGAACTTATCCATAGTGGGCAGCGCACAAAAGGAAACACACAAGAGAAGGAATCAGGACAAGCGCTGGTCTAACAACTGAAAGTTTTATTTGAAAGAAAGCATATATATACATGTGTACACAGAAAATCAAGTGCTACGCAAGATTACTTCCGATCAATGAAACCAATCTCCTGTTCAGATAAAGAAACAGATGGCTGGCTAACGCAAATGCCAATACTCTTCGCCATGTGGTAAGCCTCAGCAATCTCACGTGTCCTTTGATTATGATGGCGGTCGATGATTGCGGTTTGCTCAAAAGAAGGAATACAACCGCAATCGCGGCAATGGCTGGCGAGGTGAGACAGAACCCCACCCTTTAAAGAATTTTCATGCTCCCGTAGCCTAATATTAATACATCTACCGGTCTGTCCTATGCAGACACTCCCGCACGAGCAAGGAATTTTATAGACTACCCCGGTCGAACATGCGGTATACTTCTTAACGTGCTTGATTGAACAAGTGTTATCAACCGCCCTCGTAATTCCCTTAACGCGTCTATGAATCTTGCCACATAAGCTACCCAATTTATTCCCACTTGAAAAAACAACGTCAACCCCATACTGCCCCCCAACTTTCTTTAATCTATGTGAAATGGAATGTACATAGGGAATCACTGCAAAACGCTTTTGCTCGCGTTGAGAGGTTGCTGGTTGGTTGGTGGGCTGCGCGTTACTATTTACTTTCTTTAGCAAACGCTCGGAAGCAGAAACGAGAAAGGCGGTGGGAAAACCCGCTGTCTTAAGCCGATCACACTGATTACGAAAGCTTTCCTCTGTGGCATGGAAACAAGATTTTGCGACAGCTGCGTGAAGGCATGAAGTGACTATACCATTTTTTACCAGTTTAGAATGAGCAGATTTAAAGTTTAGGAGGGGTTTAGCCGACCTGGGAGCGTATAACCAACAGACATGCGCATCCTGGAATCGCAATGTTAGGTCAAGGAACTGAAGCTCATTCTTTTCATTGGATTTGTTTGTTCAGGCCTCAGGTGTATGCATAGGTTCCAGAGTTGCCCCGGTCCTAAGTGACATATTGTTGAGTAGAATTGATCGCGATCTAGAAAGAGATTTTGAGGGTTGGGGGACTCGTATATTTAGGTATGTGGATGATTACTTGGTTTTTTTGGATAGTGTTAGTAGCTTACATGATAAGGTGAACATTCTCAAGGCATTTAGGGAAAGGGGGCAGGGTCTTCAGTTTACGTGTGAAGTTCCCAATGAAAAGAATGAGCTTCAGTTCCTTGACCTAACATTGCGATTCCAGGATGCGCATGTCTGTTGGTTATACGCTCCCAGGTCGGCTAAACCCCTCCTAAACTTTAAATCTGCTCATTCTAAACTGGTAAAAAATGGTATAGTCACTTCATGCCTTCACGCAGCTGTCGCAAAATCTTGTTTCCATGCCACAGAGGAAAGCTTTCGTAATCAGTGTGATCGGCTTAAGACAGCGGGTTTTCCCACCGCCTTTCTCGTTTCTGCTTCCGAGCGTTTGCTAAAGAAAGTAAATAGTAACGCGCAGCCCACCAACCAACCAGCAACCTCTCAACGCGAGCAAAAGCGTTTTGCAGTGATTCCCTATGTACATTCCATTTCACATAGATTAAAGAAAGTTGGGGGGCAGTATGGGGTTGACGTTGTTTTTTCAAGTGGGAATAAATTGGGTAGCTTATGTGGCAAGATTCATAGACGCGTTAAGGGAATTACGAGGGCGGTTGATAACACTTGTTCAATCAAGCACGTTAAGAAGTATACCGCATGTTCGACCGGGGTAGTCTATAAAATTCCTTGCTCGTGCGGGAGTGTCTGCATAGGACAGACCGGTAGATGTATTAATATTAGGCTACGGGAGCATGAAAATTCTTTAAAGGGTGGGGTTCTGTCTCACCTCGCCAGCCATTGCCGCGATTGCGGTTGTATTCCTTCTTTTGAGCAAACCGCAATCATCGACCGCCATCATAATCAAAGGACACGTGAGATTGCTGAGGCTTACCACATGGCGAAGAGTATTGGCATTTGCGTTAGCCAGCCATCTGTTTCTTTATCTGAACAGGAGATTGGTTTCATTGATCGGAAGTAATCTTGCGTAGCACTTGATTTTCTGTGTACACATGTATATATATGCTTTCTTTCAAATAAAACTTTCAGTTGTTAGACCAGCGCTTGTCCTGATTCCTTCTCTTGTGTGTTTCCTTTTGTGCGCTGCCCACTATGGGTTGAAACGGGATGGTCCACGGCAGGTGTTCGACAGGTATTCTTCGATCTCAAATGGGCGCTGGCCGGCTCGCGGGCGGGGTGCGTCGACGGAGAACCCACGCAAACCCAGCCTCTTGTACGGGCAGCGGCGGTAGACGTGGTCGGCCTCTCCGCAGTGGTAGCACAGCGGACGATTATCTGGCGTTCGCCACACCTCGGTCTTCCTGGGCGCCTGGTTTCGGGTTACAGGGGGTCGGGCGGGCGACATTGGGCGGCGGTACGGCGGGGCCTCTTGATAACGGGTTGGGACGGGTCGGGGTCGACGAGCAGCAGCGGACTAGGTCATCGCTTATGGTTCGCAAGATGCTTCCGACGGCGTGGAATTCCCCAGTGCTTGCTGAACCTCCTCGCGGACGACGTCAGTGAGGGAGGCGACTTGGGGCTGCAGCGTTGCTGGGAACAATTTCCTCAGTTCCTCGCGAACGGCGGCGCGGATGGTCTCCCGCAAGTCTTCCGTCGCCAATCCAGGGGCGTTTACCGGGTTCACCGAAAGGGTGTTGAGTGGTCTATCGTATTGCCGCGAACGCATATCCAAGGTCCTCTCGATCATCGAAGCCTCGGTGACGAACTCAGCGACGGTCTTAGGGGGGCTGCGGATGAGTCCAGCGAAGAGCTCTTGTTTAACTCCCCGCATCAGAAAGCGCACCTTCTTTTCTTCTGCCATTTCGGGGTCAGCTCTCCGGAACAGCATCTTCATCTCCTCAGCGAACAGTACAACACCTTCGTTAGGGTGTTGCACTCGCGTTTCCAACAAAAGGGTGGCTCTTTCTTTCCGCACAACCGTAGCGAATGTTTTGAGGAATTCGCTCTTAAAGACAGTCAAGTCGGTTAGGGAGCCTTCATGGTTCTCAAACCACGTTCGAGCTGCATCCTCCAAATAGAAGAAGACATGACGAAAAGTTTCTTCGTCATCACACCTGTTAAAGATGCGGATGTGCTCCAGCTTCTCCAGCCACTCTTCCGGGTCTTCACCAGGAGATCTTCGGAATGATGGGGGCTCACGAGGTTGTTGCAGAACGACGGGAGAGTTGGTAGCGCTGGTCATGGTGACTGCGTTGATCATCGTGGTTTTTACGTCTTCTTTCCTTTTTTTATCCGGGAGCGGTCCAAACTCTGGCTGAAGGCCTTGCTGTCAGCGGCTGACACGAGTTGGGCGTGCTTGTCGGCTTGGCAATGGCTTAGGGTTCATGTGCCCCGCACCTCCACCAGATGTCACGCAGCAAAGGACGACGCAGTTGTCTATGAGGAAAACAAGTTTATTGGAGCGAACCTGTGCTCCCCTAACAACTGAAAAAAATACACAGGTGGTGAAGCAGCGGCCAACAAAAGGGCGGGCACGCTAGTGAGCGTCGGCGATCGAATGACGCGGCATCGGCTGTGCGGGAATTTATATCCCTCGGCGCGAGGGTTTCTCGAATAGTCGAATTGTATCGAGAACGCCGTGATAGCGTTTGTTAGAAACGAACAGCGCCTCTAACAAAGAACGCTTGAAGCGTTGTTTCTATCGAACAACGCCTGTAGCGTTGTTCGATAGCGTTTGTTCGAAACGCTGTGGTAGCATTTGTTCGAAACGCTGTGAAAACGGCGATAGCACAGGCCGGCGCAGCCAGGCCGAAAAAACAAAACACAAATGAACGAACCCAATGCATGGTTCGCGGCAATATACAGGACACATTGTGCGCACACACACCAAAGAAGGCCAACAGCATACATTATCAAAACGTACAGTTAATCAATGTCATAGCCTTAGAGCGATAAACTGAAGTTCGCTTGGTAACAACGAAATTGAAGGGGCGCTTACACAGTGATCTTTATTTTTTTTCAATGAAAAAGGCTTCTAACACTTCACAGGCAGTTTTACTTGCGCTTCTGCCCAGAATCTTCGTTTCAGAAAATCGTGCGTCCCAACCACACGAGATGACATGCGCAACCAGGTGCGCATACTTGTCATCTCTTTTCGTTCATTTTTGCGCGTGTTCCCTTAACCGGTCATTGATACACCGTTCGGTTTGGCCAATGTTCACTTTTGCGCAGGATAAGGGTATGGAGTACACAACCCCCATGGAACACTTAACAAAGGCCCTCTCATGTTTCTTCTGACAGCCGCGCTTCTTTCTATCGCACACACTTTGGCACAGTCTTCCAACTTTTTCTGGTGCAGAAAACACCATCGGTACGCCGTGCCTGGCCGCGACTTTCCTAAGGTTGTGCGAGACCTTATGGATATATGGCACAACTTGTGGCCTAATCCTTAAGGGCTGGGTAGCAGTCATCCCTTCCTGTGGTCCACGTTTAAACTTCTGCAGAAGTGATTCAGTAACGGCCGTAATGACCAATCGAGGGAACCCAGCAGCCTCTAGTCGGCTCACCTGATTAAGGAAACTAAGTTTCATGCTGTGTGGGCACGACCTTTTTAGCGCTGATTCTAGGCAAAGAGACGCAACGCCCCTCTTCACAATCTTTGAGTGGGAAGAATCGTACGGCAACAGCTGCTTCTCAACACGAGGATGATAAGACAAGCAAATATGCTCATCGTTCCACGTGAGGCTCAAGTCTAAAAACTGCAGACAAGCTTCTTGAGGCAATTCGACAGTAAAGGAAAGCCCTCGTCCTAGTCTTATAAAAACGTTTAAAATAAAATCAGGGGATGTAAGGTCACCCTGTTTATCTAAAAGAATTTAAAAAAGGTCAACGTACCTAAAAACCTTTAAAACCTTCCCCCCTTTAAAAGCATTGTCCAAATCTCTATCTACATCCGCTAAAAAATATCGCAAAGGACCGGGGCGACAAAGAAATCAATGCAGATTCCTTGCCGCTGAAGAAAGGGCTTTTCGTCAACCATAATAAAAGTTGCATTCAGATAAAATTCTAAAAGCGATAAAAAATTGTCTACATTAACGCCCGCGTCATTGATAAAATCGACGTCACCAATCTCTGCTATGCAGGATTTTACAGAGGCTAGGAGCTTGTCATGCGGCACGGAATAATACAGATCTACAACATCCACTGAAAACGACGAAAAGCTGGTTGACGAAAAGCCCTTTCTTCAGCGGCAAGGAATCTGCATTGGTTCCTGTGTCGCCCCGGTCCTTCGCGATATTTTTTTAGCGGATGTAGATAGGGATTTGGACAATGCTTTTAAAGGGGGGAAGGTTTTAAAAGTTTTTAGGTACGTTGAGGATTTTTTTAATTCATTTAGATAAACAGGGTGACCTTACATCCCCTGATTTTATTTTAAACGTTTTTATAAGACTAGGACGAAGGCTTTCCTTTACTGTCGAATTGCCTCAAGAAGCTTGTCTGCAGTTTTTAGACCTAAGCCGCACGTGGAACGATGAGCATATTTGCTGGTCTTATCATCCTCGTGTTGAGAAGCAGCTGTTCCCGTACGATTCTGCCCACTCAAAGATTGTGAAGAGGGGTGTTGCGTCTCTTTTCTTACAATCAGCGCTAAAAAGGTCGTGCCCACACAGCATGAAACTTAGTGTCCTTAATCAGGTGAGCCGACTAGAGGCTGCTGGGTTCCCTCGATCGGTCATTACGGCCGTTGCTGATTCACTTCTGCAGAAGTTTACACGTGGAACACGGGAAGCGATGACTACTACCCAGCCCTTAAGGATTTGGCCACAAGTTGTGCCATATATCAATAAGGTCTCGCACAGCCTTAAGAAAGTCGCGGCCAGGCACGGCGTACCAATGGTGTTTTCCGCACCAGAAAAAATTGGAAGACTGTGCCAAAGTGTGTGCGATAGAAAGAAGCGCGGCTGTCAAAATAAACATGAGAGGGCCTTTGTTAAGTGTTCCATGGGGGTTGTGTACTCCATACCCTTATCCTGCGGAAAAGTGAACATTGGCCAAACCGAACGGTGTATTAATGACCGATTAAGGGAACACGCCCAAAAATTAACGAGAAGAGATGACAAGTATACGACCCTGGTTGCGCATGTCAACTCGTTTGGTTGTGACGTACGATTTTCTGAAACGAAAATTCTGGGCAGAAGCGCAAGTAAAACTGCACGTGAAGTGTTAGAAGCCTTTTTCATTGAAAAAAATAAAGATCACTGTGTAAGCGCCCCTTTAATTTCGTTGTTACCAAGCGAACTTCAGTTTATCGCTCTAAGGCTATGACATTGATTAACTGTACGTTTTGATAATGTATGCTGTGGGCCTTCTTTGGTGTATGTGCGCACAATGTGTCCTGTATATATTGAAGCCTTTGAGCTATGAATAAATCAGTTGAAAGTGAGCGCTGTGTGTTTGATGCATGGGTGTGTGCGTGTGTGAGTGATCGTGTCAAGTTTTCGTGCTCTAATTAACTTTTCGAAATGGGCCTATACTCCACGTCCTAAGGCGCGTAAAACATATAAGTATTTAAAATCATGAGGGTGACATGAATGCTTTTAACACAGATCAATGACAGTGGTCTGGCGGAAAGGTTGGGGCGACGTACACCACGAGATTTGGACATCATACATGTCATGACCAGCGAGACATAATCTTCAAACCATCCTACCCCCCCCCCACGCTAAATTTTGTTTAACCCAAGTTAAGGAGGTGAGGACGACAGCATCCCTAAGTAGGCGGCTAAATATATACATAGATAGATAGATAACCAGATATGCAGATAGACATGCTATAAGTGGCTGCAGTAAGTAAAATGCAAAGCATTTAGAAATTGTGGGTCTCCGGCGGTACTAGGAATCGAAGTCGGTCTCTCCAGCACTGGAAGCGAATGCTCTGACCACTCGGCTACTATGGACTATGGTTGGGGAAGTGGTAGCCGAGGGAACATCCACAGGAAACCTGACAAGGAGGCGGGTGACAGGCAATGAAGATCAATAGGAGGGTGGGAGCTGACACTTAACCTGCTCCCCCCCCCCCCCATGTCTAGATCCGCCACTGTTACAGCATATTTCAGACATTAAGTGAGCAATACGGGGGCAATCAAATGAATTTTATTGCACAACATTGTGCCTAGCAGAAGAGGCCCTTTAAACCTCGCCACTTTTTCAAAAAAAAAAGAAAACTGCCAATTAATCATTTCCTGGCTCTGCTAGATCAGTCCTAATGGCTTCGCCTACTTTTTCTTCCCATCCTTGGATGTCTTGCCCATCCTAGTGCGCCTCCCGCGCACAGACGATGACCGGCTGCTCGGGGCCATCCGTGACTTCCCGTGCCTCCCACCGTGCCTCGAGGACGAGCGACTACGGGTGTGGCGTCGCTTCTTACCACGCTTCGAGCGCCGGCTCATGGTCGAAGAAGACGTAATGGACCGGACATGGCGGTGGCTCCTGGTGCGCCTCTTCATTGGAAGGCTTGCTTCCGACGACGCATAAGAGCTCCCACGGCCTCGGTCTTTACGAGCGGGTCCGACATGGCGACTGTGCGATGAGTGCCTAGACCGACCACGGCTCACCTTCTTGGATGGGCGACGCTTTGGCTCCTCGCTTGCCGTGTCATTTGGGCTTTTCGAAGACGAGCTTCGGGAGCGCTTCGTACGGCGGATTCTCGGGGCCTTGGCTGCCACTTCTTTGCTGGCCGCAAGAATTTCTGCCTCTGGTGGCGTCACTGCCGTGGCCTTGCGCAACTTTCGAGCCGGCGTGGGTGCAATGGGCGTCGGTGCGAGCGGCCCATCCGACGAGGTCTTTGGCGGTCGGCCACGTGGACGCTTGGTAGCTGCAGTCTCGTTGGAAGGACCAGCCGCATTCTGGTCAGCCGCAGCCTGACGCTTCCCTCGCCCGGCCTTTGGCGGAACGCCGTTGGCCTCCGCCTCTTCCTGCACCATGGCGTCGTCGCTCCGGGACTCGTTCTCGCCTCAGTCGTCGAACGTGAAGAGCCCGCCGTGCTCTTCAGCCTTGGAGCTCACCGGCAAGCGGGCGCCAGGAGACGACGGCTTTGGTGGAACAGCGGCGAGAGCGCGAGGCGTGCAGCCAGCTGGTCTGAGCCCCTGCCACTGATTGAGGCCCCGTTTTGTTCTCGTGCACCGCATGCATGTATTTCATCTTTCTTGCTTGCTTGTTCCTATTGTCTTGTCTCATACCCATTGTGGGGGATTTGGCAATAAATTGGCGTGGATTTTAATAGGGAAAACGAATTTTTAAATTTTGATCAAGAAAAAAATTATTATTCTCGTGGAAATCTTTATAGCAGGTGTCCCTAATAAAAGACACAGGACTTGAATCCTATTGAATTGACAATAAAAATATTGCGTTCTGCTAATCCACACCGCCGTGGACATCTGCAATTAAAGCATAGACAAGTTTCCTTAAAAAACAGTATTATTTATTTATGAACTGTATTTAGTGCTGTTCGACGAGTTGAATTTTGAGATAATTATTGCAGGGCATTGGGTTATCCCGGAGCGTAACTATATTGTAATAACAATAGGTGCTTCACCACTACCGCGGACTAGGAAGAAAGGAGAAAGAAAAAAGACACGAACTAAGCACCGGGAGAGAGAAAGAGAAATAAATGTTTATTTCGAAACATTGTTCCGAGTGATTGCCGGTATCACTCTAAGGTGTGATTTCTTGCTTCGACTGCCCTGTTTACAGTCGAAGATATAAATCAGATAGCCCGATAGAAAAAGAACCGAGAAATAGAGTGAGTTGAACAAAGAAATATTTAACGCGAAAAGAAAGGTAGAAAGAAGAGAAAGAGAGAAAGAAATGAGCAACATGGGCGTCGACAGAAGGTTCAAAAGAGGAACTCGCCCCCCTAAAGCCTTACGAGCAATTCCTCCAGCCCACCGTGCCCCCCCCCCCTCCTTAACAAGAGACACCACTGCTCTCCACCTCCCCTAGAGCGATGCATCTGCAGTTTTCACACCCAAAGACACCATCCTGCCGACGTCCATTACGGGCAACGGATACGATAGAAACAGATAGGGTTGTTATACCAAAATCATTGAGTGCTTCAAGGACTCAGGTTACACAAAGTATAAAGATCACTCCTTAGAAAACATACGTGGCCACTCTGCAACGACCTAAATATCTTTTTAACTGTGTGTGGCTTCAACGCAAACTTTGCGATGAGAGGGCAACCCTTTAAAATGTGATCAAGCCATCTGTTGCTATCCTCGAGCGATACATGCGCGTACTGTGGTTGCCCAGGCACAGTCCTTCAATGTACGCATTCACTGCACACGGCATGCAGCCCCACTGGCCTCTTCTCCTCGTATTTCTATATGCCTATTGCACGACAAAATATGGTCGGCGCATTTTTTTTTCTTCGAGCACGATCATCGGTACCCTTGAACCCACTCACTCGCACATAAATTAGGGGATGCGGGATGCCACGATAATTGATATATGGCAATGTTAGGCGACATGACGGTGACAGCAACGGCGAAAATGCACCCGGAGTCTCCTTGTAATTGCTATATCGCAATAAAACACCAACAGAAAGAAAAAGTATAGCACGTCGCATTGTATAGTATCGCGTTTTGTTTTTGTTCCACGAAAATGCACTCCATGCAGGCTTGATCTGAGTTTTTCACCTTCATTAAATCAGGAAAAAAGCTTCGCCCCACCGCGGTGGTCAATTGCTAAGGTACCCGGCTGATGACCCGAAGGTTGCGGGTTGGAATGCTGGTTGCGGCGCCTGCATTTTCTATGGAGGCGAAAATGTCCCGTGGGCTCAGATTTGGGTGCACGTTAAAGTACCCCAGGTGGTCGAAATTTTCGGAGTCCTCCACTATGGCGTCTCTCATAATCATATGGTGGTTTTGTGACGTTTAATCCCACTTATCTATCTATCAGAAACAAAGCTTCAAATTTCTGTGATGCTTTTTCTGTAACGCAATCGCAATATTGAATAGAATAAAGTGATAACGTTAAGAGCTTCTTTCGCAGAAATCGCACTATCACCACGTTGATTCAGGTTGCAAGACTGCCGAAGGGTGTAACGGAATAAACTGCAGAGTAACACGATTGTAAGAGATGCAAATTAGAACAACTGTGATCTATGCGTGGTGCAATTTAACCTGCGCCTTAGAGAAAACTGGTTTACTGCCACAGAATCATGCCAGCGCTTAGAACTGGTTCGGCAAAAAAAATAATGAAGGAAAAGCTTGAAGGAACAGCGGAACTGGGCGACGTTCTATGTTTCTCTTTTTTTCGTTTTTTTTCTTTGTTACAGCAGGACCATCGCGTTGATCACGTTTTACGCACTTGATTTTTTTTCTTTACATCCTAAAGCATTATATTAGGGTTTAGTATAGTGCCTAAAGTTTCTACATACGCATTTTTTCACAGGAGAAAAAAAGAATGACGCCGATGCTAGCTGTGGCCACGTGGATGTGGCACGGGAGTACACAGGCTGACGTGACTGTATCAGCTTTGCATTTAGGGGTGTTCACTCCAGTTTAGAGCAGCCCCAAGAGAATGGAGGCGACGCTCAGGGAGCCGTCGACACTCTTCCCGGCACCGCCGGGCACCCACTGCTACTCCTAAGGGAGAGAGGTACCGCAACCGAGCACAAATTTTCCTGATTATTTATCACTGCGTTTTTCGTAAACCATATATTTTTGTAAGCGTTCTTGCACAAACGAAGCAATTTCTTGACAAAAGTGTCACTCTGGATTTTAGTGATTCATAAAGATGTCCTTATTGCATTGAAACCACCGATGACTTGTTTTAAGGTCAAAGATCTAAGTCGTATCGTAAAACACAACATCGTGAGATATATCGGTGTCGAAGAGCTTTGGCATCACGATCAAAAAAAGCTGCTTTTAAGCTAACGATCATGCGTGGACTCATTCAGACGCGGGTCAAGTCGTCGGTCTAACGGAGT
Source organism: Rhipicephalus microplus (assembly GCF_043290135.1). Lineage (NCBI taxonomy): Eukaryota > Metazoa > Arthropoda > Arachnida > Ixodida > Ixodidae > Rhipicephalus > Rhipicephalus microplus. The sequence continues at coordinate 135,345,433 of NC_134710.1, forward strand.
CACGCTGAATATTACGTCGGTAAGTTGGAGTTCGAGTTAGTCTGATTGACAAAAAAGTTTCGCGAGTCGAAAATCCGAGTGAGCCCTGAGGGGAAAATACTTTTCTTGAGAATAGGTCGGAGCTCAAATTTCTTTGCCGACCTCTATGCTTGCACTCGTTGGTGTACACGGTCATCTTTGTGTGCTCTCTTTTTCCCTCTCCTATATGTTTCACTTTTCCCCGTACGCAGCGCAATGATCCGTTTTCAGTTCCAGTAGGGAGCCTCCCTCCTAACATCAAACCCCCATCTACCGGATCTGCGCATGCAATTGCAGCACTCCCTGATGGGCCGCGGCAGTTGCGTGCGGCGTTTATTGTGACGGTGGACTGGAGGCAAGGCAAAGGTGACCTTTTATCTACCGGCTTGTGATAGCAGCACCGAATGCTCGTCACGTTAGGGAGGGGCATTGCTCCAATCCGCAGCGCCGTTCATGCGTTATTATGCACAAACCACGAGGCTTTATAACGGGTTATCCCAGAGTATTAATTTGCTAGAATTCTTTCAAGCTACATATAGTGGAGCGTTGGGTATAAACGTGACTTGCTTCCAACTTTGGCACAATGCTAGCATTGCTGCATATGCTGCAGTCACAAAGAGTTCAGTATTCAATTTTCATTAATTAGCGGTTGACAGTAAAAAATATAGTCTAATGATGTGTCCGAATAGATACATACTTTTACACGACATCGGCAACGAAAGAGCATCAAAGACGACGAAGACGATGAAAGTGACCGTGCTCGAAAGTAAAAGAATTAGGCTTTTAATTGCGTGATTATTATTCGTGCAAAAAATCTAACATACACAAGAGCATTGTTTAATCATGCTGATTCCTAGTCAATGTAAGGAATAATTGTCTTATCTGAACGAGTGACAAACAACTATTGCACTCTTTTCGTTCTGCTTAAAGTGTCTTTTTTTTCTTTTTTCCTTGGGTGGTTTCGATACTGAAAAAAAAAATCTTACTGAATTAAGTCATCATTTCTCGGCCGATACCCCTGAGTGGATACGAGCCATGGCTGTGGAATCATCATCATCATCGTCATCATCATCATCATCATCGTGTTGTTGATGCTGCTGTTCCTCCATCTTGGCTACAGCTGCCTCTGACTGTCCCTGTATATTTTGTAAATATATTTATTTCGTTCATTCTCTCACCCCATGACAATATTAATAGTTATCTGCGAAAGGTACAGTCATCTCGTACCTTTCTGGGCTGAATTCTAAGAAAACTACCAAGCTAAGAAAACTACCAAACAGCGCGTTAAGCGTCGACTTGTAAACGTTGTTAGTTCGCTGTCGTCCGGTGTGTGCTGTTTTCGTGCGTCGTTTGCCCGTTTCGATCTGCTAGCCATTCTCAGCGTTACATTCCAAGGTATTGGTATCGCATTCATCGCTTTTACCCTTGCAACAAAACTGTGACTTTTTTTTCTCGTGAGCTACAGTTTCGTGGGATCAACTGCTTATGGTCTATCACGCTCACAGTTCGAGCGATGTTCCCAACTACGTGGACGGCGGCCCCGCTGTAACCATCCAGCGCGTTCGTGTGTCGCTTTTTAAGGGCTGTGAAAATGCGCTGATGCTGCAGCAGTAGGCACGTCATAACAGCCTCAGCCCAATAGTATGTGCTCGGTGCCCAGTCGAGGTTCGCGTCGTCAAATAGGTTCGCGGGTTGTTCTGTAAAAAAAGACATGTTCACATATGTTGCACCGTTCGCCTCATTTAAACCCACGAGGCGCGGTTATTCACAGGGAAAAGGTTGTCTGTACATCGCGGTGAATCTAGGTGGCATTCTGGAAAAAGCGATGCGATCACAAATGTAAAGGCGGCATACCTGGACATAATTCGAAAATATCCCTACATGCATGAACTGAGCACTGCACGAATGTGTTTCTCATCAAGTTTCCTCTACGAATGCGGGCCAGCCAAGCGATACGGCGCCTTTAGGACAACATCCTTGTTCGCACACACTGATTTGCAATAACCGTGGGCAAACTTTACATTCTAATGCACGGTGGCGCCTTGCCTTTGTAAGCTGAAGTTTCTTTATTCTTTATTTTTCATTATTTATTCTTTATTCACTTCTTGTTCTGCATCAATAATAATAATTGTTGTGGTTTAACGCCCCAAAACCACCATTTATGATTATGTAGATGCCGTGGTGGAGGGCTCCGGAATTTCAGATCAGCTGGAGTTCTTTACGTGCACCTAAATTTATAGGTATACGGGCCTCAAGAATTTTCGCCTCCAGCAAAAATGTGGCCACCGCTGCCGGGATTTGATCTCGCGACCCGGCGGGTCAACAGCCGAGTACCTTAGCCACTAGACCACCGCGGTGGGGCACAAATGGAATTAGGATGTTTCGAATTCACTAAATACATTGTGCTTTACTTTGAAAGGTGCTCCTGCATCTGCGAAAATTCTAAATGATTTGAAAAAATTGGATTTTCTTCAACTGGAGACTTTGCATGAATCGAACTGTCGTAAGCAAGAAGTTCACGTATTCGGAAAATAAACGTTAATATACTGCCACACACAGCTATTTTGGAAATGTTGAGATATGTTCGTTTATTTGGGTCTTATGTACATCTTCTCAACAGTCGCCAGGAATCATGTAGTCGTAAAGCCTGATTTGGGTGAAAAACTGGGGAAATATACCACCACGTCACAAGCAGTGAAATTCAATGGAAGCACCGCTAAAAGCAACGATTCTAACACAAACGCTAGAAAGTCTAAATCAACATTTTCGATGGCGTAGTCATGACGTGGCTTAAGTTAGAATTGAACAAATTCGCCTTGATTAGGGAACGATTGGTCTCGTAAGTCATGTCCACGTACAGGTAATCAGGTACAAAGAAAATGAATTTATGAGGCGGCTATTTATATAGACTTGTAGTTACCAGTGCGACAGCACCGTCCATGCGACTCTGCACGAAGATAGAATGTGATAACAATGAGATTTTGCGCACATAACCTTAAACGCACTTCACCTTAATAATTTCGGTGCAATGAACCTCCAAAAGTATTGCAAGACAAACATCAAACTGTGAGCAACTACACACAGACGCAACCGCGACGGTGGTATTTTTTGGGCGAGTGCACACACGATCTTTTGCAAGACTCGAAAATTCAAGCAAGCGTGGGTCTTGGCACACCAGCGAAAACAGTGTCCGTAGGTACGTGGATTCATCCAATACAAAGGGAGGGTAAACCCTCTTATTTTCTATAGGAATCACTTATGAATACCTCACCAAATGATGTAGATATTGTGCCTTGCGTCTCAAAATCTGCTGATTATGCACCGATGAGTGTTTTAACCGAGCAGAAGTGCGATTTTGCTTTTCACACCTGTCGAAATGCGGCAGAAGTGGTCAAGAATGTAATCCATCATCGGAGTTATCAGCGCGACATAAACCTTTTCTTCCCTTTCGCATATTGCTTACGATTGAGCGCGCGATTGTGCAGAAGCAAAAGTGAACATTTATTGTTTTACCAGGGACATCAGCGATTCTGTTTTCGTCATTCATGTGCAGCTTGAGACGAGTAGAAAGCGAACGCAAACAGCGAACCGGCGCACGAAGCGAGCGCATCATCATGTAGGCTCGCGGCGGCTGGCATCGGAGGGTCCGTGCCGTGACGTCACCCATGCCTCCCACTAGGAGGCGCCACTCAAACTTCTCGGGGCCATGCGGTGAATAAAAGCGTTAGCGAGTAGCCCGCTCATCAGCAACACTTTTCTCCCTTTGTCTGGCCCAATATTTCAATACGTTTTTCTCTAAACTGTACACAACACTATAAGACTTTTAGTGCTTAACTTTAAGAGCTTTCTTACCTAAAAATGCAAGAGAGTCTTCCCAGGCTCTTACAAAAAAAAAAAAAATCTTGGCTTCGGTGCGATAGAATTATAATTGAAGTGACCGGAAGTTTTTTTTGCGAAGCAACACGTACTGCTGCTATTGTAATTGTGAAATCGATTAAAACGGTGAACTGAATAGCCAGAACCGCAACCACATTTGACGTTTCACGATTGTTAGGGCTTATTTGAAAAGCAGTTCCGAGGCCTGGAGTGGCTCTGTGCTAAAATACGTGATATCCTACGTCGGCGAACTCACTCATGAGTAGACTCAGTTTGGGTGGTGAGTTCAAGCGAGTCAGTCCGGGTGAATAATAATTTCGTGAGTTAGAGCCCGAGTGAGTTCGGCTCAGGAAAAGTTTGCTCAGTCGGTGTCAGAGTGATTCCAACGGACAATATGTATTTCTTGAGTTAGTCTGAGTTCTATATATTTTTCGCCGACCTGTAGTCAAATCTGCTCACCTTCAGCATTACTATCAGCCTTACATAGATTCACGTTTATGCTCATGTCCACTGACACGTATTATAGAGCAGCCTCGTTCATACAGCCATTTCAAGATTTATCGATCAGAGGAATATGTCACGTAGGGGAGTGCCGTGACCTCCCCAGTCCAACTTTTTCAAAGAAACTCTCCACAAATATATCTCATGTTGTGTCGATTTCAAGAAATGTGACTTGTTTGCAACTAGTCACAACTCGTGTTTCGAGTTATTATCTCGAAAGGAGCCAAGAAAGGCAGCAACTACGTATGATACCGGTGTTAAACGGACACTAAATTTGAATGCAAAATTACGTGAGAGTGAACGCTCAATGTATGACAGCGTCTAATACCCGTGCACACGGGCACAAAAAATGGCATTTACCTTCTAAAGCCTTCAGATCGAATGCCATTCGCACAGTGTCACACGGATGAACGAAATGGCATTCGCCCAAATGCCACACGTCACCTACTGCCATCGCCAGAACTCATTCGACTGAGAAATGCGTACTCTCGATGGCACATCTGATAAACTAATTGTATAAAACATTTCATTCGACTGGAAGGAAACTTTTCGCGTATTTTATTTTCACTAATCACTTAAACAAGTGCTTAAAAACTTATCTTGAGCTGGTAGACGCTGTGAAATAAATGTAACAGGCGCCATTTTGTTTTTTTGCGCTGCAGATCTGACTAGCTTTGGCTTAAGTTGCTACATGGTCGGTTGCAACATCGAGAAACAAAGTAACGAATCAAGTCTGACGGTTGCATAATATGCTTATTTATACATTTATTTATTATCTAATGTGTTGTAAGCTTGCAAACACTTGTTTATTTTTTTATTGCTACTCACCCAATGCTTGCGAGGAAGGCGCTGCGATCGACATCATCAAGTCAAATGTCATTCGCTTTGGACGTGTAGCAGCGCTGCCAAAGTGAATGTCATTCGGGAACTGAATACCTTCGCTACCGAATGTCATTTTCTATGCCCATGTGGCACGGGTTTAAAACGACAATATTATCATCATCTGTGCCCTTTTTACCGAGAAATGGAGATAAACGCACAAGAACACATGCACCGCGGACGGACATTCGCAAAGTGAAACCGATGACGTCATAGTTTAAGCCTACAATTATTCACTAGTAATAGAACTAGCTGAATTCTATAGAGAATCTTTCGTGCATCAAGCGACGAAACAAAATGCTGCTTGTTCGTTTCTTTTTAAATCACAAAAGAAAAAACCGCGGACGTTACTTTGCGGAAGCACGCGAATGGTGAAAGAGTTGAACTTTCGCCTGATTAAATTGAACAGGTTGTTTCTTCAAGCGGGACGAAGTTGAACAAGGTACGTCTGTCATCTCTGAGCCATTGGCTGAAAATAGATCAATAGCCACTGTTGCAGCTGTGGCTCTTTCTCTGCTTTAGTTCTTCTGCTAAAGCAGTGGCGCATCTAGAAGAAGGTGGGCGGGGAGGTAGGGTTGATCCCCCCCCCCCCCCAAAGCCTGTCAGCACTCCCTCCTCTTCTCTTCAGCGCTTGCCATCCATCTTCTATTACCAGTTAGCAGAAATGAGAGGGACTAATGTGAGCACACATTAACAGTATTTATGTTATTACAAGGTTTTTGTGCTATAAAGAACAAAAAAGTAATGACTACGCCCACATTTAAGTGTTAAATCAAGTGACCGCCCCCCCCCCCCCCCTAAAATGGGTGGCTGGATCGAACCCTGTGCTGCAGTGTTGGTGGCCGCGCAGTAAAGCCTGGCAACGTTGTGCTCGGCAACGGTGACGTGAGACGTTCTGCTTGAGGAGCATAATTTGACGAACGCTAACCGGACGTGGACTACTAAAACATCATTTTATTTAAAAAAAAGACACTTCACAGGCACAAAAGTAACACTACGAGTATTCTGGAACGCTATTTCAACAATCAAATTCGACCGAATAGTTGCATGTTTCTCTTTAACAGCATTTACACCAGAATCGAGAAAGGTATTTTTTGGCTAACGTTCAGACTCAGGAGTCAACTCACTTGGATTCATTCAGAGCCAGATCGAGCCTTGAGTCTGAGCTAGTCCGGGTGGACAATGTTTTGGTAAGCCTCAGCCCGAGTGAATCTGGTTGAAAATTTTCATGAGGGTGAGTCTGAGCGAGACAGGCTCAGGAAAATTTTGGCGAGTCTGAGTCGTTGTGAACCCTAAGCAAAAAATATATTTTATGAGTGTGAGCTCCACAAGTTTTGCCGGCTTACATTTTATTGCCACGCAGAAGGTTGCACGGGCCTTGATTTCTGCTGGCACACTGATTTTTATCCTTTGAATTTGTTGGGGGAGCGCTCCTTATGACAGCTCTCTAAATGCGAAGCACTTCTATGCGTACTCCAAACACTTTGGCTACAGGCACTTCAGCCCATACCTGCAAGCTGGTATATGACACAGGTGATTGACAGTTTATATTTACCCTGGGATGTCGAGAACAGGCATGGGTAAATTTAAGACGTGAGCGTTAAGAAATAGCTGAAATCTGCATCATGGACCGGACGAATGCAATGAATAAATGTCAGGGCCGTAGATGGAATCGAATCCGATCATTCTGTCCGGCAACCGAGTATTCTATCACATAGCCCCGCAAGGTATCGGAACTACTTTTCAAAGAGATATTGTAAATGTCAATAGCAGTCGCAGTGCCGGCTATCCAATCTCATAATCATTACGTATGTACTCCTATAGTACCACCGTCATGTAGAATAAACGTCCATTGTTGTTAAGCGCAATCGGCTTAAGTTAATTCATGTAGCACTGTCCAGGGCTAACATCCTCGCCAGCATCAGCGCTTCATATCAGCTAACCGCTTCTCGTGTTGCTGTTGGCATCATTACACATTTGCAAACTGGTCATATAATGAAACATATGTGGATTTAACGAGTGTGTGTGTTAGCGTTTGTACATATGATTAGCGCCACTTCGTAAAGTTTCGCAAAATAAAAAAAAAACTTACAACACAGTTACCTTCCATCCGCATTACATGGATTCTCAAGATACGTTTAATTTGACAAATTTCTTTCGACCACTGTCACCTTAAAATTACCATTATCTGTTCTTGCCAGTTACTTATATAAATTGTGAATCACCCTTGGTGTACTGGCGTACTGGCCCATGCATGGTATACTGGTATATGTGCCACAAGTGTGTCTTGCGGAAAGATTTTTGATGATATGTAATTTTTTATTGGTGCAAGGGCCATACTTCGCCAAAGAGCGCCAGAAAAAATTACAACAAATCGCAATGATGTGTGGTTTGCGATGACATGTTAGAGATGCAAACTATGAGGCTGTTACATGGCTGCATGTGGGCCTGTACTCCACGTCCTAAGGCGCGTAAAACATATAAGTATTTAAAATCATCAGGGTGACATGAATGCTTGTAACACAGATCAATTGCAGTGGTCTGACGGAAAGGTTGGGGCGACGTACGCGACGGGATTTGGACATCATACATGTCAAGACCAGCGAGTCAAATTCGGCATACCATCCTACCCTACCACGCTAAATTTTGTTTACCCCAAGTTAAGGAAGTCAGGACGAAAGCACCTCTAAGTAGGCGGCTAAATGTATACATAGATAGATAGATAACCAGATATGCAGATAGACATGCTAAAAGTTGCTGCAGTAAGTAAAATGCTTTGCATTCAGAAATAGTGGGTCTTCGGCGGCATTGGGAACCAAAGTTGGTCCCTCCAGCACTGGGAGCGAATGCTCTAACCACACGGCTACTATGCACTATGCTTTGGGAAGTGGTAGCCGAGGAAACATCTACTGGAAACCTGACATGGAGGCGGGCGACAGGAAATGAAGATCAATACAAGGAGAGCTGACACTTAACCAGCTCCCCCCCCCCCCTGTCTAGATCCACCACTGTTACAGCATGCATATTTCAGACATTAATTCAGTGATACGGGGGCAATCAAATGAATTTTAATACACAATATTGTGCCTAGCAGAAGAGGCCCTTTAAACCTCGCCACTTTTTCAAAAAAAAAAGAAAAATGCCAATTAATCATTTTGACTGGCTCTGCTAGATCAGTCCTAATGGCTTTGCCTACTTCTTCTTCCGATCCTTGGATGTCCTGCCCGTCCTAGTGCGCCTCCCGCGCACAGATGACGACCGGCTGCTCGGGGCCATCCGTGCCTTCCCGTGCCTCCCTCCGTGCCTCGAGGACGAGCGACTACGGGTGTGGCGTCGCTTCTTACCACGCTTTGAGCGCCGGCTCATGGTCGAAGAAGATGTAATGGACCGGACATGGCGGTGGCTCCTGGTGCGCCTCTTCCGTGGGTGGCTTGCTTCCGACGACGCAAAAGAGCTTCTACGTGTTCGGGCTTTACGAGTGGGTCCGACATGGCGACTGTGCGTTGAGTGCCTAGACCGACCACGGCTCACCTTCTTGGATGAACGACGCTTTGGTGCCTCGCTTGCCGTGTTGTTTGGGCTTTCCAAGGAGGAGGTTCGGGAGCGCTTTGTACGGCTGATTCGCGGGGCTTTGGCTGCCACTTCCTTGCTGGACGAAGGGTTTTCTCCCTCGGGCTGCGTCACCTCCGTGGCCTTGCGCAACTTCCGAGCTGGCGTAGCTGCAATGGGCGTCGGGGCGAGCGGCCTCTCCGACGAGGTCTTTGGTGGTCGGCCGCGTGGTCGCTTGGTAGCTGCAGCCTCGTTGGAAGGACCAGCCGCATTCTGGTCAGCGGCTGTCTGACGCTTCCCTCGCCCGACCTTTGGCGGAACGCCGTTGGCCTCCGCCTCTTCCTGCACCATGGCGTCGTCGCTCCGGGACTCGTTCTCGGCTCAGTCGTCGAACGTGAAAAGCCTGCCGTGCTCCTCAGCCTTGGAGCTCGCCGGCAAGCGGGCGCCAGGAGACGACGGCTTTGGTGGAACTGCGGCGAGAGCGCGGAGCGTGCAGCCAGCTGGTCTGAGCCCCTGCCACTGATTGAGGCCCCGTTCAGTTCTCGTGCACCGCGTGCAAGTATTTCATCTTTCTTCCTTGCTTGTTCCTATATGTCCTGGTTCATACCCATTGTGGTGGATCCGCCGAAAAATCGGGACATATTTTAATGGGTAGAAATGAATTTATGAATTTTGATCAAGAAAAAAGTATTATTCTCGTAAAAATCTTTATAGCATGTGCCCCTACTAAAAAGAAACCGGACTCGAATCCTGTAATTGACAATAATGTATTGCGTTCCGCTGAACCACAGTGAGGAGAATTTGAATAAAAGCCTAGAGAAATCTGCTTAAGAAAGTTACTGGTATTTATTTATGAACTGTATTTAGTGCTGTTAGCTGAGTTGAACATTGAGACAATTATTCCAGGGCATTTTGTAATCCTGGAGCGCAAATATATTGTAGTAACAATAAGCGCTACACCACTACAGTGGGCTAGGAAGAAAGGAGAAAGGAAAAAAAGACAGGACAAAATTAAGCATGGGGAGAAAGAGAGAAAATAATAAATGTTTATTTCGAAGCAATGTTCCGAGCGATGGCCGGTATAACTTTAAGGTGGGAGGTCTGGCTTGTAACGCCCGGCTGGTTGAGAGGGGAAGGAGGAAATTCGCGCATGCGTAGTGTGAGGGCTGACTATGGACGCGTGACTTACTCGCCAGCAAGAGAGGCTCAGCATCTAAAAAAGAGGAAGGGTTCTATACGAAACAAATCTATTGTCGGCTACAACTTAATAAGGCAGGAGAGGCCCCGCCCTGATGACCGAAGCGCAGCAGCCAATTTGCTCCGCGACAAAAGAAATAGTACCGCTCAAAATATTGTTAATGCTTCTAAAGCGAGAATTTGTCGGTATAAATAAGATTTCTTGTGCGTCGTGACGAGTGCTTTGGGAAGACTTTAATGATGAAAATGCTACAGCACATGCCGGATCACAAGAGAAAAATGACTCCGTACCTTCTACAACGCTGTGTGTCGTCTACTACGGAGCAAGATCAACGGCATCGGACGAGTAATTGTAAAGCATTCGCTGGTTTCAAAGCATAAGTTTCGTTCTTTGTGTGTGATTGCACAAGCTTTTCTTTTCCATGTGTCAGGCTTTTTTTTTTTTGGTTGCGAACCTGATATCTCGTGAGTTCATGCACCTTTGGCACATGGCAATTCGTGCCAGAGTTAATAAAGTATACGACTTGGAAACTGCGTTCTGAAATTTGGACACGCAGTCGGCCCAATTTTGGGGGATGTAGGTGATGTTTGCGCCACCTAGAAGCAAGAACACAAAACAAAAATAATGCGTTTGATAGTGGGAGTGCGGGTTAACAGGTGGCGAGACAATCTGGTCACTCCCGACAAGGGGGCCAATGACATGTTCAGATTTGGATACATGGAGCCTAGGGGGAGTTTCGCAACTCATATGATTGCATCACTTTGTTCCGTGCAAGTTCACAGTAGATACCAGGCTTTGGCAAACTTTCCTTGTCGTAACTTCACTTAGGCGCAAACGAAACACCATGAAACAGACACACACGATGTTTGTTTACATCGGATGTCGTTGCGGGGTCCAGTTTCCAGACGAAGCACAGCGCAGCGTCACCGATGTTCTCTGCAATCTCTCTTCGCAGGCTCACGGCGCACAACAAACACACGTGGCACAAATTGTGTATCGTAAGCTCACAATAAAATTTCAGCATGACAGACTACCGCACATAATTCGAATTCACTCTGACGGAGGGAGACGCACACAGCCAACAGGATTCGGCGCAGTTCGAAGAAAGGGCGGCCATGTTATGCATGTTTTCCGTCGGCTGGGTCCACGGCTAGAGTGTAGTCGGGCTCACGATGTCACATAAAGTGCACGTCTATTGGTGGAGGCTCGTGTACGTCCACCTTTGAAGGGAAAACGCCACTGCCTCCTTAAGTTGTATCCGACTATATTCCGTATTTTTTCCAGTGTAGGAAATGAGTTCTGCGGACATCTGGATACTGTATACTGTAGCGGTCACTGATATTTTTAATGTCAAATAATAATTACTCTTAACTATATTTGTAACACAAAAAGTACTCACCCTATTATCAGAAGGTCCACGAGGCAGATGTGCGAATGTAGAAACTAAATCTCTGTGCCACTTTCGAACACATACTGATGCCTGCTCATTTGTTCATGCTAATAAATAAAACCCACGAAAGCTGAAAATTGACACATGACTAGTTGGCTGCATGCATCATCTCGTATTAGAAAGCAACTCCCTCAAACAGGCACACTTTGAGGAAGCCAGTATCACAGAAAGAAGCACAAAAAGAAAAAAAGTAACAGCGTTGCCGCAAAGACGAAACAATGAACGCGATAGCAACTCACAGGAAGGTTACGCGCAGAGGGGCAGGTGGATGGAAACGTGCCTCGCGTTTCTTACGCACAAATAACGCACGAAACGTACTCACAGGCCCATATGAACGCGAGTAAGCATCTCAGTTGTTATTTCACTGTGTCTAAAAAGCACGCTATTTTCGCTAATGGAGCCTGTGCAACGATGGCAGTGACCTTTGTGCGCCCAGTAACTACAACAGAATCGTTCCGGTGAAAGCCAAAGGCCAGCCAAGACGTACGATCCACGCTACCGCGAGATGAGGGCGTACGAACGAGCGTCCACCCCCTCCTCTCCGCGGGGCAAAGTATATGTGGTAAATGAGAGTGCGAGCCGCCGCGTCGTGACGATGTGGCGACGCGTGCTCATTGTGCCATTTTGCTGGTAATACTGAAAACACGATAGTCCTTCCCCTCCCCCTGACATGCCTGTCACCTGTGGTAAGTGGTAGACATAACTAGCGTGCTTTCAGAACGTTGAATGACGTGCACGCGGCTCAGTGGCTAACGCCTCACACTCGCGCTTCAGAGGTCTCACGTTCAGTTCCGTGCACTGCTGTCTTTTTCTGAATTTTTTTCTTCCTTGCGTTTATATATATATATATATATATATATATATATATATATATGTGTGTGTGTGTGTGTGTGTGTGTGTGTGTGTGTGTGTGTGTGTGTGTGTGTGTGTGTGTGTGTGTGTGTGTGTGTGTGTGTGTGTGTGTGTGTGTGTGTGTGTGTGTGTGTGTGTGCCGCTAAGAAAAATGCGAGACGTGCCCTGGCTCATACCCCATGTTTATTCCATACTGACTTCTTCCTCCTCTGCCTCTACTACTAACTCCTAACCATCGCTACCTTCTTACGTTACAGGATTCCCCCTCCCCCCGAAAGAAGTCGCGTCAGACGAACATAATTGAAAACTGAACATGCACGGCTTAGAACTGAACACTGTCAAAAAGAGAAGATCATTCCAAGTCCGAGGAAGTTTCCGTTAACACACTATAGCTTCACAGGAGAAGACAGCAATCCGGGGTATCAAGTACAGCTCTGGAGGGCGAGGCTGGCTGTTGCGCTCTGGACAACATAAGCATGCTTTGAGCGTAAAATCAGATGGAAACACAGCCGGTATGCTTGCGATGAATGAACGTGGTGTGATGGCCTTGAAGCATTGGCTGGATTATTTGCGCAAATGTCGTGCTATTTGTCTTGATTGGAACCCATGTGTCGTCACCCGTTTGCGTGCTTGTTGACCGAGGCTAGTGCGGTGATTTCTGCGTCCTTGCGGAATGCTGGGTATGGTTTGGCGCCTTTCTTGACGTTGTATGTCGTGTTGCCTGAGTGCTCTCGGTTTGCAAGCAGTGCTTCCGCGTCTTTCTCGGTGCTTTCTGTGGTGTTGCAGTCGGCGGAATAGCAGGTGCTGGAAGCGTTTCTGGCGACTTTTCTTTGTTCAAAAGTGTCTGACGTCTTGTTGGTTTGGAGATCTTATTTTTCGATGTTCTTGAACTGGTGAACGCGCTTCCATTGAATATGGCGTTCGCTGATGCCCTCGTTGCAGTCTCTCTCGTTGTTTTTTGAGTTGGTGAACTTCGTTTTGCTTGCTTTGCTGGTGCTGCTCAGGAGATGGCTGCAGTGGCGCCCCTTGTGGAATCGGGCATTCATTTCCTTCGAGGTTTGACGCGTCCTGTAGACAGATGATGCATGGTGAGCTGGTGTCTTGCTTATCGGGCATAGTTGGTAATGTGCCATCATTATTCTCTGCAAAGAATTCGGTAAGGTGTTCCAGTACGGACGCTTCGGGCAGACAGCTGCGTGCGAGGTTTGGTGTTTGTATTACTTCTGCATTTTTTCGATTCTTCGAGCTGTAAGCACTGTATGGGGATACCACAGGTGACGTGGCATTACCAGGTTTCAACTGAAGATTTTGGCAAGTCTGTGGTGCCGCAGAAACGACACGAAGCTCTTCAGGGGCTTCTTCGCAGTTCACTGGGAGTGGTTCTTGCACCTGGTAGCTTGCGACGTTCGATGCGTCTGAGCCTTCTGCTTCGCTTCGACTGTCCAGTGTGTGTGCACCGCAATGTGATGAATGAACATGTCCGGAAGGAGCATGGCTTGACAGGGTCTTTTCGTGAAGCGTTAGGTCGTCTACCGAGGTCGCGGCGTCCTTATGAGGCGAATGGTGAGCGATAGGAGCGCTTGAAAAACCGCATGATGGAAAACCACGTGGTGGACCGCGTATGCGAGACGAGGAATTAAGAGCATCAGGTCGGTGGGCAACGTCTCGCGTCATAGGCTGAAGTGAGGATTTCCGAAATGCCGGCTTTCGTGCAGGAGGGAGGCGCGCTTGATGGTTAGGTTTTTCCAAAAACGCGCATGGTCTTCTGAAAGTAAACTCATGTGTCACTTCATCTTGTGGCAGTTGTCGATTCACGTTGGGCTTTCGAATGCTTGAGGACTGCTTAGGGAATTGACGATAGTGTGTGGTTTTCTCCAGATGGTTGGCAATAAGTAGGTCTTGGTCATAGTCGTTGAAACGAGTGATCATCTCTTCTTTGATCTTCTGCCACGATTCGTCGTTGTCGAAGATGTGGGTAAGGTAAAATTTGAATGCCTCACCAGTCACGTAGTCGCTGAAGTTTGTAACCATCTCCCGTTCCGACCATGATGCAACGGCGGCATGGAGCTCGAACAGGTTGAACCAGTCCGGTACGGGTCCGTCGTCCGCTGATCCGGTGTACTTGGGGATGTCGAGGTCTTCTGATGCTGCTGTCATGATGCTTGGTGGTCTTGGTGGTCCGCGTTCGGTCACTGCGTCTCGCTGAGGTCTTCGATGATGATGGCTGGGCGATGAAGTGGTTGCGAGGTCTTCATCCTGTCGACTCGTGTGACGCTAAGAAGAATGCGAGACGTGGCCTGGCTCATACCCCATGTTTATTCCATACTGACTTATTCCTCCTCTGCCTCTACTACTAACTCCTAACCATCGCTACCTTCTTACGTTACACACACACACACACACACACACACACACACACATATATATATATATATATATATATATATATATATATATATATATATATATATATATATATATATATATATATATTTATATATATATATATATATATATACACATATATGGCGAGTGACGGCGACATCCACGAATACGTTGACGCCGGCAGCGTAATTCAGCCGAAAATGTCGATTTAATTGATATCGCAATAAAAAATACGGATCGTGCTATTTACCACTTTCCGTCTGGAGAGACCCACTGATTTGATCGTACCCATCTAGGCTGTTCTCAGAACAGTAGTTTGGTCGTGTTATTTTTGGAACAGTTAGCCGTGAGGTATGGATGAGGAAAATTACGCGCAATAGAGCAAAGCGAATCCCTGTTAAATTGCGAAACATGTTTTTGGCGTCCGACCTGTACCCTCGCGAAAGTTCGGAATGCTGTATCTGGCAACGGAGAAGTCCAAGCGGCTGCGTGCATTAGGCTTTTTTGAGGGCACTTCCTTCCTTTGCACGCGGGAGCGCATCTATGTGTTACTTTTTATATTTTGTGGCCTCTCCTTATTAACACAAAAAGTGAGCACGCAATTAGTACGTTGTTCAAGGTAGCACAGACAGAGGTAGTTTCAACATGCGCACATCTGCCTCTGACATTTTGATAGCTAGGTGAGCACGTTGGAGCTGCAAATACAATTAGAAATAATATTCCTATTCACAAAAATAGTGGTGGCTACTACATGTACTGGGAACAATATACACTAGGTTTTGGTCCGTGCAACACTGTTCCTGTTTTTTTTAATCACTCTGCGTGATAACTTGGACACCCTGTATACTAACAGACTGCTGCGCCGCGGTGGTCTAGTGGCTAAGGTACTCGGCTGCTCACCCGCAGGTCGCGGGATCAAATCCCGTTTGCGGAGGCTGCATTTTCTATGGAGGTGAAAATGCTGTAGTCCCGTCTGCTCGGAAATGGGTGCACAATAAAGAACTCTAAGGGATCGAAATTTCCGAAGCCCTCCACTACAGCGTCTCTCATAATGATATGGTGGTTTTGAAACGTTAAACCTCACATATCAATCAATCAAACGTATACTAACACACTGCAAAGTAAAAAAAACGAGGAGAAAAAAGTTCCATCACGGGGCTTCGAACCAGCACTTTCTTCCTCTGCAGTGCGCTGCGTTAGCTACTAGGCCACAGTACTTTTATCCATGGTTCCTAATAAGTATTTGGGTAATAATACAAAATGAAGCAAACAAAAATACAATCACATCGCTATAATAAGTGCTCAAGCGTTACTAATAATCACTCAATGGCTAAGACAGCGTGAGTTCTTCACATTGAGAGTTCTTCAGATCGTGATAAACAAACAAGACAGGTGTCAGGTGGAACACCTCACCAAGATGGAGTACCAGTCCGATCTAAAGTCTAGGTCGCCGTAAATGTCTTTGAGGTGAATAGCCATCCTGCGCTACCGGGAAGCTATTTAAATACACCAAATAACGTTTGACGGTCCTCGGAGCTTCGCAACTTCAGTGCGTTTTCGTCATCAGTAGCAATATGGCGAGAATGGCTCACGATGGGCGTGCTGTGAAGCTCATAGCATTTTGCGTTTTGACGAGCGTGGGCCTCCATGAAGCATGGTCTCTTCTCTGCGTGCTTAACAGACTCGGGATGCAGGAGAGCTCGAAGGTGACTTCGCTCGCTGCCACAGACACGTTTACCAAAAGAGCACCCTGCTCGCACACGAAGATGTCATAAATGTGACAGTTGTTAGGGCTTGTCCTGTGCGCCAGTTTCGCGTGTCTTTCTTCCTGTGTGAACAGCGTGATCTAAGTGTCAAGCTGTGACAGTTGTTAGTTCACTCTCATTCTGTGTATGCCCAATTCATGCGTGCTTTCTGCTAAGGGTGTGTGGTGGAAGTGTTCAGCTGCTGGCCGTTTCAGCGTTACTTTGTAATTTGCTCTTGTAGCATTCATCTCTTCGCCCTTGTGGTGAAACAATGCACAAAAATGCATAATTGTCTTTATGAAGACAGGTTGCACTTTTATGTTATAACAATTTCTAGAAAAAGGGATAAGCCCCGTTTATTTTTCGTGTGGTATACCAGTCACAAAATGCCCAATCCGCCACATTTGCTTGGCCGTCCCCGACATAAAATCAAAGGTGCCCCACCCCCCCACCCCCAATAAAAAAAATTAAGCCCCTGCTCTGACTTACCAATGTTTAAAGTTGGAAAAAGGGTCTGTTGACAAATTTTTCGCTCTTCGGAAAAAGACGAAATTCCGTCCCCATTTTATTCCATTTTTATGCTTCGGAAGGACGCCACAATGCTCAGTCTTATCTCCGACTTTCATGGGCCTCACCATGATTGGTTCGTCTCAAAAACTCTACGAAGTCGATGGCATTAATGATACCATCTATGCAGGCGAAACATCATCGTGTGGTGTACTGGAGGCAGCGATGAACGAATGGAAGATGTGCTTCAGGAAGCTATTGAGGAAGCTATTGAGGACCTTCATCCGATCGGTCGTCGATGCCCGTCACGGAAATACAAGTTGCTTCTGTACAGGCCGAAGTGCAGGGGCCCCAAACCAAGAAGGCGGAAGCCATTAGAGGGTCACTCTTAGCACAGGTGAGGGCAGTTTCATCCCCAGGGTCGAGACCCTCCGAGTTCTTGGTATGACCATCCAATCGAATGGCTCCTATACCCTGATGGTAATGAGACTTGCCAAAAAAACTGAACATGCCGTCAGACTGATAGGAAGTGTTGCCAACAGGCATCACGGACTTAGAGATGACAACCTCCTAAGGCTGGTAAAAGCCTTTGTGATATGTCATTTCACCTACGTGGCAACTATGCACAATTGGCTGAGGTCGGACTGTGATAAGCTCATTACGTTAATCAGAAAGCCGCCAAGAGAGCTCTTGGGCTCCCCATGTACACAAGCTCGGACAGACTGCTTCGTTTCAGCATGCATAAAACACTGGAAGGAATTGCGGAGGCACAGGAGAGGGCAAAACTTGCCGGCCTGTCCACCATGCGTTCCGGTAGAAATATCCTGCGGGGGCTGGCGATTCCACCGATGGAAACCAAGTCTCGCTTCTGCGGCATTCCTCGTCAGCAGCGAGATGAAATCGTCGTTGTCCCTATCCCGCGAAATGTCGACCAGGAGCATAACAATGATAGACGGCGGGCCAGGGCAAATGCCCTACTACAAAGGGCTCAGGATTACACCGGTAACTCTTGCTTCGTCGATGCGGCCCGGTATACCGAGGGTAAGGCTTATGCGGCAGTGAGCATCTGCCATCAGTACATTATTAAAAACTCGACAACAGTTTGAACGATGATGTCTGGAATAGCAGAGGAAAAGGCAACCGCGTTTGCCTTGCCGGATAATAGCAGGTCTACAATTTACAGCCAATCGATATCGGTGGTCAGAGCATTCGCCGAGGGCACAATATTGGAAGAGGCTTTGAGACGATAAAACTTCGCCGTACGCACTCGTTCGCTTTCCAGCTCGCATGGAATGCATTGAGGGAGCCCCGCCTAATTTGAACGAGTCAACCCACCTAGCTGCGCTAGGACTAGTAAACCGCCACGCTATCAGGGATGCGGAGCTGATGTTTTGAAAAACCGGGACCCTCTCTTCTTGTATAATGAATTGACAAAAATTTTTTTTTATCTGGGTAGGAGACAACACCCACCACCATACAGAAAACTGAGCAGACCTCGACTGTGATACTCAGGCTTCTTCATGTCGGGGTATACCCTAACCCCTAACTATCTCACAAAATCTATCCTAAATACAGCCAACTGACACATGTTCCTACTGCAATGATATAGCAAATTTAAAACACATGCTCAGATGGCGCCCCGCGTTGCGCTGTGGTAGAGTCATCATGCCATTCAAATGGGAGGGTGCTATTACCAGCTCCGGACAAGAAAGATAGTTAGGGGCAGTCCGACGAGCCCGTGGCACAGCAGAATGACTTGGTCTTTGTGTTCCTACGTGGGAGTGGCCCGCAACGCGCCAAAGCGCGTTCCGAAGAACCTTATAATGTTCCCCCATTCATCCTATTCCATTTGTCCAAGCGTTGTCTCTTCTATTCGCATTCGATTCCGAAGTCATGAAAGTCTGGAATGATACCGGAGTAATTCCAATTATGAAGTGGCAACTCCATAGCACTCGTCTGAAGGGAAACCTATTTGAGAAGTTGCTATAGTGCATTTAACGCAGCTACCTTCTCCGCAAAACACATCCTTCATGTTTTCACTGGTGGCCTTTGGTGATGAGTGATATGCTTGACATGCAAGCTTCCATGCGCATCAAAATTATTTACAATATTGCGCTGCACTCGGTAAATGTTATGACGTCTATAGTGAGAGCACCCCCTAAAAACATTGGCCCCGTATCTGCAAGTTACACTGCAAATGTCATCGAAAAAGGATAGTCTTGCGTCTAGAGACAGTGAACAAAACGTTCATTGGATGTTCTGCGCAAGAAAATTGGTGAGTGGTATTCTGGAGGCGCTGCGTTAGAGTGCCTCGAGCGTGCAGCAAATGCGAACGAGCGCATCAAGTCACGTCAGACGTGAGAGATGAGCGCTATCTGGCAGTTATCTTGGAAAGCGAAGCGAGCGTATGCTGCGCCCCCGTCTCGAAAGTGATAAGGTGTAGAACGCAAAGCGACGGTAAGGTGCCACCACTGTGTTGTCTTACCAAAGCGTTGGAAACACTTGCCTTTTAGTGCAAACGCTGCATGGTCAGGGCAACGTGATAAACGCTACAGTCTTTACAATTAGCTATGTATACCTTTTTTAGTAACAGACACACATAACGAATACTGACGTGTTGTTATGGTGGCTCAGATATGCGCACTAATTGCTTTTTAAGTGACAGTCGCACAAGTAAAAACGCTGAATCTTGAGCAATATTGGTGGGCACTACAGATGGGGTCGGCCGTTTGGAGTATCGTTTGGCCACTTTGGCGCCTTTTAGGGTACCGTTAAGGGTGGACAAGCAGACCAAAATGTTAGCGTCGAAGGTCCCCAAGAAAGCCTATCGTCTTTTGAAAAATTTCGCAGCTTGCATTAAACCGCGCAAGGCTTGAAGCAGTGAAACTGGAGGATTCTGAACACTCATGTTTTTACTTCTAGGTGGTGTCTGAGCCTTAGCTTGGTTGTGCGGGTTCTAGGTTGTTTCTGGGTTCTTACTTGGCATTAGCAAGGAGATGCCAAGTTGTTTTCATGTTCAGTCTCAACGCAAAATGGTTTGACCTAAACCACAGAGCCACACGGTTGTAAAACTACACTGAGCTAACTGTAGCCTTCTTGACTTGTTTTTCTTTATTCAAGAGTGACCACGCACTGACCAAGGGCGCTAAAGCACGAGGTTTTGCTGCAACATAGATGCAAATACTTTTTTTTTCATTTGGACGGCATATTTGTTATTCAGACAGCTTGTTTTATTCAGATACACTTTACATATATATATATATATATATATATATATATATATATATATATATATATATATATATATATATATATATATATATATTATAACTCATCATTGATGAAGGGAGGACCCCTCCCGAAACTGTTGGGAAATATATATATTTATCCTTGTTGACAACGCTCCCGTTGTGCCATATCCCATACCTCCACGAAGACTAACTGGCCCATTGAATTAATACTCCCACATATTATATATATATGAGTGAACATGCATTGTTTTAGTGGACCAGTGGTGGGTAGTGGGACGACCCAAATTATTTGGTGCATGCCAGTTTATGATGATGAAAGATTTTTGTAATCGACTCCCGAGGAAAATTTAGTCAATAATCGCTACATTTCAAGCTGCTTGAAGATAATTATGGGGTGAAGCTTTCGAAGGTGATTATTGTGATTAAAGTTGCGATAGTACTGAGACTGATTGTGGTTTTGATACTTATACACTTTTTCATTCAAAGAGATAGTGCTGAGACCGAGTGGGATCTAGCGCTGATTCTTCTTTATAACTGATATGAGGTTCCGAATTCCGGGTTACGTTTTGACTTCATAATCACAGCTTCATCAGCTATCGTCTCTGGTGTAGAATTTTCTCGTCGCCATTGCCGCCTTGCATCCACTTCACGTTGTCTCACTGTGCGTCAGCTTGACGTTTTTCCCGCTTAGCTTTTGCTTCCTTAGCCCTAGTCTGTGGTGTAGAACTTTGTTGTTGTCATCACCGCTTTGCATCCGCTTCCTTCTTTTTTGTCTCCGCGGTAGCTTCCCGTCGATGGCGACGCTGATACTCAGCACGTCGCGCTTTCCTGCTTACGTCTTCGTCCATACGAGAGAAGAGAATGTCTGGTATGGAACGTGGATATATATATATATATATATATATATATATATATATATATATATATATATATATATATATATATATATATATATATATATATATATATATATATATATATATATATATATATATATATATGTGTGTGTGTGTGTGTGTGTGTGTGTGTGTGTGTGTGTGTGTGTGTGTGTGTGTGTGTGTGTGTGTGTGTGTGTGTGTGTGTGTGTGTGTGTGTGTGTGTGTGTGTGTGTGTGTGTGTATAGCGTTGACAGGTTGACAGCAGCGCCATCACATCTACAATAATTCACAGCACCCTATGTCGCTTATAAGTTGAAGGTTACATGGTGTTACGGACAGACGGGAGACGGCGGACATCGTGAGGTCTTAAGGAGCTTCGCCCCTAAAAGCTTCACTGTTAAACAATTCTAGTATCTGTATTTCTGTATCCGTTTTCTGGGAAAATTTATCATCTTTTTGAAAATATATTTCTGGAATATCCCACCACATCCAAGACAAATGTGCCCAAGTATCTGTACTTTAGATTTCCAGGACGTGTATGTCTATATTTGTATTCCGGAATACTTTTCTGATGATGATGATGATCAAAACTTTATTACTCCCAAATGAGGGGACCGGCCAAGAGGTCGGTTACGCTGCTTAGAGGAGGTCAGCGTGGCGCTGCTTACCACTGCCACCACCGGGACGCCGAAATTAACGCAGGCGACCTCATCCTCCTGTGGTTTGTGTCTCGGCATGCTGGCCTTTATTAAGACTGCTCTAAAAGTACTCCGCTCCTGCCGTAACCTAAAACAAGCTACCATAGTTACGTTCAAAATAGCGTCGTTAGGAGAGGCCCTAAAGCAACTGCCGCATCTTCTGTCGTCTTCCACGCCGCACGCCCGAAGCCGTATTATTGGCCTTCTGTAGCCGAATAGGGTGTTGTTACCGCCAGACGTCGATCTTGCCGTACTGCGCATATGATCTATAAGGATTTGGTGAAGACGAGAACAACCTCCATATTGGATTATTGGCTGTTACCCTTTATTTAACGCTGTGAATATATTCGTAACAATATTTGCGGTTCTAGTGATGAGTTCATTTAATTTTTCTCCTATTACTGTACACCTTTAAAACTGGCATAAAACTGGCATACCAAAACAATGGTCCACTGACTTTTCGTATATTACATCGAAAGGTGTTATGAGATGACAACACTGGTCACGTGCACCATAGTTGTCAGGCACCACCACTAGTGTTCGTAACCACTAACACGCGAAAAAAAACTAAGTAAATACTACCATTAGGAAAACATTGGGATTCGAACCCGGGTTTTCTGTGGTTTGACCCAGTATTCCTGCACTGATCCACGGTGGTGCTGGAAACTCACAACTGGCCATCACTAATTGACTATAGCCAGGCTTCATTTCGGAAATGTAATTGCGTTAATGTGTGTATAAAGCTTTTCAGGACAGTAAAGGACCAACCAGGCGTCACACAAGGTGAATTGACTAACGATTGGGTCCTCGAATGTTCCAACCCATCAAAAAATCTTTAGGCATAATTCTCCATCGTCGTAAGCCAGAGCATCAAAAAATTGCGCAACATTCCTTGCAGATGTGTAGCGCGCAGGTACCACGCTTCTCCGAAGAATGACGAGGGCTGGCATAGTGAATGCTTCCCTACTATACAAACGTTATGATTGTTTCTAGCGTAGTGGGTACCCTGCAGGTGCCATTTACCTAAAAAGTATTATAAAAGGCTCAATGTACACTTTTCCAGCTTTCACCGTGACTGTTCTGCGCGTTCCGCGCAGGACTGGCGACTCTTTTTTTCATGTTGCAGACATACTATAACAAAAGAAAATCTCATTTATAACAAACCAATTACTGCAAAAAGGAAAGCCGACAAACACCCGCTCGTAGCAAAAAGTTATAGAGAATACCCGTGCGGATTTCCCATAAAGAAAGCTTGGAGCTTTTCTGAACGGGTGGTTCTCAGAGTTCATCTCATCTTTTAAGCTACCTTGCGGCTTTGCGCTGAACTGGTTTGCAATATATAATGACTTCGAATGAACCAAAGAAAACACTGTTCGTGTACTCACTCTTCTGCAAGCACCAGATGGGAGCACAAAATCACATAGATGGCACAGACAGTGGCCAGCACTATCGCCATGGCGCCAAGCGAGGAAAGAAGCCCCAGGGAGACGGTTTCAACGACACTTAAGCCGCACGCCAAACGAGGAAGTCAGCAGCCAAGCTGTGCATGTTGACTTCTAGAGTGTATTGCGAAGTTTCGAGTAAGAAGGTTTCTTGGCTAATCAGAGCTCAGATAGGCAGCGCCTTACTCGACTTTTTACGGTGTCCATTTACACGTGGAGGGTGAAACGAGACGCACAGTAGCACCTGAGACGGAAGAACTAAAAAAGTGCGAGTCAACTGAGCAACACGTTTTATTCATCATAATTTCAAAACAAACGTGACAAGGCGACAAGGCCTAGATGAATGTGCTGTGGACAATTGCAAGCAAATAATTAGCGGATAGCCACGCCGCGTTCTGACCACCCACTTTCAGATCAAGGCACAGTATGTTGGAAGGAAGCACATAAGAAAGAAAAAAGACAGGGATGTTAACCAGCTTGGCATAACCGCTATGCTACCTTGCAGTGGGGGAAGGGATGAGAGGTTAAAGAAAGTGTAAAGAAAGGAGGAGCTTGCGCACGCTCACATAACGCCACAGTGCAGAGAGGCTGCCTTGTGCGGTGTACGGCATCCATATATCCCCTCGTGCAAGTCTGTTGTCCTTAAAAATTATAGCAATGCCTTGTTTTCTAGAAATTTCGTTGAGCTTTTAAGATTGCATTGGAGACTTATAGCTTCTGGCGTCGTCGTTTTGTAGTAAAGACAAGCGAGAGCGATTGAGAGGGATTGTCTCTGCACAGCGTGGCGACGACAGACGCAGAAGGGCATATGGCAGGCCTGTCTATGTTTGTGCGCCCTTGTAGGATGGTGGAAAATAGCACTGCTAACAACAAGATGAGGACCACTTGGTGGATATTGCCACACGCCTTTATTTTCATGTGTTTGAGTTTGACTCACAAAAACTTTTAGTGTGCCGCTTCAATTTTTTTATCTTAGACAAAGTTACCAAATAAATTGTTTTGTCTATATCATCTAGTGTTCTACTTGTCTCAGCTTGACAACCACGTGACCATTATTTAGACGTTATTATGAAATAAAGCGATTGAACAGGGAAAAGTGGGCAGATCCTACGTAAAAGTGGCAATCGATTATATGCAAAGCACGAATGAGGAAGGTCGTTATGCCAATTTAAAATCAGCTGCGTTATGAGGCGGACGTGAATTATGCCGTACATGACTTTCATGTCATGATTACCATGTATGAACGTGTAATTTACCTTCGTCGTCTATTCACGTCTAGTGATACCAAATTTCGTATATGTTGAGCGAGCGAAATGGCCGCGAGCGCCCTGTGAGCGTAACATGTAGTCATGTTTTGTATGACACGCATATCATTGTTATCATGTTTGGATGTGTCATTTACCTTCCTCGTCCAATCACGTCACGTAAAACCAAATTTCGTATATGTTGAGCGAGCGAAATGGCCGCGAGCGCCCTGTGAGCGTAACATGTAGTCATGTTTTGTATGACACGCATATCATTGTTATCATGTTTGGATGTGTCATTTACCTTCCTCGTCCAATCGCGTCACGTAAAACCTAATTTGGTATATGTTTAATTAGCGAAACGGTCGCGAGCATGCTATCAGCGTAGCATGTAGCCATGTTTCACATGACATGCATGTCATGCTTATGTTTGGACCTGTCATTTACCTTCGTCGTCCGTTCACGTCACGTGATGCCAAATTTGGTATATGTGAAACTAGTGACACGACCGCGAGTGGATCATTGGCGTGGCATGTAGTAATGTTGTTATACGACACGAATCTAATGATTATCATATTTGCAACTTCATCATCCATTGACGTCCTGTAATATCAAATTTACTACATGTGAAGCTAGCGAAACGGCCTCGAGCGCATCGTGAGTGTGGCATGTAATTATGTTCTCACATGACACGCATCTCCTGATTATCATGTCTGCACAAGTCAAATGACTTTGTCATCCTTTCACGTGACGTAATAACCAATTTCTTATATGTGAAGTTAGCAAAACGGCCGCCAGCGCATCATCAGTGTGGCATGTAGTCATGTTGTTAATTGACACGCATCTCATGATTATAATGTTTGCACCAGTAAGATACCTTAGTCATCCATTGACGTCCCGTAATACCAAATTTGGTGCATATGAAGCTAGCGAAACGACCCCGAGCCCATCGTGTGCGTGGCATGTAGTAATGTTCTTACATGACACGCATGTCATTATTTCCACGTGAGGGCCTGTCACTTATGTTCGCCATGCAGTAATGTCATTCTATGCCAGTTTAGCGATATGTCATGGGAACGAAATCAGCGCAGGAGCAGCAAGACCCTGGCATGTAAATAATGACATTCATAACATATACTTAATAATGTTCATGTAGGACTAGTTGCTTATGCTTTTCGAAGAGTCATGTTATTCCATAAATAGATAGATAGATAGATAGATAGATAGATAGATAGATAGATAGATAGATAGATAGATAGATAGATAGATAGATAGATAGATAGATAGATAGATAGATAGATAGATAGATAGATAGATAGATAGATAGATAGATAGATAGATAGATAGATAGATAGATAGATTCGGTCAAACTAAGTGGTAACTACATAGAAACCTAATGGTAACTACATTTTATTGAGATAGCAATGGTATAATGGACACTAACAGCTAGATTTTGCCGCCGGTGTCGGCGTCACTCGCTGTATACGTATACGTATCTGTATGTATGAAAACGCAAGAAAAAATTAAGAAGACTCCAGTGCGTTAAATCGAACGTGCCCCTACACGTCGTGAATGCGAGGCGTTAACTACTGAGCCACCGAGTGGCACCACCTTGAACATTCAAATGGCAAGCTATTTATATCTACCACTCAGCGCTGATGGCGGGCATCTTGGGGGAGGGGGGGACTATTGTGTTTTCAGCATTATCAGAAAGATGGCGCAATGAGCTCGCGGCGGCTAGCGGCGGCTCTCATCTCTCATCCGTATTTTGGCCCGCGGAGAGTAGGTGACAGGACGATCTCTCACGTACCCTTATCTCCTGGTGGCGAGGATCATACATCTTGGCTGGCGTTCGGCTTGCACTGTAACCATTCTGTTGTAGTTGCGGGGCGCACAAAAGTCACTGCAATCGTTGAACAGCCTTCGTTTGCGAAAAGGGCGCACTTTTCAGGCACAGCGAAGTAACAACTTGGATGTTTATTTACAAGCATCTGTACCTGTGAGTACTTTTCGTGCGGTATTTGTGCGTGAGAAACGCGGAACATGTTTCGATCTGCTTCCCATTCAGCGCGTGACCTTCCCATTTGTTGCTATCACGTTCATTGCTTCGCCTTTGCGGTAAAGCTGTGGACCTTTTTTTCCTCGGGTAAAGTAAGCGCTATCTGAAGTTCCAACATATCTGACTAGAAAGGTTTGTCTGGCTGGTGCATCCCAAATATTAGAAGGGAGCTCTCCTCAAGACATGTGCGCTTTTTGGAAAAGAAAGTCCAGGCAAGGGAACTCACCAAGTTCTTGGTGCCTCGGTCCTCTTTCCGTTCACGCGTTAGAAGAACGTGCTCGAAAATTTCAAGAGCCACAATTTCTGGAGCTACCACAAAACCACTGCTTTATTTTTGTGTCAATATTCGTGTCAATTGAAAAAGATAATCAGCACTACTCCAGTATGTCACAGGTATTTTTGTTGCGTGAAACGTTGCTTGCACATAGTTTATTTATATTTGTTGCGATTAATTATGGTTACTGATTATATTGTTCCTAATTTTACATATTAACATGTCCACCTATGTTTCTTCCTTCTGTGCATGTCATGTCTTGTGCGTTGTTGCTAATGTGAGAAATTGCTCGGTCTGCCCTTCTAGTCATGTTATAATAAAAAGACGAACAGGTGAAGCGCATCGATATATATATATATATATATATATATATATATATATATATATATATATATATATATATATATATATATATATATATATATATATATATATATATATATATATTATATATATATATATAAGGGAAAGAAGTGCATACCTAAGGGCTCGTTTTTTCGTGTTTTTGACACAATATTACTGAGATATAACAGACAGTAATGCCAAGGAATGCACAGGGAAAGTTATTAGAACCAATGGAATGTAAATAAGAAAGATAAGTGGGTGAAAAAATAACCAGCCGTGAGCAGGAACCGAACCTACGACCTTCGAATAACGCGTTCGATGCTCTAACCACTAAGCTATCACAGCGGCTTTCCCTCCATTCATTTCTTTTTTTGGGGGGGAAGGGGGGGCTATATGTGAATTTAGAAGTAGGAGTGTCAGTCAGCGCCATCTATAAGCCAAGCGACGAGTGTGAAACACTCTTTTATGCGCATATGTGGCGTCACGTAGCACGTGAACTTTATTACGAGCGGGCAGCTGATTAATAGTCCCTCGTATACAACCTAATGACACCAAGTCTGCCAGTACGACACCCTCGTTAATGAATAAGAGAAAGAAGTGCATACCTAAGGGCTCGTTTTTCCGTGTTTTTGACACAATATTAATGAGATATAACACACAGTAATGCCAAGGAATGTACAGGGGAAGTTGTTAGAACCAATGGAATGTAAATAGGAAAGATGTGGGTCAAAAGATAACCAGCCGAGAGCAGGCTGGTTATTTTTTCACCCACTTATCTTTCTTATTTACATTCCATTGGTTCATGGTTACATTCCATATATATATATATATATATATATATATATATATATATATATATATATATTTATTTATGGAATATGGCACAACGGGAGCGTTGTCAACAAGGATAAATATGTCAATAAATATGTCAACAAGGTATAACTCATCCCCTGATGAAGGGAGCACCCCTCCCGAAACTGTTGGGAAATAAATATATTCATCCTTGTTGACAACGCTCCCGTTGTGCCATATCCCATACCTTCACGAAGACCAACTGGCCCATTGAACTATTACTCCCACTATATATATATATATATATATATATATATATATATATATATATATATATATATATATATATATATATAGTGGGAGTAATAATTCAATGGGCCAGTGAGTCTTCGTGAAGGTATGAGATATGGCACAACGGGAGCGTTGTCAACAAGGATAAATATATTTATTTTCCAACAGTTGCGGGAGGGGTCCTCCCTTCATCAAGGGATGAGTTATACTGACATGAACTTCCAAACTTCG
Organism: Rhipicephalus microplus; assembly: GCF_043290135.1. Lineage (NCBI taxonomy): Eukaryota > Metazoa > Arthropoda > Arachnida > Ixodida > Ixodidae > Rhipicephalus > Rhipicephalus microplus. Next base: position 135,373,898 of record NC_134710.1, read on the forward strand.
TTGCTGCCGCGTCCCTCTCGCCTTGAAAGATGTTTGCGAGAGTGAGAGGGAACTAAAGAAGGAAAGAAAGGAAAAAAAGGAAAAGGGAAAAGAAAAAGGGAGGAAAAAAGACGAAAAAAAAGAAAAAGAAAGAAAAGAAAGGAAGTAAAAAAGAGGAAGAACCACTGTCAACACTGAGAACGAAACCAACTGTCCGTGTACGTCCACATACGATTCTTATCACGTGTTGTTCAGTTCTCGACGTGTGTGCCGCGGTGGCGGGAGGGGTCCGTGACGGCGTGCGTAAATATATATATATATATATATATATATATATATATATATATATATATATATATATATATATATATATATATATATATATATATATATATATATATATATTGTAGTCGGGAATTCGAAAGGCACTGGCTAGAGGGACCATCTCTGAGTATGAAGCGCGAGCGTGTGCACGAGCTGTAGACGCTGGGCTGCTCTAGCGTTTGTGTCCGTACCGGCTGCCTGCCTACTACCTGGCGTCGCTATTAAACTCCCTTGCAAAGTTGTGGAGGTGCTGAGTAGTTGGGCGCTCGCAGTGCTAAGAGAAACTACGGGAGAAAACATCGTCACTTCACGAAGAGTGCGGCAGAGTCTTTGACTAATCACAGATATGCCATCCGAACAGCGGAAGGTCCCTTGGGTTGTCTCGCTCTTGAATATGCTTTCTGACGCATCAACCTCCGGTTACCCACGTGCTCTTCGCGGCCAAGCAACGCATTTCGCCATACGGGATGGCCTGTTATAGCGTCGCAACTATCAAGTGGCGGGTCGTAAGTGGCTGCTAGTCATACCCAGCCATATGCGGTTTGATATTTGCGAATACTTTCATGCTGAACCGCAACACGCACTCGCCGCTGGGCTAAAGACGTATGAGCGGATCCGCCAACGTTACTACTGGCGGGGTATGTACACGTTTGTACGCAAACACATTCGCTCATGCTCCCTGTGTCCCCGTACCTTTTGCCCATTGTGTGCTCGTGACGTTGCAACCTTCATCTTGCATCGGTTTGTTCTACGTCATGGTGTACCACGGGAGCTCCTGTGTGGCAGGGACCACGTATTTTTGCCCGAAGTTCTGAAGCAGCTCTTACATTCATGCCGTACGGTACACCGCCCTCAGACGAACGTGCGGAACACCACCGTATACGTTCGTCACCCTCAGACGAACGGCCTAACGGAACGTTTCAATAGAACCCTGGGAGACATGCTCGCTATGTATATTGATTCCGACCACTCCAATTGAGACGTTGTTCCTCCTTTCGTGACGTACGCCTACAATACGGCCATTCAATCAACAACAGGCTTTTCTTCATTTTTTTTCTTTTATATGGTCGAGACCCATGCAGCACACTCGACACAATTCTGTCGTACAATCCTGATGGCCTCCGAGTTCAGCCCAGTTTCTGAAATGGCCGAACTTGCCGAAGAGTGTCGTCAGCTTGCACGGTCCTTCACAGCCAATAATCAAGCCCTCCAAAAAGATCGCCACGACAGTGATCTCGTTCAGGACACTTTCCCCGTCGGTTCTCTCGTGTGGTTCCGACTGCCTTTCCACTCTCCTGGACTGACTCTCAAGTTTGCACCGAAGTATACTGGTCCTTACCGCGTCATACAGCACCTTTTTTCTGTCACCTATGTGATTGAACCGCTCAAGCCGTCCACGGACAAGCACCGCCTTTGGCGTGAGATGGTCCACGTCAGTCGCCTCAAGCCCTGCTACGACCATCCTGTTCTCTCGCCACTTTGAGTCGCCAGGATGGCTCGTCTTCGTCGACGGGGTATTATTGTATTGGGGAATTCGCAAGGCACTGACTTGTGGGATCATCTCCGAGCATGCGAAGCGTGAGCGTGTGCACGAGCTGTAGACGCTGGGCTGCTCGAGCATTTGTGTCCGTACCTGGCGTCGCTATTAAACTCCCAAACTCCCATGCAATATATATATATATATATATATATATATATATATATATATATATATATATATATATATATATATATATATATATATATATATATATATATATATATATATATATATATATATATATATATATATATATATATATATATATATATATATATATATATTTATATGTGTGTGTGTGCGTGTGTGTGTGTGTGTGTGTGTGTGTGTGTGTGCGCGTGCGTGCAAACGGTCCTGTAGGCCCGTCTGCTTAGATTTGGGTGCACGTTAAGAAACCCCAGGTGGTCGAAATTTTCGGACCCTTTCACTACGGCGCCTCTCATAATCATAGGGTGGTTTTTGGACGTTAAACCGCAATATTGATCAAATAATAAGGTTTATGACGACTAACGTTTTATTTATCCGCATAATTTAGTTACATGATGAGTCTTTGTAAGGTTATAATTGGGCTCTACATTTTTGCCTGTGTTGCACCTTCGTCATTATACACTTCGTAGTGCCTTTAGCCGTTAGGGCATAGTAAACTGTTGATACATTGTACACTCGCATACAAGCAAAGTTCGGTGGAATAGCCAAACGTTCTGTCACGCGCGCACGTGTGTGTGTTTTAATGTAAACAGAGCGTGCGAAGGAATAGAATGGTTATTCTCTGGCTTGAGTATATCTTAGCACACGTACGAAAAGTCATACTGTAATACTCTTGAATTTGGCCTATCAAACCTTCGAACTGTGTGTGGCATTTACCATTAAAACGATTCTCTGTCTAGGAAACATTATCGTAGTGATAGACTTCACGGCGAGATCTGTTCCGGTGGGTATACGCGTATCACCACCGCTGCAGCATTAATCCCGTCACCGAGCTCACTTACAACGCTTGTGGCCGAGATTCCTGCTCAAAATGTCTGAGTGTCAAAACCTTCACAAACACCACGACACGTTTTCCCGTGTGCAGGCATTATTCACTGTAAAAGCACCGAGGAATGATATTGTAATGGTAGCACCACTTAGTGTCTAAATCATGTGAGCGTGAAGTTAGGAAAAAAAGTGGGTAAGTGGCGGGTGAGGGGGTAGTTCGTGCGAAAAATTTCGGGAAAAATTTGAGCCCCCCCCCCCCAAACCTCCCCTTTTGGCTACACCACTGATTAGAAGAATAATGTTTTTTTTTTTTTACACCGTGGAGCCAATAGCACCGTTCGCCGCACGTGGCGTTTTTCTGTCTCGAGAAACGTAGTATTTGTTTCCAGCTCAAGTAGCTATGGCGTGCACGGTTAAAACAAACTATGAAGTGTACAAAACAAACAGCGTGCTCAGCGCGGCGTTGGCGCTTCACAGCGGTGTCTCGAGCACATATTTTCGGATGTTCTTGAGAGGTGACCAGCTAGCAGACGGTCGAGAGTCAGGCGTGAGCAGACGTGAAAGTGGGGCGCAGGGAGGAGAGACAGTGAACGGCGAGAGAAGGAGCGGTGAAGCACTGTACCTGCCATTGTGCCTGACGGCCATGATGTCAGCGTCTTATGGTCTTATGAGTACACGCCCCGCTGCGGTGGTCTAGTGGCTAGGGTACTTGGCTGCTGACCCACAGGTCGCAGTATTGAATCCCGGCCGCAGCGACTGCAGTTTCGATGGAGGCGAAAATGCTGTAGGCCCGTGTGCTCACATTTGCGTACACGTTTAAGAACCCCAAGTGGTCGAAATTTCCGGAGTCCTCCTCTACGAGATCTCTCATAATCATATGGTGGTTTTGGGACGTTAAAGTCTATCTATCTATCTATCTATCTATCTATCTATCTATCTATCTATCTATATATATATATATATATATATATAGATAGATAGATAGATAGATAGATAGATAGATAGATAGATAGATAGATAGATAGATAGATAGATAGATAGATAGATAGATAGATAGATAGATAGATAGATAGATAGATAGATAGATAGATAGATAGATAGATAGATAGATAGATAGATAGATAGATAGATAGATAGATAGATAGATAGATAGATAGATAGATAGATAGATAGATAGATAGATAGATAGACTTTAACGTCCCAAAACCACCATATGATTATGAGAGATCTCGTAGAGGAGGACTCCGGAAATTTCGACCACTTGGGGTTCTTAAACGTGTACGCAAATGTGAGCACACGGGCCTACAGCATTTTCGCCTCCATCGAAAATGCAGTCGCTGCGGCCTGGATTCAATCCTGCGACCTGTGGGTCAGCAGCCAAGTGCCCTAGCCACTAGACCACCGCAGCGGGGCGTGTACTCATAAGACTCATAAGTGTACTCATATATATATATATATATATATATATATATATATATATATATATATATATATATATATATATATATATATATATATATATATATATATATATATATATCAACCTATCTATCTTATCAACACAAAAGCTATACAAACGCTGGCAGCACAAACGCTACAAACGCGTTTCAAACGCACTGCATTGAGCCGCTGGCATGTCACGTCAAAAAGGTGGGGGCTCCAGTTGCTAGGAGCGAGGATAAGCGCGTGCGCCCGCAGCTGTAGCTGACAGCTGCGGACGCCAAGCGTGACATGGTGGGGGCTCCGTTTGGTAAGGCTACACGCGCCCGAAGCTGTTGCTATGGGAGAGGGTAGTAGACGGATCCCGACAGCCGCCTGACATAGCCCGCATAATAAATGCATTTGCATTTAAAAGAATATAAGTAGCGAAATGCACGTATGCTAACAAAAGAGTCGTTCACATTAGATGCGATATCTGACGACAGTAGCAAACACTCCTGGACGTCTAAATAGCCGCCAACTTCATAGTGACGGCCGCTGAGTGCCGGCTACTTGTTGTGACCAATCGAAGGCTTAAAATCGACATTCCACCTCATACGGAATGTAAACATTGGCGGCCAGTGTATGGTGAAGGTCACAAGAATTTATTGACGCTTTATTCGATGAAGCAAGTATTAAAAGTTCTATAGCCTTGTTCATTGGAGCCATACCTACTCAGAAAAGGGACACTTTCATAAGTGTAACTTTTGAAACTTTCCCCCGACTCGAACTTATACTGTGCTCGTACTTACATATGTCAACTTATCGCGAAACCTAAGTTATTTTCTTGAATACGGGCCCAAGCGTTTCAGGCAACTGAGAATGACTACAATCGAGAACTTTATCACTGCAACTGATCAAGTGAGTATAACGTCTTCTGTATGACACACATATGTGATGCTTAACTTTAATTTGTGAAGCAAATGGAATTTTATTTCCTGGGTATCATTTATGCAGCTGCTTGTGCCATTTTTGTTTTAATGCTCTAAGATGAAGTTGCGCCAACGACGCCAATGCTATCACCGACGCCAGAATTTATGCGAAATGAGCTTTTTAACACTGTCACGTAAAAATTTGAGTTGTAGCTTCTGTCTCCTTTTCATTGCTGCCTCCCATACTAAAGCTCGTTTTATTTATGTAGCTATTCCAAAGATTATATAGTTGTTCTTTACAAATTTGGCTGCTTGATTTGGAACTTTCTCCGGTATGACAATTCAGTATTCAGTATTGCTAATAAGGATCCCAGATTAATCAAGCTAAATGATGTCCTGCACGAGTTAGCTGCCAGTTTTACTTCGTATAACACCCCAATTTGTTACCATTACATCCATAACTTCGGGCTTGCGGCGACACTGCGACATTCTTTAGGAGGCAACGTGAAGAAATTTCCTGATCATATAGACAACTTTTTAGAGTTGCCGTCTGTGACCTTTATAGTTTCTGCAATCTAATAGCCTGCACAGAAACCGCAGCAGGCAGCGAGAAAACTGCTTCGCACCACTCGAGAAAGGAAGAGTTGACTGCTGCGCTTCGGCTGAACAGCGCTCATTTCGGTGACTGCAGCGTTGGTACTGCATGTCAAGATGGTGACTGAATTTTGGTACCGCCGCATACAACACCACGTTCATTTAGCTAATGGAGCCCAGAAGTAAATGTAACGTCTTATTCACGATTTTGAAAGCTATATACCCGGTGACCTTAGTTTTACAGCGAAACTGAAACTAGCTCGAATCGAGGAGATGGTGAGAATGTGGCCGGAAACATTTTTTTTTTTTTTCCATTGCATGTCAACACCTTCTGGCTAAAACGACTGGTCAAGAACAGCCCGACGACGCTGAACGCTAAAGAAGTACCCACTGGGATATTTAGCATCTCGAAGCCGAAAAAGGCCCCGCCGCGGTGGTCTAATGGATAAGGTAAACGGCTGCTGACCCGAAGGTCATGGGATCGAATCCCGGCTGCGGCGGCTGCATTTCCAATGGAGGCGGAAGTGTTGTAGGCCCGTGTGCTCAGATTTGGGTGCACGTTAAAGAACCCCAGGTGGTCGAAATTTCCGGAGCCCTCCACTACGGCGTCTCTCATAATCATATGGTGGTTTTAGGACGTTAAACCCCACAAATCAGGGCGCGGGTTCGGATCCCGGCTGCGGCGGCTGCATTTCCGATGGAGGCGGAAATGTTGTAGGCACGTGTGCTCAGATTTGGGTGCACGTTAAAGAACCCCAGGTGGTCTAAATTTCCGGAGCCCTCCACTACGGCGTCTCTCATAATCATATAGTGGTTTTGGGACGTTAAACCCCACATATCAATCAAACCCCACAAATCAATCAATCAATCAAATCAGGGTTCTAACATCTGCCCAGTGTCCTCAAATAACTACCTTAGTGTATTTTTATCTCAAATTTATGCTCGAATGCGTGCATTGAACTCGTCACCCCCAAAGCATCCAAAAAATCTCGATACCTCAAAGGACCCTCACATCTCGCAAACACCGATACAAGGCCTCATGCGAATAATTTGCTCCTCGTGCATTCTTTGGAATATGCCTCCATTATTCGGCACCCACATCGCGCTTACTTGTCTAACCTACTCGAATCAGCCCAAAATAAGCCATCCCGGTTTATTTTGTTTTCATATTCTCGTTACGTAAGTGTATCTGTCTTAAAGAAAATGCTAAATCTTGTCAGTCTTGACTCGCGCATAAAGTTTGCGCACATGGTGTCTTTTAATAATCTTTATCATGAAAACGCAACATTTGCTCGAGCTAATTTTCTGCCTAGTCCCAATGTATCTATTCAGCAACACCATGTTCATAAAATAAAACCAATGTTTTCCCGGGCGAATATAAATTCACTGTTAGTACTATCAATTACAGAACGGAACTTTTTGCCCTCATCTATCATGTCACTTACAAAATCAACTTCATTTCGAGCTGCCCTAACAGCGTTTTTGGAAGGAAAACCTCCATAACCTAAAAAAATCTTCACATATCCTGTAAAAAAACGATTTCCACTATAAAACTGTTTAATGACACATGGTCATTAAAGTTGTACTTTGCCTTGTGTATCTTTTTCAGACTTGCTTGTTGCCTCCTCTGGACTGTGGATAAACCTATTTTTTCTTCTTTTTGTAGCTATACTCATTGCTTTGCGATAATTGAGAGTAGATACTGTTTAATTCGATGAATATGTCACTTAATTTATTTCGCGGTTTTGGTGTTCATTTTTACCCTTACACTATGCACATATACCTCGTTTTTGTGTCTATATACGCTTGTATTCCCCCCTATGTAATGTCCTATTAGGGCTCTTAAAGTACTCGTATAAATAAATGAATAAATAAATAAATAAATAAATAAATAAATAAATAAATAAATAAATAAATAAATAAATAAATAAATAAATAATGTTCACGTGTTGTGCCCTTTCTATATGTCCGTGTGTTGCTAAAAAATTGCACTATCGCTTGCCAACTAGGTCATATTCTGCTCTCCGAAAATTCATACAACGCGTGCTTTAGCATTGTGTAATACGTTAGGTCTTTTGGAGAGCTACGTTTGCTAGTTTCCATCCCCTGTACTTGATAATTTGTCATATCTGGTTATTTTTCTTGTGGTCTCATCACGTGGTTTAAACACAGCCTTTGTTGGTCTTCAGTCAGCAGCCAACCGGTGCGAGGCAGTGCGTGGGACAAGAGAAGGAGCTTGTCCCCGTTTGCTTGTCGTCCTTGTTTTCGGTCACACAGTATAGATCGATCATGAATCACCAACTGGCCCAATCGTCCACTTTGATGTGATTAGGCAACGCCTATTAGATTTTTAAAGACGATAGTCTTTCTTGGGGACCTTAGCCGAAAATATTTTGGTATGTCAGTCTCTCTGTACATTTGTCGGTTTGTCCACCCTTAACGATACCTCAAACGGCACCAAACGGCCGACCCCATCCGCAGCGCCCCCCAATAATGCTCAAGATTCAGCGTTTATAGTTGTGCGATTGTCAATTAAAAAACAATTACTGCGCATATCTGAGGCACCATAACAACACGTCAATATTTTGTATGTGTGCCTTCATACTAGAAAATGCACACACAAGTAACTCTAAGGACTGTAGCTTTTATTGCGCCGCGCTCACAATGCAACACGATGCTCAAAAATTTGTTTTCTATGCCTGCGCAGACGCTCACTCCTCAATAGGAAACGGTGGTCCTCCTTAGTTCAGTAAGTTGTCATGGCGCGACGCCACCAAAATGTACGGCTAATTGCGTCACACGTGCGTCCGAGTGCGTTCCCGGGGTGGTGCGCGCGTCGAGCCTCTCCTATATGATGCGTCATTCTGATTTTTTCGCTCATACTCCTTCGTTTGTGGCTCGAAGCAATGTCACCGGTGCCTCACTGTGTTTGCGTTGCCCATTTCAAAGGCAGTGCATGCAGCAGCGTTGCAGTGACGCGTCGGCGTTGATAGCCAGCGTATAGAGCTACGAGACGGAGACACGCTATCTCAAAACGCTGCGTCTGTTAGAAGGCCAGTGTGACGGCCAACATGATGATCACGAGGAATGCAAGAAGCTGCCGTGAATATGAATATAACTGAATAAAGTATTTCCATATCAATCATCGGTCGTGAAGCATTTGAATGCATTTCTCCCATGAATGCAAAGCAGGCACGAAGGCAAGCTGATGTAAGAGAGTACAAAAGAGCTAGAGGCGGGGGTTGTGAATGGCCTTATCCAATGCATCTGACTGGCATTAAACAAATGGAGGCGCTGATGCAGAGTATCGCACTCGTTATCCGAAGGTTGTAAGTATGGCCGCTGCCACCGGCAAGTTGTGCTTTCGCCCGCTTTAATTTCTTTACAATTATATCATAACTAAATCACTTCATTTAAAAACTAAAAATAACGCCCCAGATACCCACCTTGACTTCATTGTCAGGTTTGTTTAAATTATGTCTACTAAAGAAAATGAGCCCTTGGTCGATTCCCCTTCTTCGATGTCCTAATATGAAGGACATAGACGTCCATGCAATATACCTGATGCAACTAATGTTATAATTGCAACTAATGTTGTAACTTAGTTTGCCGCACCGCAGTCATAACGTGTGAAGCAGCATGCGGAATCAGAGAATGAGGAGAATATGCAAGTAAACCAGATTTTCGCATCAACTTTCGTGTACACGAAACCCAGCCAAAAGACGTCTTTTGACTGGGTTGTCCTGCTCAGTGCACCACTTCAGGCACACGTTATTAACATTATTCCCCAACTGCCAACCCTACTGGACTTGTCACCCTACCATGGGAAAAGAGTATTTCTTGTTCTACTGCAGAATAATAGTATCTGGATTGGTCTTCGATCATTTATTTTTCACTAACGTCTATATTAACGCCAGGATTAACAGTTTGGTAATACTTTCCCGACCCATACGTTGAACGTTTCTTTCTCAGTTCGACGGCTCACGAGCTACATATCAAATGCCTAACCTTTTGTAATATAAAAGCCCCTCCCAAGACCACCTGTCGTCTCGAATCTACTAGTGCTTTAATATCCATCTTTATTTACTAAGAAGGTTCAGTTACAATCTCTTTTAGAGCAACTCTGCGATAGAAGGCGCACAGATCAGCATAACGTAGTACAAACTCGCACCTTGCATGGTCCGCCCTTCTTTATCAAGGCGGCCCGCAATGCAAGATTGGTACTATACGTACTAAAAAGACGTAAATTGTAGATTCATCAACACAGAGACCAAAGGACCATCATGATAATACAATAAAGTTGCTGTGCGCAAGCAATGAATTAGCAATGGAAAATGACATTGGTTTACGTATACAGCGGTTACGTGAGACTCCTATTTAAGGAGAACAAAGGAAGTGCAGGGACTGACATCTAATGTTGAAAGATTAGAAGTTATAGGTTAGTATGGTTTGATTAATGGAATATCCTGCGATATAGGGACTGTTTTGGTAGCTCAGCGAATGTTATCAGAACGAACAAAAGGTGTGTTGTGAAAACAAATAAGGAAATGAGGTAAGGCTGTAACTTACCAACAAAGCAAATCAAATTGGGCATGGAAGATTAACTTGAGAGACGAGCAGTAAATCTCAAGGCTACAAGACCGCACTGGTCGCCGAAACGGTTAATCAGTTGCTGTCGGAGCCAATCATGCGGCAGTAGTTTTAGTATAGTTATTATAAAATTTTGTTAAGTATTCATTAGATCCTATGCATGTCTGTTAGGCCTTACCTTGCTTATTCAACTGTTCCCAACTTTAACACTATTTTACAACAGAGCTGTTATTCCCGCCGTTTGCATGGTTCACTCCGTAGACAAAAAATTATCACCATGACAGTGCGGCTGCGTCAAGACAAGTTAATGATAGCTGTGCCTAGTTAGCCATGTTAATCGCACCCAAGTTTTAATAAACCTACATTTGAGCATAGTAGTACATAATTATCTAACATAATTAGGCTAATTAAGTCAACGCATATTTACTCCTAATTAAGAAGAGTCTAGACTCTGGTGTTCGCAGTCATGCCGAGCTTCGCAAGATGAGCAGAGCTTGGCCTAAGTAGACCTAATTCAGAGTGAACCTAGTTAGACTTTATTAGAATAATTACCTAATCAATGCTCGGTTGACCTTAGATGAAAGATAATAGAAATCTTATATACGCAAATTAGGCCAAGTAAGCTAACTAAACAAATTAGGGTAATTACTTCGTAACTAAGACTAGGTTGACTACGGATGCAAGTAAATCGAGCTCAAGCATTGTATATAAGAAATATACCAATTAGACTAATTAAAAGGGCCAGTGTAGGAGCTAGTTGGTTGTACATGGTTGACAGCCGCGACGCGCTAGAATTGGAAACGAAAACACACACACACACACACACACACACACACACACACACACACACACACACACACACACACAGAAACACACACTGAGGCAACAGGTAGGACACGCTTGCGCTTGTATGTGTCCTACCTGTTGCCTCAGTGTTCTTTTTTTCGTGTCCAATTCTAGCGCGTCGCCATTGTCAACTAGGATAATTAGCCTAGTTGTGCTGACAAAGCGCATCAAGTTTATAAAGTTTTTTGGGGTGGTCACTGCCAAGTGGTTCCCAATATAACCGATTCATACCTTGCAACTATTCGAGATTTACTATGTGGTCACGTCAACACTTCGCGGACCACCGAGTGAATGCACTTGTGCCTAGTTGAGCCAGGGCTCGCCGAATGCTGTCCAGTTCTGCTATAACCCAGCCTTGCGTGACTCCGTACAATCTGCGCCAATTATCTATACAGAGATGCAGCCGATGCGACAGGTAATCATGTTATAGACCTAGTCACGTAGCACAAGGCGTCTTACCGCTGTCCGTCGCGGTGTATCAGTGGCTACGGTGTTCTGCTGCTCACCCGAAGGTCGTGGGTTCGATCCCGGCCACGGCGGTCGCATTTCGGTCGAGGCGAAATGGTTGAAGCTAGCGTGCTGTGCGATATCAGTGCACCTTAAAGAACACCAGATGGTCGAAATTTTCGGAGCACTCCACTATGGCGTCCCTCATAATCATATCGAGGTTTTGGCACGTAAAGCCGCAGATATTATTGATATTATTATTAGGTGCCTTACCGCCATTACCTTAGCACCTCAATGTCACTTGTTCCAGCCCTGTGACCTTCATTCATATATTATTGCCACTACCCCTCCCCCGTTTGTGGCATTTTTTTATGACTGCTGCTCTTGTGCGACTGGGACGACCACACTGAAAGCCGACTTCTCTGTTGGAAGGTTATTGTAGTGGAAAAGCCAGCTTTACTGAAGGTAAATAGACCTATACATGCAAAGGAAAGCACGACTATTATTATCGCTAACTATAATATTTTAGAATCATAACTGCTAAACGAATAATTCATGAAGTTTATACATAAAGCTTTTTTTTTTTATTTGGGCCCAGAACTAGCACCATTATGGTGCGTCTAAGCGCCTACTTACAGAATAACTGATAATGAAAGCAAGATTAGTATAGGGAACTTTAATGGTACTGTTTTAAGTGTATTGTAGTACTTGTGATATAGTTCCGAACAAAGTATAATAGACAGAAAGCCGAATTGCCGCCGGCAAAAACCAAACTTGCAACCTTCGGGTAACACGCCCGATGCTCTACCAATTGAGCTGGGCGGCGGTCGTCCTGTCATCCAATTTATCGGTTACTTATGTGATTTGGTGTCACATAAATACCCGATTTATTCCACAGCACCAATAAAAAGGACCGATCGTCACGTATATAAAAAATGAATCGGATAAAATGTGCGGCAATATTTATAAGCAGTTGACAGATACGTCGTGTCAACCGTAGAGGGACAAGGCTTAATTCTTATTGTCCAGGTTGTGTGACGGACATAATAAACAAAACTGTTGAGGCTAACTTTTATTCTTCTATAATCACTTATTCATATGCCCGGTGATGCATCACGATAGGTGTTGATTAAAAGAGCTGTACTTGGGAGCTGTTGGTTTATACAGCAGTGGCTCCAGTGTGAACTCCATACAAGATGCGCTTCTAGTTGGAAAATTGTAATTTGTAATAAATGCTGTGATCCCGCCCCAACCTGTTCCTTAAGCAAAAGTTCAATAGCTTATTTGTATATATCCCCATCATTAAAAAAACTCACTTTGTCCTTGTGCTTCTTTTTGGATATCATTTAGTGCGATAGTTATTACCACGTTACACAAGTGGCATAATAGGAAATGTCGTAATAAAACAATTCATTCACGTCGTATATCTTTAAAATTTGTTAGCAGTCTTGAGCAATGTACACAAAATGTCTTCAATATAGTGATATTTGGTTGCTAATGATTGCAAACTTTTGCAGATTGCAATGTTAAGACAAGCGTTGACTGACCACCTTTCCCGCCACTTGTCGGGACAATCCGATCTTGATGAAGCCATGGCCAGCGCCTTTTCGTAGGAGTCAGTTCCTTTGCAATGAGCCTCACGATACGATTGCAGCGACCTAATGTGAACGTAGGGATATCATGGTTAGTTAACTTTACTAATACAAGAAATCCTACACTTTATTCTTTTTTTAAGTTGCAATTCTGGAATGCATAACAAATAGTGCCATTTGTTACATAAGAATATAAAATATTCATTTTATATTACCAACTAATTCAAAAGCTCACAGGGCGCCTTATGCACTCGCTTGAAATGACTCTAACGCGCAAGCTATCTGAAGTGGACCTTTATCGAAGCATAATAAATCTTTGACTTGAGAAGTCACATTAGCAGTTGCACAGTTCGTTGGTACTGTTGATACTGCTGCTAATATAAATGTTAGCTCACACTTTATAATGTTTTGGTAGTGATAACAACACACTCATTCAATCTGGTTGAAAGCTGTGCTAGTTGGTGATTGGTCATCATACTGTGTAGGTGAAGTCAAGTCAAAAGCATTTTCATCGAAGAGAACACATCGCGCACTCTCACATGATGGGGCAAGGCGTTAGTTTAAACACTTAAAAATGTACACACGAGAGAACAGCCAGACAGAATGTATCGCTAGTAACTTGCACCTGAAAGGCGTGGACACATCTGACTCAGCTTGGCTTTCATTACCGAAATCGCAGTCACCTTCTGTGTCGCAGTGCACATCAGCAACAGTGAACACTGAATCAGTGACTGTCCAGTTGCCTGAAGAATACAAACCAATCGTTATAGTTCTTCAGTCACTCCTAGACACACTTCGCATGTTCTTCGGCAAACTCAAATCACCACTCGTTCAGTCCACGCAACAGGTGCAGTATGGCATGCGTCCAATTCTTGTAAGTCTTCAATAGGCACCATTACTCGTCTACCTACAGTGCAACGTGATGCGCCGAAGATCCTGCATTACACGTTGTGTTGGGAAGCCTGTATACAGGACGCGTGCGGGTGTAAAACATAAAAGTTATTTTCACTGCATTTACAATCAGAGGAAGCTATTTTACCAGCATTTCAGAGCGGACGCATGGCTGTGTGGTAGAACACCTGCTTGCCACGCAAACGACCTGGGTTCGATCCTCACTCGGATCTGGAAATTTCTTCATTTAATTTATTTGCCTCTTTCTCGGTCACGTACAAAATAATTTTGCGCTCACAACCAACGACGCCGACGCCGGAATTTATACGAAACGAGCTCTTTGACCATATCGCGTTACAAGCAAAATTTTCTGACGTCCTGTGGTCACCACGTTGCTCAGCAGCAAATAAACAAATTCGCGCGCACGGCACGTTGCTTGTGACTGCATACGAGAATAAGGCAGCTGCAGAGATCACGTGCAGGGATGTATCGAGCCAATGTTGAGCGACGTCATCGTCGTGACTCCTCCACCTCTCATGCACTGTTACTAAAGCTGATTGAAATAGATAGCTATAAGAATGTTTTCAGAGCGCTTATTTTGCAATTGCCTTTTTTATTGTTTAAGCCTTCATTTGATGAAGTTTCATGTCACTCTTCCAAAGAAAACTCACTAGGATAGTTGCTTAAAAGCTTACAATCGGGCTCGCTCTTTTATAGTGGTTCACTTTCCGAAACATTCAAATATAGCACTCTGCTATACTTGCTTTTGTGGTTTTGTATGGGGCCCCACATTTCAGTAGAGGAAACTTGGCGTGGAGGCAAGCGATGTGTGAACCGACGGTGCCCCTTTCTTTGCTTTGCCCTCTGAAGCATTTCGTCTTTGCAATGCATAGGTTGACAGGTAGATTTCTTTCACTGATTACTTTTTACCCTCACTGCCAGAATTTCTAAGTTGATTGATATGTAGGGTTTAACGTCCCAAAACCACTATATGATTATGAGAGACGCCGTAGTGGAGGGCTCCGGAAATTCAGACCACCTGGGGTTCTTTAACGTGCACCCAAATGTGAGCACATGGGCCTACAACATTTCCGCCTCCATCAGAATTTCTAAGTCAATCCACATAGAATAACACATGTACTCTGTATTCTTCAAGGCTTGCGACACGAGAGAATGAATGTCAAATGTAATAATACTTAATTCAATAAATAACTCAGGGAGCAAGAGTTTTTTTTTTTTTTATGAAAGGCTCGATTGGAGCAGGCTCGGGACGGCATTTCGAAGAGTGTGTGCAATACACATCTCAGCCTCCAGTGAGTGCTTGCTTTAACATGCTTGGTTACTTTGACCACGCGGTGAATGAGCGTGTGTATGAGTATTGAACGTACTAATTAACTAAAATTGGTTATCTATCTTGCATTTTCTAAACGTATCTTATTTCATCACTTCTCACAAGGCAGTTACATGTTAGAATTGCAAGAAGATCTGACGGAAATGCATTACTTCGCCAGTGACAACGCTTACTAAAGGGCATCTTACGCGTTAAGGAATTCTACATTTCACTGGAAATAGCATTTAGTTCTATTACTATACAGACTTCAATGAAGTGTTCAGTTCTATGAACTATACTACCTGTGCGCTGCTGGAACAAATGGTGCGCACAGTAGAGTTTCTTTCTTTAATAAAAATAATAATCTGCATAGTAATCCTTCATAGCCCGCGAAAATCTCTGATTTCACTTTCTAGAACTCGGGCGCATAACGAACGTTACGAATATTGTCATAATTAGATGATGCCATACGGGCCATTATTATGGAAGAATAAAACGTTTCTTGGCGCAGATAGAAACATTTGTATTCTTGAAACTGTGCTGCTAGAAATGGTTTGCACAATGCATAATTGTCATATTACAAACAGTCACCAGTTTCATTTTTATTATTGCTTTGCAGCACAGGTACTTGCAGAATGATTCAGGTTGCAGCCGCTGAGCGGTGGAGCACGCCGGTGAAATCAAGCCTCGCTTCCAAGTGCATCCAGCCTGATATAGATGGGGCTGGGGGACCTGTCACTCTTCACGCGAGAACATTAGTGTGATTGTGTGCACGTGAATGCCTTTTTATTTATTTGTGGGTGCCATTTGTCTTTTCGACACCACTGACAGGCCCCAGAAGCTCAGCGCTGGTTTCGGTTTCAAAGAACATGCACTCTCGTGGTGGTTCAACGAGGTGAGGTTGTTGTGAATGTTCGCATTTATTGGCTTTCACAAGTTTTTGCTAATAAAAAAATCGATACTCCTGTAACTAACTTCTCTTTTGTTTATATGTTTTTTTTCTTATTCCTTGTTTTGTGAATTTTAAATAAGGCGAAGCACGGGAAGGGATTGATTTGCGTTCGTAATGCTTGCCTGCGCTCCTTCGCGCCCCTCCCTCGGCGATATTAGAAGTTGGATCGCGCTCAGTTATCTCGCTCGGTTGGTGTGTCAACAACGGGAAGCCCCCCCGCGGTGGTCTAGTGGTTCAGGTACTCCGCTGCTGCAGGTCTTGGGATTGAATCCCGGCTGTGGCGGCTGAATTTCCAATGGAGGCGGAAAAGTTGTAGGCCCGTGTGCTCAGATTTAGGTGCACGTTTAAGAACCCCAGGTGGTCTAAATTTCCGTAGCCCTCCACTACGGCATCTCTCATAATCATATGGTGGTCTTACGACATTAAACCCCACATATCAATCAATCAATCAATCAATCAACAACTGGAAAGATAAAGATAGTAAGTTTTGGTGGGCAGAGTATGGAAGCCGCAGTGACCTACGCCGAACAAGTCAACCACGCATTCGTCGAAGTTGGCTTAATCGGGCAACACATGTTTTCCGCGGCTCTGCGGTGTGCTAACCCGGTGTTTCTAGTCCAGCGAAGGTTTTTTAACGCTTTCTAAAACGGGTGAGCACAAAAATTTGGACCCATTATTTGAGCAGGTATTGATTTTGCATGAGTACATATGAGTAAATCCAGTTCTCTGCAAGCCCGACTGGATTGATAGAAGTGCAGTGTCGCTTGACTAATTGGTGAAGACGGCAACCGAACTCCTGTGGGGAAAATGTGTTTATTGAAAGGCTTGAATTGGAGTTGGCTTGAGTGCATAGTTTTAGTTTCTTTTACTTTTGGCTTGCTGGTTAAATGATGTCAAGTAATTATAGGCTGCTTCCTGCTCATGAAATTCTTGTAGCCGAGGTTTAAAAACTTGTGAGTCTTTACTTCTAATAGTGTCCCTGAAATACACATGATGGACTAAATGTTTTTAAAAGTTATTACAGAAAACGTTTATGGAGCCAACGTTCTGACAAGTGAACTTCTCTTCATCAAGGCAACGCTGTTGCCCTGACGAAGGCAAGTCAACCTGTCGAAACACTGTTGTTAACATCGTTCTTTCTTGAAAAACTTCTGATCGCTTCAAGCCTCTCCATGCCTCTGAGCTTAAATCTCGTTTGGTACTCAAGTTCAGTAAGAAAACCAAGCACGCTGTCATAACAAACGTGATTCGGTCAAATAAGACGTTTTCTACACGCGATTGTTCATAATTTTCGCATTGGTTCAGATATTCTGTATACAATGTTTGCTCATTATGTCCATATGCAAGTTGTAAATTAAAGCTACGTTTATAGATTGACACTTTCACACTATGTGTATGTATCTGTTTCTTTATAAAAAGCTTCCAATAAAAAGTGCATTTCATTTGTGACGATCGAGTTTCGTCTTGCTGAAAAATCAGTCAGCTTAACTTTCGCCTCTTCAGAAAACACAAACAAAATTTTAAAAAAATGATTAACAAAGTTTTATGGCCGCATTGCCCAAGCGGCGAGCGGACCTGAAATGATGCACAAGTGCATTCCGCTTGCATGCAAAGTGGGAAAGGACAGCTTCCGAGGCAACCCTCTGCCTCTCTATTTTTTGTCCTTTCCCTCTATTTCGGGACGTCAGCAGTGACGTCATGAAAAATTCTGTTCTTCATTTATTTATAGTAGCATGCCCGGCAACCACCAGTGGTAAAAGCGGCGCTACCTTGGCCGAGGGCGAATACACAGGTGGTATAGGGAGTTTCCGCCCCCTGCCACTGGACTCATCCATAGGTAATTTCATGGTATGCGACTTACTAGCGTTGGCAAAACTGGGCGTTTTAGCGCTAAGTCGTACTTAACGATAGTATTTTGACTCAAGGCAAAGCAGTTCTAGACCCACTGAAGAGTGAGACCTGTTAGAGGGAGATACCGCGCATGCGCAGACCATGACACTATTTTTACCGGTGTGCTCCACCGGTAAAATGCTGCGGCGGCTGCATTTCCGATGGAGGCGGAAATGTTGTAGGCCCGTGTGCTCAGATTTGGGTGCACGTTTAAGAACCCCAGATGGTCTAAATTTCCGGAGCCCGCCACTACGGCGTCTCTCATAATCATATGGTGGTTTTGGGACGTTAAACCCCATATATCAATGAATCAATCCACCGGTAAAATTTCCAAACGCCTGTTCGGCGTTTCGAATTGTTTTGCGAACACCTCTACATAGTGCGAATAATTGAACCGGGCCGTGAAATTTAACTACGTATGGGAATGCAATTAGGATGATTACGCCATGGTTTTCGAGATCTGTGCCGTCAAACTTGCTGTAAGTGCAAGTGGTTTCCCCCTTACAATCAATCAGCAAAATATCGTTTTATGCACTGATGCACAAAAATAACTAGCTGCCACACCGAAATGGTTCGAGGCGCACTGTGAGAATGAGACTGGTATGGCTTATTGTGAAGATTTGTTTCATTTAGATACAAAGCGTATCCGGCTACGATTTGTAACTGTACATTATGTACACAAAAGCATTTACTCAAATATATAATTAGTGAAGCTTTATTAGTTAGTTTAATATGCATATTTATTTATTGCTCAAGTAGTATCTGATCAGCTCTTCGCGTAGCCCAATCAAGACGCTAGAAGTATACAGAATTTGTTCACTTATTCTGGTCCCTTGTTTCTCGCACCATCCAGATGATGGACTAGATTCTTTATACACCCCAAAAAAGAAAAAGCTACCCTGCGTAATGATAATCAACTTCCTTTTGCGATGTTCGAACGCGTCCTCGTGCACGTCGAAGTTTCCCGTCTCTTTATTTTTCGGGCAATCGTACACCATTATCCCTGTAAGTCGCAATTATACCGTGCATTACACTCGTACCTGCTTGTCTCGCTATTCGAAAGTTCTCTCTCACGAGAAGCTGCGAGAACCACATTTGAAACAAAAACACATGCCGAACAGAACGAGAATGGCTGCTTGAGAAGACAAGCGCTGTTCTATAGCGCGTTGCTGCAGTAATGAGGCTGGTCAAAAAACAAAAAAAGACATGTGCACAACAGATATACTAAGGAAAGTGACGCGAGACTGCCTGGGCGTACGCTGCCTAGCCTTCATTGCCGAGGCGAGAGGACCAACGCACGGATGCCCTTCTCGTTCAGCATCAGTGCGCATCATCGACGCGTGAAAAAACCCGTCGGGATATAGCTGAAGCTATCCAGGAAGACATGTTTACTTTCTCGAAAAGCAAAGACGCCCTCTCTCTCTCGCACTTTCCTCGTTCATCGTCTTCTCGGGCCACCTTTCCCACAACCCGTTAACCTTTCTTTCTGTTCTACTGGCGCAACCTCTCCCGCGGCGCGCGACAGTAATTAAAAGGCAAGGAAGAGCGCCCGCCGTTGCAGCCTCCTTTCTCCGCAATCCCTGAAGGCGACCCTGGAATTTTAGCATGGGAGTCCGCGAGGCACAGCCCGGGCCACTCTTTCCTCGCGCAGACGAGCCTAGCATCCAGAACGTGGTGGGCAGAAAAAATAGGGCGACCGTGGTATGCAGAAAAGGCGAGCCTTCTCTTTTTTTTTTCTTTGTGGGGCGCCCCGCGAGCCGAAAAGCGTGCGAGCATGTCACGACTCTCGTGTCAGGACTGCGCCCATGCAGCGAGCCACCGGCAAGTAGGGTGCGCACGTGTTTCCTCGGTTATTAAGACGTCGGCATGCTCACAGACAAAGACAGCGCGCACCTCCTCCCCTGCTGAGGTACCACACTACGACAGCGTGTCGAAACGTTGATGTACAAGACGCGAGCACGCTGATCTGGACGCCACCAGGAAGGAAGCGATCCAGTTATATTCTACCCGTACGCAGATACGGGTTTTCAAAGCCAGAGCGCCGCGGTACGTGCGCGTGAGAGAGAGTACGTGGTCTAGGGGATAAAAGACGTTCTCATCGTGGGCGCCGAAACTGGTGGTCCTGTAATGCACCTTCTATTATGGCTCTCTTGCGGCCCGTAGGACTGATACTTGACCAATTAGATGGACACGTGCAGACCTAGGTGGTCCAGCGCTCTCTGGTTTACTAAAATAAACTGAGCACGACTGCGGAAATCATCCATATATAGCATAGCTGTGTTGGAAAAATCCAACTGCTGACAAGATACAGCTTGAACCAATGAGAGCGACCATTCACTTCGCACGCAAGCACCCCCTCCCCCCCCCCCCCCCGCACAGAATAACGAAACGGGAGCTGTAAGGCAACGCCTTGGCCTCGCTCATCCGACATCAACTTCATCCTCGCACCCTTACGTCTTCGTCCCGGCTCGTGACGCCACTTCACGCGATGCCACTTCAATTCTTTTGCCTTGACACTACATAGTGAATCAAACTAAGTTTAAACATTCGCCGTGCAGCCTCGCGAAGCTGGAGCTTTCATCAGCCTACGCAGTTCTTGCCGAGACGATGGAGCTGCCCACTCGAATGAGTTGGCGTGCGAGAGGCTTCAAGTGCGTTCGATGGTCAGATAAGTGTACGCTGAATCCAAACAGGCTGTGAAGAGATGGGCGATGGCTTGCTGCGTATTTGGACGAGCCCATATATAATATCGTGTTAAGCATGCCATATCGCTCGCTCAAAGCAACCACTCATTGAAGTTGTGCCTCTGACGGCCAGCGTGCTTCCAGAAAAGAGAACGCCTTAGAGTGAGGTAGGCCTTTGCGTATATAGTTAGCTCGTCACTGAATTGTAGATGAAATCTGAACGTTACAAAAAAAAACTCTTTTTGTGAAAGAAAGAAAGTGTGGCATTAAGGAAAAATAGAATGACCAGCATCCAAATAAATCTTGCTTCAAACGAAAAACATACGGACTTTGGAGATAGCGCCTTCTTCTGTTGTTAGTTTTACTGTCAACCAATTGGGGCTGAGGTCCCTTATACGTAATCGTGTCGCAAATCTGCTATGTGATTACCCAGCTATACAGAAGTAAGCAATGCCGTTGGTGGAATTGTGAAGTGAACATTGTTGAGACAAGAAACTAAAGTTTGAGGGGGGGGGGGGAGGGGGGGCATTCGTGGCACTCCGACGACATAGCTGTGGTCAAACACAGATAACAGTTGATGGCCTTTCTATTTCTTGGCTTGAAGAACCCTTAGCGTCATGGTGTCACCAATGATAAACGACACAATATGACAGCTAAACAAAAGCAGAAAAATATGGAATGCTGTTAAGACATTTCAACATTCGCTTACATGTGCAGCCACCCGTAGCGAAACTGGGGGTTGGTGAATGCCCCCCCCCCTTTTTATTTCTTGCTATGCCTTGTTCAATGTACTAAAACAAAGCGTCGTTTACGGTAAGTGAGCTCACTTTACCGTGTCGACACAAAGGGTGGCCATGGTAACCCCATCGCCGCCTACACCAACACCGGAATTTCTCCGACAGGGGCTTTTTAACGATCTTGCCTTAAATAGTACAGCAGTAGATAAGTAACCTGCAGGCGGCTCACGGTGTATTCTTATACCGAGGCTCATGTTTGTTGTGCAGCTGCAGGTGACTGCGCAGCACAAACGGCTATAAGTTGATTATCTCCATGGACATAGAATGGATCAAAATCATAATTGAATAGCTATAGAACAACTTTAAGCACAAGGCCCTAATCTCCATTTCATTAGTTAGCTATACAATGATAACTTAGACTGGTATAGGAGCATTCTATGTGGTTACGTTTATGCCACAGTTAATCGTATGTACACACCAGGAAAGGCTGTATACTATTTGAGGTCACGCTATGAACGTGAGAGAGGGAAGTACGTTCGACGATAAAGCCATTGAAACAATGTCTAAATAAATAACCCGGGCAGTAAAACGTGTCCTTTTTGATGGCCATTCCGTTTATAGGCTTGACGATCGAAGCAGTTTCGCCGCCACGCGCTGTGCTCCTCTGTGCCGA
The DNA here is from genome assembly GCF_043290135.1 of Rhipicephalus microplus. Lineage (NCBI taxonomy): Eukaryota > Metazoa > Arthropoda > Arachnida > Ixodida > Ixodidae > Rhipicephalus > Rhipicephalus microplus. The sequence continues at coordinate 135,396,293 of NC_134710.1, forward strand.
CAGGAGCAATAAACTTCGCGCTGCCAGGAAACCACCACATTTGAGCTCAAATGGCCCTGCCACATCTGTAAATGTCTGGTGCTAAAACAGTCACGGAAGCTGTCTTCCACTATGCGAACCTGGAGAAGGCCACTGTGGTACAACGGCCGCATACGCTGGCGATCAAGTTTTTTTGTTTGTTTGTTTGTTCGTTTGTTTGTTTTTGAGCAATAGGCCGCGGGAAGAAGAAGGTGTGTAATCTAACGAGGCGAAACATCAGGTAACGCTGTTCAAAATTGTAGTTTATACGTTTGATAGTGTGGCTTGATATCAGTATCAACCGAATAATCAATAGTGACTATTTTATGCGCTGTATACTATATTAACTGTCACGTGACGTTCCCTTCAATAATTTTTCGGCGAAGCTGTCAGCTTTTAATTGGTCGGAATTTTTCGTGGTGGTGTCCTACTAATTGAAATACGTGCGCCCATCCCAGATGTAGTGCAACACCGTGGGTAGACACATGGCTGAGGTGATGCCATTATGTTATTTGATAGTATTTTGTTTTTTTTACACACTTAGTCCCAATTCGTTAATGCTTAGAGGATGTCGCTTCACTTCTGAGAACACTCGCCTGTTCGTCTTGTTTCCGTGTTACTTGGGTTCAAACTGAACGCCCTTGCGACAGATGCCTGGTCAAGTGATTCAGCAATAGCTCGTTTGGCATACTTTGTCGTCAGGGGGTTCGGCGTGCTTAAATCATGACCTTGTACAAATAGCGAACTCGCTCTCTGAATAGATTAGTCGCGCGTTCACACTCTTCCGCCTTGGGAAAACGTGTAGTCTTACCCGCCTTTGAACTTTGGCCTGCTTGCATGATTTCTACCGCTCAGAACAGGAGTATTAGCGTTTCGTGTATGATCAGTGCATGCACGTAGCCGACACGAGGAAGCTGAGGTTTCTCGAGCGCCAGGCATACGTATCCCTTTTGCTGCTCAGAACTGGTCGCGAGGACTGGGTCCAAGCAAGAGCAAGGCGCTTGGCGAAAGCGAAAGAAGTGACTCAAACCACAATACATGGTCGTGCACGTTTAATTACACGAAACAAATAAAAATTATAAAAGGAGGACTGTCAAAGTCATGTTTCTACTCCATGTCACCTTCGTTATGGATGTAGTAGAAAAAATGGCAGTAAAAAATAACAACAAAGTAGTACAGATGGTGAGAGGTTACGTTATAAACCGCACGTGAGATTAGCGATGTTTCTTGGAATGAACTTTACTCCGTTCCATTTTTTCCGACTTACATACACTAAACAACCGTTACCCATGCATGTCTATGCGCACCTTTAAGAAATGTACACCAGTCAGTGGAGTTTAATGGAAGCCCAGCTCAATAAGTTAATACCCTTACGCCGGCATACGACTAAAAAACTATGTAAAGTTTAGCCCACATCTGACTTTGCCTTACCCAACATAATGATACGAGAGAAGATATGAAGTGAAATTAGTTCTTTTCCGCTGTTACCGTGGTGAGTAGTCATTTGTCTGTTTTGAATACATGATGCGCTAGTTTGAATGTTCTCATAATAGTTTCATTCGGCATAAATTTCTTTCTCGATCAAAAAGGCCGCATCCATTTATCACTCAATCGTTGGCATTCAAAGAAGCTCAGGTGAGCCACTTGAAATGTACAGGGGGGGGGGGGGGGTCAAAAGTTATCTGACCGTGCTGCCGTAAGATTACACAGTATGATGGCCTTGAAACTTTTGACCACCCCTGTACACGCAGAGCCGCATGACTCGTTCCATGTCGAGCTGAGCAAGTGTGATTTGACGCTAAGTCAGTTGATTTTGCGAAAGAAGCGGTGCAACGTGATAGCAAAGAAAGGGGGGGGGGGGTAAATTTGATAAACTCGTCTAGTGTGTGATCCAACGAACTGTCTGCAGATCGCAGGTCGAAGGAACCCTGACTCACAAAACTTGCCTCCAGCCTGAGCTCTGCACCTGCGCGTCGGAACGACACCGGCCAGATCGATGGCCCAGGTCACTTTCATGTCTGTCTTGTTGAACACGTCAATCCGCTTCTTTCGCATGGCAAACAACACAACCGGCATTTATATACAGCCTCTGAATTATCTTTGATTGACGCTGTGCGATGCGAGCTGCTTGCGTGTGACGAGAAATACATGCCCAAAGTTTTTTTTTTTTTTTTCTAAAAACACACAAGGGCGGTGAAATGTGCCCCCGCGTTTGAGCAATGCATTGTGCCGTGGGGCGCGTAAGGCTGATGCACGGTGGCGTCTCGTTTCGGCTCGTCCCGAACAGAGCTCAGCTACTGACAGGCGAGACCGTCGACGCGCTGGACGTGGGCCGCGCGATTCGCCGCCTGGGCAGCGCTTCTGGGCCTCCGTTGGACCCGGGCAGAGAGGTGGCGTTGGACGGGCGCCACGTCAGATGTGTGATGATGGCAGTAATGTACAGATGATGGTCGCCTCCCCAGCTTCCAGAAGCTGCGAATAGAACGAAAATAAAATAACACTTAGAGACTATAGGCGCGCACGTCAGTAGTGGGCATCACATAAGGGCGAAGACTGGGGAAGCGCTATGCTTCCAACGAGTGCTTCGATTATATCAGAGGAACGCTGTGTAAACAAGTCGGTGGGCACCAAATCGTGAAGCGAGAAGGTTGAGCTCATTATCGAAAGTAAAATAAAGAGGTGGAGGAGAGATACAATAATTCATTTTCCCTAGAGAAGATGCAGAGATGGAGAAGGATTTGAAAATTCCCCAGACTTATCCGATGGGTGCTCATCTGTTTCATTATATATATATGACTAAAAACAACTGTGTACTTGAAATTGAGCTTTGTTCTCCCAGTTTAGAGTTAAGTGCGCATACAAGATTGAGAAAAATATTGCGCCACACTTTTGCAATGTAGGGCCACTGTGCACTATATTTTATTTAACTCAATTTACTGTCACGACACAGTCATATTCAAGAAATATTCTGATACATTAGCAATACAGTTTAAGTATACTTCTAGTGCTTCGTCTCATCTACCACTTTTTTTTTTTTTTGCTGCTACTAAAGATGAGAACAGATTTTGAGTACTCCTATAGCTCTACCTTGAGTTCTGGTACCGTTGTGAAATGCTAAGCTGTGAAAGCCGTAGTACCACATCCTTAACTTTTCACTGCTCCAGGTTCATAGCCTGTGATTCCATTTCATTGCCAATGCTTGATAAACCAGTCAAGATTTTCTTATTATTCTTTGAGTCTGCATTTAACAGCAGTGTCAATTTGGGGAAATTCGCGCATCTCAAAGACTTCAGCAGTAGCACTGAAAAGAGGTGCCTCTTTATTTTTGAGCACAGTGTTTATGAAAAATATGTGTTTTTAAGCATAGACCTCGTGCTGTTGTGCATTTAATGCGTTATTCACCATTAGATAATAACGGCAGGTGTTCATGCGAATGTTGCAGAAGTTTCCTAGCCATGCTTTCACCGTAACAAACAGTTTCGGAGTTGAAGAACGTTCGCCATGGTGGCGTACTGCGTAACTGAAAACACAATACTGGTCTACATGCGTGTAGCGGCGATACACCGTACAAGCTTGCAGAACCAGAGATTAATGAAGAACGCGGAAAGCTATTTGCTGTGTAAGAGCAAATAAAGTGACTGAGACGTGCAAAACGATTCACCATGTGCGATACTATGAAGACTCACGCAAGCGCGTGCTGGTAGACTTTATGTATATTTGCTTTTGTCTAATTACGCAAGCAATGCTGTGTGCCGCTAATGTGCATGTTAAATGTTACGATAAGCCTTATCTGTAGTTCTCTGGGGTGCATAAGAAATAACGTATTCGACAGTCTGGTTATGAATGTTTTTGCATATATATAGTTACCGCCTTGCGTTTAATCAACGACCGACATCAGGAACAGCAGGTAGAAAAATGATTAAACGTGTAGCACGTTTCACTAACTGGATTCACGATCCTTTGTGTTTGTTTTATAAGTGTATATTATTATCAGGCAATATTAGCGAGTCTTATTTTTATAATCACTGTAAATCAGTGCCTCTTACTTTTTTTTTTTTGCTTACCGCCCTCAGTGCCTTTTGAATTCAGAATTCATTTTTGTATAGATTGTCGTCATGGGCGTTTGCTCAGCTCTCAGACACTCTTCTTAGCCAAGCAAATATACATTGCTTCTGCAATCGCTCTGCGCCATCATTCCGCGTTGCTTTCTCTCTCGAAATCACATCACAGCGTCATTGCACAGATTCACTTTGCAAACAGAAAACAAAAACAAACACAAGAAACGAGAGATATGTGAAGTGCATCTAAAGCCCTCCTGCGCCAAGCAGTAAGAGGTGTAGGGGTTTTTTTTTACGTGCTAAAACCACCCTATGTATGAGGCACGCACGTGGGGAACACAAATCTGCATAGGGTACATAAACCACGGTGGCCTCTGGCGTTCTGCCTCCATCGGAATCAAACCGGTGACCTTCGGGTCAGCTGCCGAGCGCCGCAACCACTTCACCATGGTGGGCTCACACTACAGAGTCGATCTCTTTTATTACCGTCCACTATAGTTTCCGTTTCAATCCATGATTAGATAGTTTCGGGATAGCGCTATAATCCAATCGGAACTGACCCATGGGCCAGTTATGCGCGAGTCCCAGCGTATCCGAACGCAGTTAATAGCTTACCGGGAACGCAGGTGAATTGATGAATGTGGTTTGTGCGTCTACCACCAGCCGTGTCCGTATCCTCCGCCGTAACCGCCATAGCCGCCACCATAGCCTCCTCCGTGGCCGAGGTGAATGCCGTGACCGAGGAGGCCGATAGTTATACCGTGACCACCGCCATGACCATGTCCGCCACCGTATCCACCATGACCGTACCCGCCGCCGCCGCCACCGCCTACGCGATGCAGGAGACCCAGGCCGATGCCACCACCACCGCTGCCGAAGCCCACGCCGACCTTGAGGCCGCCGTGGGCAATCTTTAAACCGTGGTCATGGCCGAAGCCAATGGTAAAAGCAGCCGGCGGGAACTTCTTGTAGATGCCATGGCCATCATCGCACAAAACGAAGCAGATGCACACAGCAGCGGTAGCAAAGCTTAGCTGCATAGGACAAGGCATACACTTGTTGGTCGCTCATCACAGCAAATCAAACATGAAGCTGATTACGTGCATCACCCGTTTCGTGTGCGCCAGTCCTGTCAGGCGTGCTACTTGACAAGGCTGGTTAACACGACTTAATTCGCATTTAGCAAGGAAACTGGGTCTAACAATACCTTCTGCCGTTAGCGAGGTTTTCAATTGTCTACCGCTATGGCTGAATTGAGTTACACTTTGGGGTTCTTCATGGGCGGTTAAATATCCTAAATGAGAATTTTCTTCTGAGCTACTCCGGTGGGAGGGGGGTCTGATGACGTTGTGATTGCCGTGAGCTTTATGACACACTGTCAGCACACACTCATCAAAATTACAGATGATGCCCAGTGCGCCAATGCTGCGTGATGGCAGAGCATCAAACGAAACAGGCATACCGAATATGAGCAAACAATAGTTTTCTTCTTACGAACGGATTCAAACATTGATTATTTATGTGAAATTGGTTAATATGATATAAAGCCTTTGAACATGGCGTCTATGATGAGTAAGAGTTAAGTGATATGTTATGATGGGGCAAAGTTCAGCTCAGCGACATTTGAGAAAATACGACTCAATGACGCCCCGCCGATAAGAGAATACTGTTCTTGGGGAATTCGCAAGATACCTAATATGCCATTCAGCTTGCCCAAGTGTTGTTCATGTTACAATCGACGCTACTCCTGTTATGCTTGTCTTTTAAACACCTGTCGCTGTCAAGCACAGTGGTGCGCTATATCCAGACGCGGATATGTTAATACACGCACGGTGTGCACGGGCACCCAGGAAAGCGCTCGCAGGCTGCTGACGAACAGCGGCCGCTATGCATAGGAGACATTACTTGCGCTTGGCCGCGTCTATTTTTCGACCACCGGGAGCCGAGCGCTCAGGAGCGGCGTCAGGAAAGCGCACCGAGCGACGGGCAGCCGAGGTCAACGCTTCGAGTGACGCGACAAGTTGACCGGCGCATCGAAAGCGACCCGACGAGGTCACGGCAGCTGTCGAGAGCACAAGCGGCGGCGGCCACCGCAAAGTCAGCGGACTCGTGGGTGTCCCAAGCCCACGCGAAAAGCAGAGCGCCGCTGGGTCCCAGCGCCGCGGAGCCCTGCTTTCCCTGTGGGCCCCCGCGCACACATCCGAGCACGTGGCTGGCACTCACCGCGGACACCATGGCGGCCGACACTCCTCAGGTGGACTCCCCCAACGATAACGCGAGCGACTGAGCGGGCTCCGATGACCGGTTCTCCTTTATACGCGCAACGCGTGGCTAAATTTGTATCAAGACGGGCGGCAATCGAGCGGCGTACGAGAATTGGGGCATGCTCTTCACAAGTAGCCAGCCAGCCAGGGCGGCGGCGGCTTCGCGCTTTTTTCCTCTTTGCGCCCTTGTAGTCTTCATGACAATCGTTTTCGCGTGCGCGGCTATTCCCCCGTGCTATATTTAAAGGTGCTCCTCGTGTCCCACAGCCGCAGGTGTTGGTGAAATGGAGTGGCAGCCCTCGCCTCTGGGGAGAGGGGGGCACCGCCTTCCCAGATTGCGGTTCAAGGCCAGCGGCGAGGCCCGCCCCCACGGCCCACTAGCGGACCGGAAGGGGCTCCGGAAGTGGACGCCTCCTCTTGTTTTCTTCCTCGCGCGAGGAGGAGGATGAGCAGTGAAAGCATTGTTCCGGTCTTTCGTGCGCGATGCTCGTCTCCCCTTCTTCTTTATTGCGCCCCTATTTCATAGTGCAGCAATTTAAGCGCTAACGCTCATGCATGGAAGCTCCTACACCTGAGAAAACTACATAAACCGCTGAAATCCTCGTTATGTAATGTAGATTTGTTTTCTTGTCAATTGTGGGACAACGATGGCTTCTTTTTCACCAGCACCCTATCAAGATTTGTAATTGCATGTCCACGTCCCTCTCATGCACACGAGTAAAAAAATTTTCTTTGATAAATAACACAAGACTTTTGCACCCCACCCAGGTGCGTGACATTGAAATATTTTAAATTATGAAATACTTTTATCAGCTGCAAAAATAAGATGATTTTGTCAACTGTTCGTTCTTAGCTTGTCATTTGTGGCAGCTTTTTGAATTTTTTATGTCTTAAGTTTCTGTTTCATTTTATATCCCATATAAATAACCCTACAGCTTCTCACCAATCAGAAATACCTGTGACGAATGTACATGTGCACAAATGATTAATTGCGTCCTCTATGTGCATCCTGCTATCCCTCGTTTCTGGGCCCCGTAAAATTATTGAACGTAGCCATCTCTTACAGTGGATGAATGATGGATCCATTGCTTTACCCATCAAAAGTGTAGAAGGTAACTCAATGGTCTATTACAATTACTGCAGAGACTGGAGAGCCTATATTGTACAACATTTCCCCCTGGCTTTTCTGGCTGTCACCATTGTTGTTGGTTTTTCTACTTCCACACATAAAAAAATATCAGCAACCAATTACGATTCTTTCAATCACTTCCTCGCTCTCAATGACCAATTACTTTCCATAAAATTGGCTTAGAAATTACAAAAAAACGCAATCGTTTTTACGTTTATTTTTCTCCCGGGCTTTATTAAAAGGTCATGAATACTGAAAATAAAACTAGCTGGCGTGATCATTTTCTTTCTTGTACTGAGTCTGTAGCTGTTCACAATGTTGTTTACGATAGCAATTGTGTTTGCAATTTTTTGTTTGGTTGCCACTCCTCCTCTTCCGGAATAAGCACCAGTGGTGAGGCCACAAAATTTGTTTGTTCGGTGTCCATGCTGTAGAGGAGAGTGCCCAGGACAAGTTCATGGTTGCTCACAGCATAGCAATCGGGATCATTCACGAAGTCCGGCGCTTCATTCTTGTTGGTGCACTTGAACACGTTTCCGCGGTATGTGCACAGCAGGTGATTTGCGCGTGCACGGTGGTCACGCTATTATTTTTGCAGTGATGCTGTATAGACTATGATACGGATGGTTTTCGGTGTCGCCATGTTGGACTGTTATGACCTTCACGTTTTGTATATTTCACAACCAAACGGACAGTGTTGCGGTAGACGAGCGAATGCGGTTGGGTGGCTGCATGCGATGTTTCATACCCTTATTAATTCACGCCGCGATACGCAAAACCAAAAAAAAATTCATCAGCCCAAGATGGCGGCACCCAGGTGCCTTACGTAAAATAGTCTATACTGCTCGGCGAAATCGTAATTTAACCGCCCTGCGTGCACGGAAACCACCATCGCGCATGGGCCGCAGAAATTGGGCAAATCCCATTATAGTCACCGCTGGTCCGCTTTTACTATAAGGAAGAGGACAAACGGAGAGCAAGCACCAATTAAAATTACTGAATAGACGTAGTGAATAATTGAGAGACTTAATAATTAACTGTTGGGATTCACCTAGTAATAAAACACCATGGCGGCGCGTTTTAGCCGCTCTGGCCAACCATCCGCATGGAGTACTTGGGCGGCAAAGTTTTAAACAGTGAAGCTGTTAAGCGAATTTTTCTTAGTGAGTCGATCACAGAAAACCATAGTAATATTAACGGGTAAGAGCCACCATGTGGCCAAACAGAAAAGCTGTAATCATCACAAACGGATATACGTGCCACAGAAATTGGGTAAATCTCGCTACAGGCCAACCGCTGGTTGTGCACTGAAAATGAAGGAGGCAACAGTTTGTCCAACTATAGGCTGCACAGCGACGGTGGCGAGCCCGAGGCACCGATGGTACGTAGAACGACACAATACTGGGGAACAGGAAAGGCAACGACGGGTGCGAGAAGGCCCCGAAGCGATGGAAGGCCGAAGTCGACTTGTCCATAAGTGTGGATATGAGAGGTGCGAACGTTTGCCTTCAGAGCAAGTTTCTGTCTCTGTAGCTTGGACAACCATGTGGTGCATGGGACTGTCTGTGGTGTGACTGGAATATCTCTGCACTGAAAAATAACGCCGGAAAATCTAATATCAGTTAGCTATAACCTATAGGACTCGCTCGCTGGATTTCGTACCGACTGGTTGTGCCCTCGCAATCTCCGACGACAGCGCAGCTCTGGCCGACTGGGCTTGCCCTACGCCATCTCCTGACGCCAATCTCCGACGACAGTGCAGCTCTGGCTGACTGGACTCACCCTACGCCATCTCCTGACGCCAACAAGAGCTCTCGTCGAGTGGTGCCCCGTCCTAGGACTCCTGCGACCATGTCCATCTTTCCTATCTTCTCTTTACTTCCGTCATTCGCTGTCCCTGTGCCTCGCTCTCTCCTTCCTCTCTCTATATATACGTTTTAATCTTATCCTTTTAATCCCACCTTAGCCCCATTCCTTGTGAGCTACCGTTGAGGTGTCGAACCTGATGCAGACAGTTACGGGCTTGCTTTTCTTTTCTTTTTTTTTAAGAACCACGTAAGAAAAGAGGCCCCGAAGCGATGGAAGGCCGAAGACGACTTGTCCATAGGTCTGGATATGAGAGGTTCGAACGTTTGCTTTCAGCGCAAGTTTCTGTCTCTGTAGTTCGGACAACCATCTGGTGTCTGTGACTGTCTGTGGTGTGACTGGAATATTTCAGCACTAAAAATAACGCTGGAAAACCTAATATCAGTTAGCTATAACCTAGCAACAGACGAGAAGCAATCTAGAAATAACCCGCATCACATACAAGGTCTATAGAAACAATTAACCAACAGAAGTAAACCAGGTTCGTCTTTCGAATCATGCAACTTCGTTGTTTCAAGGCTTGTGTGGCTTAGTGAAGTCTTCGCCAATTTTTTTTTTACTCCTCTGTTGTCCTTCTTCAGTCTTAAATCAAGTCGATAAGCATATGTGACTTCCCATTCCAGCTCAAAGCATCCTGCAGATTAAGGGCACCCTTGTATATAAAGCTAGAAAAAGCCCTTGGAACACGGTGTGTGAATGACTACTGTGGCACCCCGCGTTCCAACTATTTCTCACCGCTTCAAGATTCTATCTTCACCTTAACATGAAAGATATTTCGAATACCTCGCTGTTTACAAAAACAAGCTGATTCCACTGGGATGAAAATTCTGTTGGGAAACTTCGGTCGAGACGCTGAGAAAGGAAATAAACTGTCTCTACTTATCCCCTGTGGAGTGCATAGAGTACGCGAGTGTGTACATTCGCGATGAACTCGACGATATCTTGGCTCATATCAATGCATCAATTCTCTTTAATCATATATAGTGTATGTGGGTCACGCTAACGGGGCTTGACCAGCGCCATTTCCGATGTTCTCCCATCCATCTCGCACGGTGGACCACCAGCGACGCTTGGCCCATGACAATGGTTGTCGAGTATAATTTGCACAGTATAGCTGCACATGCGCGTGTGTGTTGCCTTTATTTCCGGGGGGATGCAGATTTACAGGCAGATTAACATTATGTCGGCTAATCTCTCTTCAAAACTTAGAAAACAATTCGTCTTTTTGTTTTGAACGACTTGCAAACTATTTTCTATTTCCCATGCTGGAAACTTTCCCTATCGGCACCGAAAGCTAAACAGCACACGCTTTCGTTTCACCATTACCAGTTTCTGTTTCTGAGTCTACGTGTATGAATACAGCTGATTCTGTTTTCATCTTCCTGAAACTTGTTGACCTGTCTATCTTGCGCAGCGGGAAAATGCCATTGTTCAGAAGAAGAGCCAAAGAAGGTGGTCTGCTGCTTATGCTGATGATGCAAAAAGGGCGCAGTTCCTGCTTACGTTTAATTATAGATATTAGATAGGCGTTACACGAGTTTCTTCACGAAGTTCTCTCTTGGCTGTTGTTTTCGGAAGCCCAGAGAAAGCCAGCGCAAATACATGGCCCGGAACTGCGTCTCAAACGCGTGTAGTCTCAGGAACGTAACTCTCTTCATCGTATATCCCGTGCAAGACAATCACCTGTGCCAGCTCGCTCCCACGGGTATTTCGCATTCCTCGGCCCGTGGCGTTTGGGATGATCGCTGGGTATCTCTGCTTCCTTCTTCCTATAAGCCCATGCGCCGTCTCCACCAGCAGGCTGCGTCGTCCGTTTTTCAAACGACAAACCAGGAACGAAAACGTAAAGGGGTGCGTCTATAGAGGAGTATACACAACACTTTTCTTTGAGACACGCAACTTCCCACGCATGTATGCTTGTTAATTTCAGCGCTGTGCATACCAGAGAGAACACGACGCGTGATTTTAATCCGAAACACTGGCTGTGGCTTTTATTGGCCCTCCAGAACACGCGCAAAAGATCGTGCTACAAGAAGACCGAGAGTACATGATGAAGACTAATATTTCGCCTTTTATATATACGTTAGGGTGCTTCTTTTGTTTCACTGCTCAGGAACTTCCTGACTACTGTTTTATATGGAGCTCCAAATACACCATGTTTTCTTCGCCGGCATATCTTGGGGTGCACTCAGCGCTTCAATATGTAAGTCGTCAGAGCCTGCACGCGTTTGCTTCACGAAGCGTTTTTTTTTTTGGTATTTAGAGCACTCCGAAAGCATTTTAGGGCATTTGTGGGCAGGTGACGTTAAATTAGTTCTACCAATAGCCCAGCAGTCATATGTGCGGATGCATGTGATGTCGCACATATAGGCTTGGCAGTGTAGTCTAGGAACGACATCCCTGCCACAACTAGTTGCCAGACAGCATTCACGATACGGCCGAAATCGGAATGATCTACTAGCCAGTTAGCGTTGTTGCAGTGCCTCGGGGACACATTAAGACAGTGACCTTGCGATTAAGCGATGTGAACGTGAGCAGTCAGTTGGCAAGTTAAAAAGAATCAAAGTTTGGTTGGCTTTGTCGGTGTACCCGCGGTGATGGTCCAGCGTTTACATCCTACTATAAATACGGTCGACCTTGAAGTTAACGACATAAAAAGAAGGAAAGTTTCTTTTTACCACTTCCCTTTCTTATACGCGGCTCATATACAAGGAAAGATTCGCGCCTGCATTCAGTTTCCGCACAAGGAAAAAAAGATATATGTCCCTAGCATTGCGACTGAGCAAACACCAAGATGCAGTCCTGCATCATTAGTGGAAGTGATAAGCCGTAGCCCTACTCAAGTGATACGTTCTCTTTTCAACAGCCACTGAATTCAAACGCTATGAACGAAATCAGGGCATCACGTACGTCTGATGAGCTGCTCGTGTTTTGAGCGCCTTGAGGAAAATAACGGGACGGAGGGGGTGGGGTGCACGGTGTGGTGTTCGCCGCATTGAGCTAACGAGCTTCCCTTCAAGAGGGGTAGTACCGGTTATGGTATAATTATTCACTACTTCATCAGTTAATTGTGGAGTTTACGAAGTGTATGTGTTAGTTATATAGCCCTTGAAAAATCAGTTCATGAGAGGACACTCAAGATACAAGCAGATCTGTATACTGTATAATGACTCACAACTTTTTAACTTGCCTGCAAGGTGTCCCGTACACACACACACACACACACACACACACACACACACACACACACACACACACACACACACACACATATATATATATATATACATATATATATATATATATATATATATATATATATATATAGAGAGAGAGAGAGAGAGAGAGAGAGAGAGAGGGAGGGCATTTTTCATCATTGCCTCTCGCAATGCTTTCTTATTCCAACCAAGCACTTCGTACAAGTCTGCTTTAATATTTACATTATCACATCTCATGTTTGTAACATTTTCATGCTTTGAAGGTGAATAGAACAAATGCGAAGCCATGACTCCATTGCTTTAAATAGAAAATGTCATACAACAACGTTTCTGTTCTCTGATTTTGTGTTCATCTTGAACTGTAGTAATAATACTTGTTGGGGTTTACCGCCCCAAAACCACCGTATGAATATTGGAGACGCTGTAATGGAGGGCTCTGGAAATTTCGACCACCTGGTGTTCTTTAACGTGCACCTGAATCTAAGCAAACGGGCCTGAAGCATTTTCGTCTCCATCGAAAATGCAGCCGCCGCGATCTTTTAACTGTAGTAGTTGACCAACTATTACCTTAACAGCCCAAGATGGCAGAGCCCATGCGTCAAATCGTCTATAAACTCTTTTACGGTTGAGCTTCGGTGCCTCTATATTGGGTTGTAGCCTCGCCGTTTCGTATCCATACCGATTAAACGAACTGGGTCATGGAGGACGCATGTGCATGTAAACGGTTTGCTTGATGCATCTGACGTTTTATGACATTAATTGACGTCGTGATGTACTAAACTAAGCAATCATTTCTTGAACAGTCCAAGGGGTCGACGTGCATGTGTCTTACGTAAAGTCGTCTAAAGGCAAACGCTCCGCTGGTGGACTCGATGTTGTCATGTGGTCACTGAAAGACCGCTGAAGGGACAAACCACGAGGTCTCGTATGGACCAGAAATACAGCGCCACTGGCATATATAGTTGACATAGCGTGAGGTAAACGATATCTTGCTGCATGACCTCCGTTCGCGAACATATTTTAAAGTTAAAAATATAATGACGTGACGGACGTCTAAAACTGCACCATGCATATAACAGCTGTACACTTCTCCGCTAAATCGTTTAATTAAGAGATATGCCCACTCACCGCGCTTATTACGCAGCTCAGCAATCTGCAACAGTCGTTTAGGGTCTTTTGCACAAGGCTGTGGCTGGCCGTAAAGGGGCGTTCCTAATTGAGCGCGGCCATTCTCATGCATATGCATACTGGGGTCGTTTCACTTGGCTAGTCAGGTAACTTGGTATGCTTGGGAATGGAAGAGACTACTTCCACGTGCTCCAGCTCAATTTGGAAACTATAACCACGTGAGAGTGCGCACGACAAATCTATTCGAGGGCCTATTCGTTGCAATTTACTCTCACTTTAAGCGGTCCTCGATCTTACTGAATTGTATTTCTGCACACTTCTGTTCTATTTTTCACGTCGGTTAGCGATGAAACTAAAGAAAATATAAAAGAAAAAGACTACCTTCCCCACGGCTACAGTCCCTATAGGACATGTCAATATATCTGGGATCCGTATAGTGTGGTCCGTCTAGGTGTGCGCAGTGCTCTCCATTTGGAGGGGGAAGGGGCAGGTTTCACAGCAACCCCCCACTCTCCTCATTTCCCGCTGGTCGAGTACGATAGACAACCTTCCCAGTGGATGCAAAAATGAAATGGAAGCGGTCATGTACCTAGGGCCTCTGGACTCCGCCTTTCTGGGAGTAAGCAGAGGGATGCCGTCGACATGATGAGGCGCTTGTAGCGACGTCGTTGCACGTAGACTCCGCTCAGCCCAAAGCTCGCCCTCACATTCTATGATCACGTGACAACTGGCATGACAGCTGCGAAGATGTGTTGTGCTCGGAGGTAGCTTTGCAGCTGCTGTGCACTTGTCGCGGGATCACAGAGGGCGGTGGCCAACTTTGGGTACGACGTCGCTACAAGCGTCTCAGTATGTCGACGGCGCCTACCTCTGTTTACAAACATGTTGAGTGCAACATCAGTGGTCCTCAGCCACCATTACCGCCCACAGCCTGCACCACCATAACACTGCACATTAAATAATGACAGACAAGTTCCGACTGAGTGAAGGTACGGTGAAGATTGCATCCCCCCCCCCCCCTTAACTGATTGCCTCCTCCTCCGCGTCCACCCTGTTTGTGCCTTTGAAGAAGCAGCGGGGATCGCATTCGTTAACTGCGCAACTGTGCGCTCACGGGACCACCCCGCGCGACCAACGCGCATCTGAAAGGGTATTTCCTGGCGCGGAGAAACGCGACTCTTACGTGACTGTGCGTGATACCAATTTAATTAGCGAGCCTATCCCTCGTATTCGGGCTGAAGACAAGCGAGCTCTACAGAGGCGTGCGCTTTTGTTGTGCGCGTGTGTAATACAGTTTCACGGCAAAAGCGAGAAACGGCTGCCGCCGAGCGCTCGGTTTCCTTCACGCATGCCCTGCGAGCCGCCGCCGTTGCAGACACGCGCGCCGTCATAGCGACCCCACTCGCCCTCTCCTCAGAACACGCTTCCTGCTTCTTCGCTCGGCCTTTTCCTTTTATTTTTTCTTTATCTGGACTTGCCGTCACAGTGTCTCTCCTCGTGCGTCGGAGCGCGGCGGCGGTGTCGTCGCCGCCGGCTGGCCCAGAGCGCTTTGTTTATTTAGACGACGGAGGGGCGTTCGTAGCCCCCGTGAGCAGCGAACAAAGGCGAGCGGTAAAACAATGGACGCTCTCGGCATGACGTGGCTGTTTGTATACGACTCGCGTTTGGCAAGGACGACAACGTAAGAACACGTGCACGGGATGGCATTCTTGCGAAGGAAGAAAGCAAAGCGGGAGCAAGGTCCTGCCGCGCGGCAATGCCACGAAAAGGAAAAAAATAAACAGTGCTCGGCCAGTGTGTAAGAGCACGGTGTAATAAAAGCTTATCAGCGGCGCTGCATTCCTAATTGAATTCTCTCGTGTAGACGAGCATGTCCCAAGAGAAGAGAAATGCACTAACCGATACTGCAAAGTTTGATGAATCCTTAGTAATAGACGTTGTACTTCTACAGTGTGAAAATTTTGGCGCAGGAGCTTTGCAATAACAGTATGGTAGGTGCAAAGAAGACTGCATATGTTAGTTCCTAATATGATTTCCAGAAGGCAGTTTCAATCAGTGATTCAGGAAGCATTGTCATGAAAGACTGGTTAGGGACTACGAGTCATAAAGGAAACGTTTTTAGCTTTTGAGTGTATGCAAGTTCGCATAAAACACACTGCAGTGAAACAATCGTGTGTATATTGAGCTTTGCTGATAAAGTGAGAATAAGTTTGTGCTTTGCTAGTTTGTTTATCTAATTTGCATGTCGTATATGTTTTCCCTACTACAATGTTTTTGCAAACTAGCAAAAAAATTGCAGCAGACTCATGAGCGAAGTTTAGGTGGCTCACTTTGTAATAGGTGGATAGCAATAGGTGTAACAGGTGGATGGGCGAAGCAATGAACGCGATAGCAACAAGTTGGAAGGTCACGTGCAGAATGGCAAGCAGATCGAAACATGCCCTGCGTTTCTCACGCACAAATGACGCACGAAACGCGCTTACAGGTACAGATGAACGTTAATAAGCGTTTCAGTCGTTACTTCGTTGTGTCTCAAAGCGCGCCCTTTTCACAAACGAAGAATGTGCAATGATTATAGTGACCTTTGCGCACCCTTTAATTACAATGAATTCTTTCGGTAAAATCTCAAGGCCAGCCAAAGCATACGATACTCCCCACCTCGAGATAAGGGCGCGCGAGCGAGCGTCCACCCCCCCCCCCTTCCCCCCATCTCCTCTCCATGGGGTAAAGTACGCGTGGGAGATGAGAGCGCGTGCCGCAGCCTCGTGGCGATGTGGCGACGCGGACTCATTGCGCCATCTTGCTTGTAATGCTGAAAACACAATAGATCACCCCGAAATGCCCGTCAACAGTGGTAGGTGGTATAATAGCTTGCCGCTTGAACATTGAAGGAGGTGCTTCTTCGTGGCTCAGTAGTGAACGCCTCGCACTCACGTTACAGAGGCTCCAAGTTCGATTCCGCGCGCCGGAGTCTTTTTCTGCATTAGTTTCTTTCGTTTTCATATATATATATATATATATATATATATATATATATATATATATATATTTATATATATATATATATATATATATATATATATATATATATATAAAGAACACAAGCGAGTACACGTACGAAAGAGCAATACTTTTATGCCAACGTTTCAGCCGTGGCACGGCCTTCGTCAGGGAATAAAGAGTAGACAAGCAGATGCCCCTTTTAAGGGCCGTTGAAATCACACAATTGATCAGAATAGTGATTAGAAAGTGCGAAAGCAATACCAAAACAACATTGTCAGTATAATTTGATACGAGTATTGAGCAACAATATCGCTGTGGATAACTCAAGATATGAGCGCATAGCTTCAGCGTAGGGCAAATTTTAACAAGTTCAACACTTTGCACTCAGGCATCAACGAAAGCGTTGGACGCGTTACTTTCCTTTCTATGTAGCATTGTCCATCACAGGAATGCGTTAAATGCCCCCCAACCCATGCCATCGTTTCTTCTCTCATTTGTTTGATTATATATATTTTTTGTGTGTGCTTCCATTTATTATATGTGCGCATGCAGTAGTTTGGCATCAAACTTGACGCTTCAGTTACCAGTTGAATTTTGTTTACTGTCCCTCGGGTATCTTACAGTGTGCGTGACATGTGCTCATGATATTCGCTTGGCTTATGAAGTGCTTTATTGCTTTAAAAATTTGCCCTACGCATAAAAATTTGCCCTACGCTGAAGCTATGCGCTCATATCTTGAGTTATCCACAGCGATATTGTTGCTCAATACTCGTATCAAATTATACTGACAATGTTGTTTTGGTATTGCTTTCGCACTTTCTAATCACTATTCTGATCAATTGTGTGATTTCAACGGCCCTTAAAAGGGGCATCTGCTTGTCTACTCTTTATTCCCTGACGAAGGCCGTGCCACGGCTGAAACGTTGGCATAAAAGTATTGCTCTTTCGTACGTGTACTCGCTTGTGTTCTTTATACGTACCAGACCCCTTGAACTTCCTGCTGAATATATATATATATATATATATATATATATATATATATATATATATATATATATATATATATATATATATATATATATATATATATATATATATATATATATATATATGGTGAGTCACGGCAATGCCGACGACGACGTCAACGACGACATCGACGCCAACGCCGGCGGTAAAGTCCAGCCGAGACTGTCCATATTATTGCTATCGCAATAAAAAGGACACCGCGAGTGGTGGGTGGAACACGCAGAAAGCAGCGACCCGGCATCCCGAACCAAGGCGATGGAGACGGGCTAGCCCACAATCCTTTGCGTGAACCACGATGATTTTGGTATCCACATACTGCGCATATATATATATATATATATTCTTAGGGAAGAAGACGAACGTACGAAGTGATTTTATTGACGTTTCCGCCGCGGGTCCGGCCTTCATTCTGATGATATATATATATATATATATATATATATATATATATATATATATATATATATATATATATATATATATATATATATATATATATATATATATATATATATATATATATATATTAAAGAAAGAAGTGTACACCTGAAGGCTCGTTTTTCCGTGTTTTTTACAAAATAATAATGAGATCTAACCGACAATAATACCAAGGAAAGTATAGGGGAAGATATTACACCAAATTGTAATGTAAACATGAAAGGTGGGTGCAAAGATAACTTGCCGTGGGCAGGATCCGAGCCTGCGACCTTCGAATGACGCGTTCGGGGCTATACCACTGAGCTACCACGACAGCTATCCCCCCAGCCACTTTATAGGGTCTATATGTGAATTAAGCGTGGGAGTGTCAGTCAGCGCCACCAGTAGCCATGGCGGCGAGTGTGGCACACTCTTTTGAGCCTGTTTGGCGACCCGTAGCACGTGAACTTGTTACGAGTGGGCAGCTGACCAATAGTCTCTCGTATACAACCTAAAGGCCCTAAGTCTGCCAGTACGAGACCCTCGTTAATGAATTAAGGAAAGAAGTGTACACCTGAAGGCTCGTTTTTCCGTGTTTTTACACAATAACAATGAGATCTAACAGACAATAATACCAAAGAAAGTATAGGGGAAGATATTAGACCAAATTGTAATGTAAACATGAAGAAAAGTGGGTGAAAAGATAACATGCCGTGGGCGGATGCTGCCCACGGCAAGATGGTCTAATGTCTTCCCCTATACTTTCCTTGGTATTATTGCATCCACTCTATTGCTTGCTTATAGCGGCATGGTGGTCCTCTGTACGAGCGACTTTAATGAATAAAGACGTAAAAAATCTTAGGGGTGTTTACCGGCTTCAACGAATGTGAGAAATTACATGTGGTCTCGACAAAGTCGAGGGTTCATACACGACGCGGGAATTCTCTGCGCAAGAGAATGCGTCTGTACGTCAAGCAACTGTTACCACAGTGGTACACGAGCTCGACTTCCATGCATCTTACTCTCGCCGAAGGAAAGGGAGAGTGTGTTGGAGATGATTTCGAAAACGCGCCGTACACAAACGCGTCACACTGTGAAGCCGCGGTTATAGAGCACGATCCGTGAGGTTAATGTCCATGTAATGGCAGCCGCGTATACACGTGCATGGTCCATCATTAGGGGGTGCGAAAGAGACGGCGGCGCCCTCCTCTCGTCTCGCCACATTCCCGTCACGAGTGTCCGTCACCTCAGGACTCCCAAAATTAGCGAGGTGCGAAAGTGCGCTTACGAAGACAACTCTGTCAAACCCTATTTTTCTTTAATGTCTTGCATGGTGGTAGTTTCTGCCTCCGCTTTTATGTATACACGTCCAGGCTTTCGTAGATGTCCTTCACAATTAACACGGCCGGATCACTATTTTGCTACCATTCTTTTTTTACCACAATGTCTATGTTCATGAAATAAGGTAGAAAGAGAGAAGACACGAATCGCCCTACTCTTTGCTCGACGCTTCCACGTGACGGTATCGCCAGTCTTTGTAAATAGATTTATACTGTTCACTATTTAGCTACGCCCAATTGATGTCTAAAACAAAGACGGGTGGCGCTGCAATTTACTCAATACCCGAAGGAATACACAATGAAAGACCAGTTGGCCGCAAGAGTGGCCCTCACTTCTTTGGAGTGCTTGTGTAAGTGCTGTTCCAAGTTCAAAATATGGAGCATTATTTTACTTTCCCTAGTGGACTAAAATGGCCATGCAAGCACAATTCCTCGTGCATGCTGCAGGCGCATCCGCGATCAGTGTCAGCGGGTGAACGGAGGTAGAAGGGGCATTCTCACCACCAGACGAAAAGCGCATGTACATCCCGCTCTGGAGTCGTATGCATGGCCCTCGAAAAGGCATCCATGCGGAACAACGTTCGGACATATATGTGTGGTCGTCCATCGGGTCATTTGCTGCGGCCGCCACGGAGACCACGGCAATCGGCGAGAAGTGGGCAGCGCGTGCCCACTTTGGTCAAACCGAGTGCCGCGGGGGACTCCCACTTTTCGGGCGCTGGTGTAGCACACCTCGAGGCGGTCGTCGCGATGCTGCACGTCATCGTGGAGGCGGAGCAGAAATTGCCGTGAAATTGCAGCGTATAGCGACGCTGAGAATAGCTCGCGTCCCCGCCGCTGTGCAAGAGACGCCGCCTGTGCGAGACAATGCGGACTCTTGTGTGCGCGGCATTATAAGGCAGCGCCATTGCGCTGCACGTACAAATATAACGCCCCAAATCGAATTGAATGGGCACAGTGGCAGCGCTCCTTTCGGGCATCTTGTCTTTTTCTTGTTTTGTTCTCGAAGCGCGCCGTGTGAAACAATGAAAGCTTCGCCTCTCACGTGCTTCTCACGTGCCTCTTCCGAGTCCGTTTCTCTATTATTACTCGAATCGGCAGCGTCCTCGAGGTGTCCCCGCCGGCGCCACAGTCGGTCACCCGGTGACGGTCGTCTCCTCAACGGCCGTTGAGGAAGAGAGCTGTCCCCTGGCAGCTTTTAGGAGAGGTGCCCGACGCACGGGGTGTCGCGATCCCGCCGTCTAATAAGAGCCACTAACTACGGGTCAGAGTGCGGTCGGCCGCGGCATTGTGAACTAAGCTTAGCACACGGCCCATTTCGCCGTCTGCCAAGTTGCCTTCGCTACCCCCTCCCGTCCCTTGTTTTCAGGCACCGACCAAGTGACATGGGGCGCCGAGGAAGCCTTCCGCGGCGTTGCTGGTCGGGCTATGCGCGAGCTCTATGGGTCAGATGTTATCGGTCTGGTGAAGGGAGGGGGGAGAAAAAAAAGGAAGAAATGGCGGGTGCTTCCGCGTTCACGCATGCGCCTCCTTCAAGTATAATCCTCGATTTGCGAATTCCCCTGGGCTTTTTTGTCTAGGGGCGCTCGTCGGGCACCGTTTAACGCGGCCCGGTGAGCGTGCACTCACGGACTGCCCGCCAGGAAAAACTGGGCGTCGGGAACGGGTGCGTTCTGCCTGGCTGCGCCCCCCGTGCTCGCGTTTGCGCGCTCTCGTTCGCGCTCGCGTGCAAAGGCAGCTCTAGCTACCTCTCGGGCACCGCGTAGCAGCTCAGCTCTGCCATGCGCACCGACACATTGAAATTTCTCGCGCGTTGCCCGGCGGGGCTGGGCGCTCCGCTGCTTTTGTTTTCCCCGGGAGCATTTCGCGCCCTCCGGTAACATCGCGACGAGCAATGCCTTTTACCCCATCCAACCCTCGTTCTACAGCTGAGGTGATGCACTCAGACCATCGCTGAACCGGCCAGCGACGGAGACGAAGGCTACAGCTGAGAGATTAGGAAAAAGAAGAAGGAAAGCCAAGGACCGCTAGAGCAGAAAAGTAACCGATTCCGAGATCCGGAAAGGGGCAGTGTCTTAGGTCGAGCTTTTGCATTACCGTTTCTATACAGCATGACTTCAATGAGTATTTCAGAAGTGGTAAGCCATAGTTAACAAGGCGGAAAAGCACATCTCCACTGACGGCTGTAGTGACGTTTGGCGACTATGCACGGACTCGCGCAGCGTCGCCAATAGTCGCTAAGTGGCGGCGATCGGAGATTGACATTACACAGAATCGAGTCTTGGATTTGTCATATGCAATGCTTCATACAAAACGCGGTTGATCTCCAGGTGTGAACTATATTACTTCATATGTACTCACATTGCGTCACTCTTCGTGATGAAAATTTGGCTCTAAAGTTGTATTTTACACGCCTATTCCTTGCTGCGCCATAATT
Source organism: Rhipicephalus microplus (assembly GCF_043290135.1). Taxonomy (NCBI): domain Eukaryota; kingdom Metazoa; phylum Arthropoda; class Arachnida; order Ixodida; family Ixodidae; genus Rhipicephalus; species Rhipicephalus microplus. The sequence continues at coordinate 135,418,197 of NC_134710.1, forward strand.
TTTGCCAGTGTCAGCGACGCAGTACCGGAGTGCAGCTTGCTATGCATACGCCGTTATCACATGCGAAAACACGTATCGAGGGCACTCATGTGGTGCTCACACTATGCAGAGGATTTTAGGGTTTCAGATTTGATCAGACTTTTTTTTTCACTCTTGTTTTTTTGTGTTCTATATATGAAAGTATACCATTGTGACATATTTTAGCATACATTTTATAAAAATAACACGTACATTAAAGATAACTAAGACTAAAAGTGACAACTTGCTCAACAGCGATATGTTGTAGTAGATAAAACAGTCAGAAGCTATTCTGTAAGCAATTAAAACATAGTCAACCAACGGCTCGTTCAAGGAGGAATCGTCTGTGAACAAGTGGACCACTATCAAATCGCACAAGTAAATTTACCTTGCTCGTTGCCCATTCGACTATATACAGTATGCTTGGTATTATGCATTCTAGACCTACTGAACGAATAAACTAGATAATTATAACACATTGTTACCTGCTTTAGTTCTTTAAAAACAGAGCAAATTTGTCAGCTCAGCATGTTGATGACGCGTAGCGTTATTGCTCAGCTGATAGGAGGAGCTCATGCACTGGGAAAACAGGAATGATAGAGAAGTTTCACTGACAAAATAAGGAAAAAATCGCTGAAAGGCCTCGAAGAATTTTTTTCTCAGTGTTTAATAGGATGTACTAATAAAACGCGCGTGGTAGCAAGAATGTTCTGTGTTTCATTTTTCGCAGCCGTAACTTGTGCGGTACCACGCTTTTAGATCGGGGCAAGGGTGACAAAGAGACCTTGGGCTATTGTATCGCTGCTTTGCGTAATCTAAAAGGCGACTGCGTAGACGACGCCGAAGCAAACACACGCACGTTTCCCGTAACGCGTCGTTAATTGTATGGCTGAGTGACAGAATTTGAATTTACGAATGATTTATCGCGCATGCTCAAGCTCATGCGCAAAGGGGGAAACACTTTCTTTTACGTGTGATTTTCCGTACAAAAACTTTCAGCATTCGAAATTACCCGCATGTGTAACTAAGCTCACGGCTTAACATTATTTCACAGGTTTTTCCAACATATTTTTCTTGTTCAGAATCAAGAGATTGAGACTTCGCGTCGTCTATTTTCATATACAAGCTACACCAAGAGAAGGTTCCGGACTAACTTTCACCACTTCCGGTATACGTAAATAGCACTGAAATTTGGGTGCGCAATGACTGTGGCATTCAGATCTCGTCGCACGATGCTCGCCGCGGTCAACCATTGCACTTGCGACCTCACATGTGACATTAAATACTACACAGCCACCGAGCCAGTGCGACGGCGGATATTACCAGCCACGTATAACGAATTGCTGATCTGAAATTTCAATACGCTTGACCTTTTCTACTTCCGTGTCTACGTTAAAGTCCCACTGAATATTGCTTGATTATATATTAGTGGTGCACAAGAGACTACACATACAAGACACGCCTTTGCGAACATGAGTCATCCAACAAGAACATGCCACTTGAGTGTATACATCCACGCGGAAGAGCTTTCTATGAATGGTTTCCCGTTGACTCCTTCCACTGATGTCACTCGATCGTAAGCGCATACATTTCAGCTGGACGCCTTCGTTGTTTTCACGATCAATACCGCTTCTTTCTCTTTGCAATATCGTTTTAGTAATGCAATCAACAGTATATATACTGGGCGGGGTGTACGCCGCGGGAAATTGCTTGGTTGCGCGCTACCTACATGGCGTCCAAAACGTAAACAAAGCGAGCCCACGCAAGTTTTCCTTTCCAGTCGCTGCGAGAGAGTTCCACGTCCGCATAGAGCGAGCGACTCGTGTGTCCAGGACAAGTCCGTACGGAACACGTCGCATTCAGAGGGAAGGCAGCTTGAGATCTTGCGCCGTGAATGATTCTCCAAGCGGGAAAGCGAAGCAACCGCGAAACGTCAACACGATATTTATTCGTTGTTCATTCTGGAGCATCCGTGATCCGATAAGCTGCCCCGATACCCTGAATGAAACAGCGCGGTATCCTCAAAGACCCTCCCACCAAGAGACGGGCTCTGCGTTTTCTGTTTTGTTTTTATCTTTCAATGTCCAAGTTGAATCACGACGTATGCCCGGGGACTCAGATATAGCCCATCCACGCCAATAAGAGACGACCTCCAAGTTGGGAACAACAAGAAATAGAAACCATAGAGAGAGAAAAATATAAGAGAAAAAAAACGAGGAAGAACTGACAGATGCAAGCCGCCCGAAGGGATCCGCGGGCGTATATATAGGTCTGTGCGGCCGTCGGACAACAACGCATAAAGAAGTGCCCGGGCCAGCAGCATTGCGGACCGGCTGCTAGATACTCATTTGAACTTCTATAGGGGCCTTGAAACCCGTTTCCACCAATAACCGATTAAATTGACGCGGTTGCGGCGAAGGGATAGGGGCAAGGAAAACGAAGGAGAGAGGGAACCGCGAAAGTAAAATGACCCGGTTCTTTTCCTTTTCGCGTACGTTTTGAGCATGTGTGCGTACGTGCGCCCTTGTGTGCATGTGCCGCCGCCTTCCATATGTCTTTAACGTCTTTTTCTTCTTCTTCCCGCGCTTTCTCCCACGTACATGGTTGAGCTTGCGGGCTTCTTGGCCTGAACTTGCCGAGGCCTGAACTTGCCTGGTGGCGGCATCGAGCCACCGCGGGCTCGGCCTGGGCTGCACAGCGCGCGACGCACGGACACGCGCACGTGCGCGCAGCCGCCACTGCGCGAGGCGGGCGTGCGCGGCGGGCTGCACTTCCTCGGCGCACTCTGCGTCGCACTGGCCTCGGCGAGGAATGATCGTGTTCCTCTAGGAAGCGCGCTTTCCTACTGGGACAGTTTGGCGATAGGTGCACACACCCCCTCCCGTCAGTGCTTCTTCCATGCTGCGGCTAAAATGTCTGCGATCTCTCTTTTCCTTTACTTTTCTTCCCCCTTCTTGCTTGATTTCGCAAAACAACGCATACATCCTTGTGGCAAGAGAACATATGCGCGATAGCTCCCGCCGTTCGTCCCGGTAGGCGACTTGTCACTGCCGCCGCGCACACTACCGCGTGTCAGGACTGCAGCCGAGCGCGTGTCGCTCGGTGGCATCGCGTACCCCTGAGAGCGGTAAAAACAACCATTCGCGACTCTTCTTTCCTGCGAGCCGTGAAAGCCAGCGGCCCCACGGATCGAGGTAATCATGAATAGGAAATATACCTAGAAGGCAGCAACTGGGACGTATGCAGAATGGCGTCTGCATGGTTTATTATTTGCACTCGGGTGCGTCGAATGCGCCAAACTGCGAATTTCACAGTGAGATGTACAGCACACATACTTGCCACTCTTCCCACAGCTTTCTTTCCATGTAAACCCGCTTCGAGATTGTGCTTTGGGGCAGCCCTATCTCACAAAGCATGCTCTTTGTTTACGGGTGCGTTCACAAGGGGCGTCGGCCGAGGGAACGTGTTATCAGCGAAAGCTCAGTCAGACGATGGCTAACAGCTAACGCAAACAAAAACGTTCGTGAATTTGTTTTCTGAACCAGCAGCTCATCTGAGCTACCATATATGAGAAGAAAGAGACACAACAACTGAGCGGTTGTTGTCTTAGTTTTATTTCCGACAGTTTCGACCAGTGGACCGGCCTCCGTCAGGGTTTTTACAAGGTTTTACACTTATTTACAAACCCTGGCGAAGACCGGTCCACCGCGGTCGACACCGTTGGAAATAAAACTAATAAAACCGCTAAGTTGTGTCTCTTCTAAAGTACGTCGTGGATCTTGATGCAAACTATGGAAATGAAATGTCTTTAAGACATCACAGCCAAATGAAACAGGCGCCGTGGGCACGGCTTAAACTGCTCTCGGCGAGAAGGAAAAAACTTCGGCAGATCCTACGTACCTTGGAGGAGGAGGAAAGATTGAGCGGAAGGACAGGGATGTCAGCCAGTTTTTATACCGGCCGGCTACCCTGTGCTTGAGAAGGGGGTGGGGTGAATAAAAGATTATGGAAGAGAAATGTTCCAGAGAGAGAGAGAGAGAATACAAAAAATAGCGAAGTAGGAAAAGCAAAATCAAAGAGAATAAGACAATAAAGTCTGTCTCTGTGGCCAGTTGTCCACAAAAAGCGTAACAATGCTTTCAAAGCCTTCTGGGCTGAGGATGGACTCAGCCAATGAACCAGAATCTTTTGTTCTGACAAAGGCCGATCATCTAGTCTATCCGGAGCTTCAGCAAGTTATTTGCTTGGCGCATTGAAATGTGTACAATCGCATAGAAGGGGGGCGATTGTTTCTTCGCAGCTGCAGTAAGTGCATGTAGAAGAGCTGGCCACTCCAATAAGATAGGAGTATGCGTTCGTGAAGGCCCCTCCAAGCCACAGGCGGCATAGAAGAGTCTCCTCAGCTCGATATATTATACCTGAGGGAAGAAGAAGCTGGAGATCAGGATCCAAGTTATGCAGGCGCGCGTTTGTGAATTCCGTCGAGTTCCACTGTACCAGTGTGAGGTCGCGTACAAGCGAAATAAGTCTTGTAGCTGTGTCGGTTCTGGAGAACGGGATGGCTGTGTATTGAGTACCGTCGTGCATGTGCCGATCTAGTGGCTTCATCTGCGCGGTCGTTGCCATATATACCGCAAAGACCTGATACCCACTGATACACTACGCTGTGTTGTTTCTCGATTGCTTGGCGATCAAGAAGCTTTATTTCAGCTGCTAACTGTTCATTAGGCCCATGGCGAAAGGGTGACTTGAGTCATCGAAAAACTGCCCTCGAGTCCGAGAAGATAGATTGAGTTTCCGAAGGCTCTTCAACTATAAACTCCACAGCTGCACGTAATGCGGCGAGTTCTGCAACTGTCGACGACGTGAAATACAATGTCATGAATTTGAATGCGATGGACTTCGTGGAAATATCCACCATCCCTGCTGAGCTTACTGGAGACAGAGAGCCATCCGTGTAAATGGACGTTAACAGAAGCATATGCGAAGAGAATGGGACCATGTTTTAATTTTTTTTATGGAACGACACGTTATGAAATGACGCTAAATGTATGTAAAAATGTTCCATGCACTGACATGTTGAACAGTCATAGATATTCATATAACCAGTTGTTTGCACTTGCACAACGATACCAACAAGAACATGAGTGTTAGCAACACCAGAAGCGATAAGCTGATATAAAGCTGGTGCTCGCGAGGAGCCCTGGACACTGCTATATAAATCAACTCCAGCGGATTTCACCTCACCACAATTGACGTTAACCCGACGTGACCGCTGTATTAAAGGAATATACATATGGAATATCTATGAAGTTGGATAATTAGCACTGCATCCAGAATTGACGTTTCACGAACATTAGGGTCTATTCGATAAGTAGTTCCAAGACCTGGCGTGGCTCAATGGTAGAACTTGACTGCCACGCAGAATGCTAGGGTCCCTGTGTCACACAGTGACGCTGTATAAGCACAGAGATGAGCGCACTTGAGTTATCGTCGAGGCCGCGCAGATGGCACGCGAACAGGTGTCGTGCATTAGCAAGCTCTCCGTGTCTCTGTCCGAGAAGGAACTAAGGTTCCTCGAAGGTTTCGATACGCGCAAATAGTTATATTACGTTTACTTTTACTTTTCTGTTTCGTTTCCTTATTTTCTTTGCCTTCTTCTGTGCGTTTGTTTCTTTCCCTTACTCATGCATTGCTCTTTGTGCCACATGGTTTTGTCACATGGTTTACTGTCTCCTCTATATGTTTTCGCGCTCTGCGCACCTCTGCGCAATAAACTCAGTTGGAAGTTATAGCGCTCGTGTCCTTGTCTCTCTGTCGTCGTTCTGTACTCGTGCTATAACTATCGCCAGGTCATACCACCTAGCCCAAACTGCCCCACTGCTAGGGTTCTATTCCGGCTGGGACTCTGACATTTGTTTTTTGCATTCGTCTGCTCAACGTTGCCGAGCTTTTTCTTAACGCTCGCGCGTTAAAATTACGCATGTCTGTTCTCAGCGTTCCTGTGTAGATGTAACCTGTTAATCGCTTGTGGCACATACCTGCATACCAGTGGCACATAACCGCCCATGGTTATGTGCCACTGTCTGCCGGAAAGTATTCGACGCCCTACGCGAAAGGATCGTGACATTATTCGTGCCTTAACCAACGCGTCATATTCGTCAAACCATCTTACCCTTCTATCCTAACTTCGGTTCACGCGAAGTGGAGGGGGTGATTTTGAGAGCACCCAGACGTAGGTGGATAGATAGATAAATATATAGATACGTAGATAGAAGCCAAAACTGCTTGCAGTTCGCAAATTTCAAAATGCTGCTAAACAGAATATTCATTCCAGATGCTCACCTGAATTGCAGCTTTTTTTTCTATCCGTCACAAAATATTGCGATTTAATTACGCGGCATTCTGAACTGGGCACTTCGACTGAATTTTCACCGCTTGAGGTGCACTAATCTACATCTAACTCTGCGTAATTCAGAAAGCCACACACTCATAGACCTTCACTTTTTTTTTTGTACTCGCACGACGCATCACACACTGAAGTGCCAATGGCACGAAGTGAGCATATTTTCTAATTTAAACGCATATGTAATTGGAATAGACAACATGGTTTATCGTTCCGTTATGTAGTAAGCTGATTTTTGTAATAAAAACAAAGAAAACGCCAGCCAGTTTCAAGTTATCTTGCCTTATTCTTTACTTCCTTATGTCACCAATTAAATTATATCAACGCTTTTCTTGGCTTTCAAAGTAGCATTTCCTCGAGACAGCTCGACGAGCTTAAGGTGGCGTAGTCAGTTTTGCAATCAGCGATCACGTGTTTGTCCAGTTCCCGTGTTTTACGGAACGAAAGAGCGGCTCTCACGATGAAACCTCGTGCAGCCTCGCGAGCGTTCACACTTTCCTCATCCTTTCTCCTGAAATCAAGGGCGTGACCACGGGCACGATTTTACGGATTACATCCCCACGTTTCTCTTATTAACAACCCCTCCCGATCCTTTTCTCACGCCTGTATTACATTCTAATCGGCTTTCCAGGGGTCCAAATCACGGCACTCCATTTGGACAGTCACAGTGCCATGCGTCAGTCTAGTATTTTTAACAGATGTTTCTATTTTTTGTTTTGATTTCATTTATTTTTTTTCAACCAAACTTGACCAGGTTATGGAGGGGAAAAAATATGAGGCCATCTTCAGCAGGCAATCATGGAGCGCTAATCACCGCATCTTTTTTCTAGCTTTATATATGTCCTTTAACAATCCTTTTTACGGAATCTCATTTCGGATGACCCAGCAAATTTGACAGAATGCAACGTCTTGCATTTACTAGTCTAGCTTTTCTATGTGTATTTATTCGGAACGAATCTTGACACAGGCTCCCACATTTCTAACAGTCGATTTATACGCCTCCACCCTGTTATTCATCGATCTTTCGTCTCACTCACTGAATATAGTGGACATTTTCCGGTCACTATGGTCCGCATTCGGGAAAATTAAATGGTGCAAACTGAAGTGAAGATGGTTTTTCTCGAAGCATCTGCTTACAAATCAATTTTTGAGAGTGGATATCGTGTGCTTTCTCTCAAGCTTTGTACAAAAAGCGATAGAAAAACATTGGGACAATACATGAAATCACCACGAACGTTTTAAGAAACTGTACCGTATCCCGACAAGGGCTGCCACTTAAAATTCAGCGCAGTTTTTCTACTCTTCTGCATTCATTTACGCTGCAGGAGAGCGTCGTTTTACTCATGGGTACGCACACTTGTTGCTACGTACTAAGTTTCATGATGTCGTGTGAACTATCATGTGCACGAGCTTACGTCGCATGTGCCTGCTCTCGGCACGGGGTACGAGAAAATATGATGAATGTTGACCTTGCCCACCTCTACACAGGTGACCGTTGTCAGAGGAAGCCACGCGTATAGTTCGTTCAGGTCAACCTCAGATTTACACAGTTTTCATGCCGTCATGCATTCCGTCCTTGCCCCTCAAAACAAAACAAAAAAATCACAGCATATCCACGGAGTGAATGATGATGAGTCCATGGGGTGAAGCGTCCGTCAGCCCGTCCGTGCTTCCGTCCGTCCGTGCGACTATTCGTGCGTCCATCCGTCTGTCCGCCCATCCGCCCATCCGTTCGTGCGTTGGTTCATCCATCCGTCTGTCTGATAGTCTGTCTGTCCGTCCGTCCGTGCGTCCGTCCGCACGTCTGTCTACTGAACACTCCAAGTACCACCATCTCGCGCCCTTTCATCATATATTGATTATATACAAGTACCACCATCTAGCGGACATTCCAAGAACTAAACGAGAGGTGGCTACTTACTATATACATCGAAGATGCACGACCCACGGCTTAAGGAGCTTCGCCCCTGAAAGTCTATCCCCTGTGGCACATACCCGCTGTCTCGGGTATGGGCCACCGGCGGTTACGCGTAACGGGGACGCACAAGCCACGCCACAAGGAGCTTCGCCCCTAGAACATCGCGCTGCTGGTCTGAATGAACTCTGGCATGTGAGTAGTCTTCATTCCGTCGTCACCGACATCCATCATTTCTTTCCCACTTTTTCCCTCCCCTATTGCAGCCTATATGGCTATGAGGCGAACACCCCACGCCGAGGTCTCTGCCGTTCGTATCATTAAAGTCCATCTCTCTTTGCTGTGGAAAGGCTACGGTATCGGACAATGATCCTCGATTCAGACCAGGACGAATTTTTCTTCGACCGCGAATCAGTCTTTGTGCTGAAACCGCATGAGTTTGCTTTGTAGCAACATGCGGTGGGTGTCAGCTGCTCCATGCCCCCTTCATCCATTTTTCCTGTTGCTTGAGGATTTCCGCAAAAGCCATTTCGTTGGCTTCGTTCGGTGTTTACGCGCGTAATCTACGACCCGTGGTATTCTCCGCACGACTGGCTCGCCCGCGCACCCCCGTCAGCAGTGCCGTCGTTTCCTTCGACACCCTTGTTCCGAAGCGCCGCGTACCTGACCGACTGCACACGGGAGCAAGGAAGACAGACGCGGAGGAGGAAGAGCTTGAGAAAGGGGTAGAGGCCCGCATGCCTCTGGATGTGAACTGCTTAGCGTGCCACTGCATTCGAGCTTTATTGTCGGCGCCGTATAGTCTTGCTTTGAATGGGCGCCATTTCCCGAAAACATCCATAGAAACGCAGCCTTTTCACTCAATGGCTGCAGCGGCCAAAAATAGCAGCGGGCCGGCGCACTGGCTTGTACAAATATACGTGTGAGCCTATGAGGCGGATGGAACCATGCCTTTTGTATACGCCGCAGCAATCTCCTCCGAGCATAAGCGAGATGCCGCGAAGTCGCGCTTGTCCACCACGGGCGACTATAAGCTTTTTTTATTGCTTTTGTTTTGTTATTGAGCTGGCTTTCACGGATACAGGGAAGGCGGTAAAGCCATCCACGGTTGGAGAGAGAAAAGTTGACCGTGAGCCTGCTTCGCGCCTGATGGAAATTCCGCTGGCAAGACTCAATTGTTAAATGCTGTCATCATGGTCCTAATAGGTATGCACTCCCCGCGTCTTCGTATATATAGACTCGACTGGAACGCTCTGTCAGCTCTCCAGAAGCGACACGCCGGTTTTAAGCTGCGAATGCGTATACGTACCACACGCTCGTGCGTTGACACAATTCGTAGGTACCTGCTTACGTTGCAGTCACACATGCATAAACGCGTGGCGTCCTCTACACCCGCACGAGCGTGGCCTACTGATTCACGATGCCACCTATAAGGAGCAAAAACCAGCCAAGCAGCGGAACGGTTTCCTCCCGACACGTATTCTATCAGCCACAAGAGGAAGAAAGATCCTCACCTGCGCAGGCCTCTCATTACCATCGATATTAGCCTGTCGAGACGTCGTCCACGAGAAAAGAACAAACTGTATACAGCCGTTTGCATCGCTCAGTCGTGTTCGCCTTTTTGGGGCCGCTCCGTCGGGCTGCTCTTTGAGTGCGCGCATTACGTGCTAAATTGTGCCGCCTTTGCATATTGTCTGCGGACGCGAGATCAGCTTCGCACGGGAGGCATAATCAGCCTTTCAGATCTGCTAAAAACGATGTTCGTGTGCGCTACTTTTTCCGTTAGCCTCACGTGACGGGACCAGGCTCTCAGAATGAAGTACGTGCAAGTTCGAACCAAGAGTTCACCCTCCATCCGGGAAGAGGTGGAAGTTGCTGCGAACGGTGGCGGATAAAGTGAAACTCCGTGTCCGTATCGCATCCCGCGCCCTTTGGATCACGTGCGCTATAATGTGCGAGCCCATTACCAATTTTATATGTAGCCTGCGCGTTTTTTGTGTTACGGTGTGCATACAAATTTACGGTATGCATGTCGTCTTAGGTGCACTTTACACTCAGGTTGTACTTTAAAATAAACCCTCAAAAGGAAGCTTTATTAGTTTTGGAATTGAAAGCGAAAAGTCGTAACCCCATTCACTGTCGCGTACGTGCACTTCGATATATTTCGCGAAGTATTACTGCTGCTTAACTTTAATGTTACAACAGTACTAATACAAAATTCACAGCCTTTTCGGCCCGCTCTAGGGAGAATGCACACAGGCGAAAGCCTCTCACGAGATAGTCGTTTTTACGTTCTCGGTTGGTCGCATTGCTTTCGCAGTCGATTCCCCTTTTCTCTTTGCCTATGTATACGGCTGTATTTTTTTTTTCATTCTTTCGTCCACCATTATATTTTCCTTTTTTTTCCTTTCCTCTCTTTTTCTCTTCTTCCATCTTTTATACCTGCGATACATTAGCGGTGCAGGTCGCGACATATTTCATTGTCCCTTTCCCACATCCTGTCCAGTTACTTTCTATTGTTCTCTTTCAAAAGCCTAAAGCATCGTCATAATAATAATAATAATAATAATAATAATAATAATAATAATAATAATAATAATAATAATAACAATAATAATAATAATACCTAGGGTTTTACCTCCCAAAACATTTAAATGATTATGTGGGACGTCTTCGTTGAGGGCTCCGGAAATATTCACCATGGTGTGTTCGTTCGCGTGCAGTGACATCGCACAGTACAAGGGCCTTTCCGCAAGCACTGAATTGTGTCCGCCACGACTGCGGTCGAACCCGCAACCTTCGGGTCAGCAGCCGAGCACCCCAGTCACTGTTCCATCGCGGCGGACGTTGTTGCTTTTTATTGCAATAGCAATTATATGGACCGGCGTCGCCTTCACTCAACGTATGCGTGTGTATATGTATATATATATATATATATATATATATATATATATATATATATATATATATATAGGGGAAACAAGTGTACACTCAAGGACTCGTTTTTCGTGTTTTACACAATATTAATGAGATCTAACAGACAATAATGCCAAGGAAGGTATAGGGGAAGTTATTAGGCCAATTGTAATGTAAGTGAGATGTATTATTGAAACGTATTGTAATGTATTATTTCTTCTCATTTACATTACAATTGGCCTAATAACTTTCCCTATACCTTCCTTGGCATTATTGCCTGTTAGATCTCATTATTATTGTGTAAAACTGTAAAACACGAAAAACGAGCCCTTAAGTGTGCACTTGTTTCCCTTATTCATTAACGAGGGTCTCGTACTGGCAGATTTGGTGCCTTTAGGTTGTATACGGGAGACTATTGGTCAGCTGCCAGTTAGTAATAAGTCCACGTGCTACGTGACGCCAAACAGGCTCATAAAGAGTGTGCCACGCTCGCCGCCATGGCTACTAGTGGCGCTGACTGACACTCCCACGTTTAAATTGACATAGATACCTAATAAAGTGGCTGGAGGGATAGCTGTCGTGGTAGCTCAGTGGTAGAACATCGAACGCGTTATTCGAAGGTCACAGGTTCGGATCCTGCCCACGGCAAGTTATCTTTTCACCCACTTTTATTTCTTCTCATTTACATTACGATTGGCCTAATAACTTCCCCTATACCTTCCTTGGCATTGTTGTCTGTTAGATCTCATATATATATATATATATATATATATATATATATATATATATATATATATATATATATATATATATATATATATATATATATATATATATATATAAATTGTGAAGAAGAAAAAGCGTCGTTGGCAAGCAACATCGCCACCGCTTGGGTACTGGGTGCTGGGCTTCGCTCGCTCGGCTCGTGCTGATCATCGCCGGCATCTGCTTGACCGTTGCTCTTGCACGATCGTGTTTTTTTCGTAGGACCACCGTCGCAACAGTCGTCAATAAACCCTTTTTCAATATATATATATATATATATATATATATATATATATATATATATATATATATATATATATATATATATATATATATATATATATATGAAAACGCAAGCAAAATCCTGAAAAAGACTCCGGCGTGCGGTATTGAACGTGGAACCTGCGATTCGTAAATGTGGGGCGTTAACCATGCACTGAGCCACTGCGGACCACGTCCTTCAACGTTCAAACGTTAAGCTATTTATATCTACCGCTTACCGCTGGTTAAGGACATCTCGGGGGGGGGGGGGTGTTTTCAGCACTTCCAGCAAGATGGTGCAATGAGCACGTGGCGGTGCGCGTTCGCATCTCTCACCCGCACTTTGCCCCTCAGAATATACAGAAGGTAGATGCTCGCTCACGCGCCCTTATATCTCGGTGGGGACGATCGTAGGTCTTGGCTGGCGTTGGCCTTTCGCTAGAACGTTTCTGTTGTAGTTACCGGGCGTGCAAAGGTCACTGCAATCGTTGCATAGTCTCCGTTTGCGAATATGGCATGCTTTTCAGACACAGCGAAGTAACAACTGAGATGCTTGTTCACGTTCATCTGTACATGTAAGTACGTTTCGTGCGTCATTTGTGCGTGAGAAACGTGGGGCACGTTTCGATCTGCTCGCCATTCAGTGCGTGACCTTCCGATTTGTTGCTATCGCGTTCATGGCTTCGCCTTTGCGACAAAGCTGTGACTTTTTTTAAAGGGGAAGCATTTCCTTGGTACTGCAGGCACTTAGAGCATATATATATATATATATATATATACATACATATATATATGTGTGTGTGTGTGTGTGTGTGTGTGTGTGTGTGTGTGTGTGTGTGTGTGTGTGTGTGTGTTACAAGCTGCCACTCTAGCGTCGCCAGCGCGAAGTCGGCGACGGGAATGACAGCAGGTTGGTTCGTTCCGTTACGCAAGCAGGGACAGTGAAGAGATCAGAGACGTGAGAAAACAAAACAAACTTTACTCTAGTAATATTGCAGCACACGGGATCTAGTACAACACTTCAATACAACTAACAAAATACATCAACACTTGATACAACTAAAAACATATAAAAACAATAAATCAGCTTACGCGAGAGAACTATTACGAACTACACAAACTAACAACAATAGACTACGGATGAAAAAGTTCGAAGATATAAACAGGTAAAGGCATACGTGTGATAACCGGCAGCGTTGCGTCCCCGACGATCGGATGCGAGAGGTTGAAGAGAGTTCTGGCACGACTGCGATGTCAGCGGTGTTGCAACGCTGGTGGCTCCGGGAGGCTAGTGCTTGCAGGTGACTTTGGGCAGGTTGAGCTAACTCGAGGTGAAGTCCCGATGTCTACGTTGCAGACGTTAATATCGCGTCACAACTAGACGAACGGCTAGGTTTAGGTGGCCAGCCGATACAGAGCCACACTAAAAACTTCTAGAAGAGATGCTTGTTGATCTGTTTCTACACCATATTGGTCAGCGACTAGTCTCCCTAGCGGGGCAAAATCCTGCGCTTAAATCCCTCTCGTGTCTCCTCGCTCTCTTCCTTGGGGACAAGAGACCTACCTCTACATAGATCCAATAATGCGCGTTTCATTGATGGAAACTCCGTCCCAAAAAATATATTGACCCCACAATTTTTTAATTAGGAGAGGGCCCTCAACTAGCGAGAGTGACAACCTGTTGGGTTGTTGTCATACGGCTTGGCCACCAGAGGTTTTCCCACGCTTTTCCCCCGTGGGAAACGGTCAGACTGTTTGGCTCTCAGCCGGTGCGTCCCGTAGTCTAATCCTTGTTCGGGGTACATTGCGGCCTTCCACGACCTTGCAGACGCCGCCGCAGTTACAAAAGGATCAACCGTCGGCGGCGACGTTCTAAGAAGAGCACCCCATTCGGCACTTCTCGGCTCCCTTTCATGCGCCCGCCGTTCCCACGGTCAGTGGGGAAGTACGGCGCCCGTTAATTGCCGTGACGCCGGGTCGCCAAAAATGGCCGTCCGTGACAATATATATATATATATATATATATATATATATATATATATATATATATATATATATATATATATATATATTGTAGCGAAGCCTCCGAACTATGAAATGGGTCGAACTCTTGAGTACCTTCTAGTGGGGCTACCCAACAAGGACGCCGCTCGCACTGAGAGCCCGTGCTTGGCCGTTACTGTCGCCATTGTGCTTGCTCGCTGTGGACCGGCTATTAAACGCCTTAACATTTTGGTGGAGAGTGCTGTGCCCTTCAAACATCTTCGGTTCACATTCGATGCCCTTGGAGCTTAGATCCCGTACCGTGCCTTCAACCATGCAACAAGACGCCGCCCAGCAAACGCTTCCTCCTGCGCCGACGCCATGTTCCGGTGTCCCCCGCATCCGCGACCCACCTGTCTTCACCGGCGCGGATGGCACCGACGTCGAGGACTGGCTCGTCATGTACGAACGCGTCAGCGTCCCCAATCATTGGGACGAGGTAGGTAAACTCGGCAACCTGGTTTTCTACCTCGCGGGTGTGGCCGGCATGTGGTATAACAACCACGCGTCTGATTTCGCAACCTGGCCCGATTTTAAGACCGCTATCACCAACGTTTTTGGCCGCCCTGCTGTTCGTAAGCTGCAAGCCGAGCAGCGCTTACGCGAACGCGCTCAGCAGGCCGGTGAATCATTCACCAGCTACATTGAAGACGTCTTGGACCTATGCAAGAAATGCAACGACAGCATGTCCGAATCAGACAAGATCCGGAACGTCATGAAGGGCATTGCCGATGATGCCTTCACGATGCTGCTGGCCAAAAACCCAGGCACAGTAGCTGAGGTCATCACGCTGTGCCAGAGCTACGAGGAGCTCCGCCGGCAGCGTTCGATGACCCGTCGCTCCACACCACGAGATGCAGGGCTTGCAGGCTTGGAGGCGAGCTGTGACCAGGTGGCACTGCTGGCAGACCTCAAGTCCTTCATACGGGAGGAAATCGCACGGCAGTTCTCTCTCCTGCCCTTCGCCCACCCACCGGCTGCTCAACAATCGGCCACTACCATTTTCCCCCCCATCCGCCGAGCGATTGAGCAGGAAATAGCGGAGGTTATGCCTGCGTACCACCCACAACAGCTTCCGGCTCCTGTACCCCCAAGTTACGCCCAAGTGGTCGCCAGGCCGCCTCCAGTCGTTCAAGCGCCCGCCCCACTGACTTACGCCGAAGCTGCCGCACGACCTCCATCCTTTGCAGCGGGTATGCCGGCTACGTATGTTGACGTGACCTCTCAGACTCAGCTCCAGCACCCCCTGCAGCCTTTCCAGCCACCGTTCCGTCCATCGGCTCTTGCGTCATGGACAAGACCTACCCCGGCGAACCGATGGCGCACATCCGACAACCGGCCCATTTGCTTTGCCTGCGGTTACGCCGGCCACGTAGCACGTTATTGCACTCGCGTACAGACGCCCCATATCTCGTCGCCTGTTGCTAGCCAGATTCGGCGTACCTATCACGAGGAAACGCCGTCTATGCCACCGCCAACTCGCCTAGCTTCATCTTCTCGTAGGTCACCGTCTCCACGACGTCGTTCCCCGTCCCCCATGCGGCCAAGTTCAGCTGCTCACGAGCGGGAAAACTAGTCGTCGCAGTCCCCGAGGCAAGGACTGCGATGCTATCGCATTGTGAAAGCCCTCAGAGCCGCCCATCTAATGTCATTGACGTGCTTGTGGACGGTGTTCACGCATCTGCTCTTATTGACACAGGAGCTGCAGTATCCGTTATGGACGAAAAATTTTGCCGCTTGCTTCGTAAAGTGACGACGCCAATTTCTGGATTGTCCCTTCGTACCGCCGGTTTGCATCGTATCCATCCTACAGCAGGGTGCACAGCTCGCGTTGTCGTTCAGGACGTTCTGTATGTCGCCCAATTCATCATCATTCCCGCATGCTCTCATGACGTCATCCTGGGGTGGGATTTTCTCTCCCGCAACGACGCCGTCATCCATTGTGCCGCCGCCGAAATTGAACTCTCCCCCTTCTCGCATTTGACGCCGGAAGACAGTTCTTCGAAAGTGAGCAAGATTCTCGTGAAAGACGATACCATAGTGCCTCCAAGCTCCACGATGGGTGTATCTGTCTACTGCGCTGGACTCTCCGACACAATTGCACTCGTTTCGCCATCCGACCGTGCTTGCCGAAGGAAAGGGTTGCTAGTACCATTCGCGACCGTGCAAATCACCCAGGGCAACGCCTCTATTTTCGTGACCAACCCATCCCCGTACACAGTTACCTTGGTTCGAGGGGAATGTCTCGGCAGAGTGGAACCAGTGGATAACGCACAAGTCCTGGACGTACCTGATGACTCGCGTTGTCCCAATTTGCGTACCATCAGTGCTGTTTCCACTTCTGATTCGTCATCTCCTGATGTATTTGGCCCTTGCATTGATGACAACCTCACGTCGGTACAGCGTTCCCAGCTTCTGAACCTGTTGCGAGAATATCGTTCTTCTTTCGATGTCGGGCGAAGCTCTCTCGGTCGTGCGTCCGCTGTTACGCATCGTATCGACACTGGTGCCCATCCACCATTACGGCAACGATGGCCCAGCGGTTACCAGCCGACGTCAGAGGAAGTGGTCCATACAAATCGATACCTACGCGCCCAAAGGGACGGTCAGGGCAAGGTAACGGTTGTAGACTGGCGTGCGACATGTGAGCTGACGGTTTACGGCGTTGGCAAGTGAGGCAAGAGCGAACGAACTGCTGCACATAGCGGTACATCCCGCGCCAGAAGTAGCGTTGTCGAATGCGATGGTAGGTTTTGAATACCCCGGAGTGCGCGCATTGCGGATCAGAATGGAAGGATTCACATATCTCTGACCGCAGACTGCGGGGTATCACGAGTAACCACTGCCGGCCGTCGGCGTCGTAATTGCGTCGGTGTAGAAGGCCGTCACGAATGGCGAAATGGCGAGCTTGACGACGCAATGCACGTGTGGATGGCGTTGCGGATGGATCAGAGAGCAAGTCGATCAGCGGGCCGATCCAATTATCCTTTCGCTGTTCGGTAGCGATTATGTCAACGTCAATGGCAGAAACAGCAGCCGAGGATACTGAGCAGAGCACATCACCTTCAGGCAGAGGGGAGCGCGAGAGGGCGTCGGCATCAGCATGCTGGCGTCCATTGCGGTACAGCACGCGGATGTCGTAGTCTTGTAAACGAAGAGCCCAACGGGCGAGACGGCCTGAGGGATCCTTCAATGATGAAAGCCAGCATAGTGCATGATGGTCGGTGACGACATCGAATGGGCGACCATACAAATACGGTCGAAACTTTGTAAGAGCCCAGACGATCGCCAGGCACTCTTTCTCCGTGACGGTGTAGTTTGTCTCAGCTCTCGTGAGCGTACGGCTTGCATATGCTACGACATATTCAGGGAATCCGGGTTTGCGCTGCGCCAGGACAGCGCCGAGGCCTACATCGCTGGCGTCTGTGTGCACCTCCGTCGGGGCCGTAGGGTCGTAGTGGCGTAGAATGGGAGGAGATGTCAACACATGGCGGAGCTTCGCGAACGCGTCGTCGCACTCAGACGACCACGAATTGAGGGACCCGTTACTTCCAAGGAGCTTCGTCAGCGGTGATATGATCGTGGCAAAGTTTCGTATGAAGCGTCGGAAGTACGAGCACAGGCCCACGAAACTACGCAGTTCTTTGACGGACGCAGGTTTGGGGAATTCGGCCACGGCCCGAAGCTTGGCTGGGTCAGGAAGAATGCCATCCTTGGACACGACGTACCCAAGGATGGTGAGTTGCCGTGCTGCAAAGCGGCACTTCTTCAGATTTAGTTGCAAGCCAGCATTGCTGACACGTGCAAAAACTTCTTTCAGACGTTGGAGGTGCGTAGAGAAATTTGGAGCGAACACCACAACGTCATCGAGGTAACACAAGAACGTGTGCCATTTCAAGTTGCGCAGAACGGTGTCCATCATGCGCTCAAAGGTCGCAGGTGCATTACATAGACCAAACGGCATGACGTTGAATTCGTACAAGCCGTCGGGTGTGATGAACGCAGTCTTCGGTCGAGCGTCATCAGCCATGGGTACTTGCCAGTACCCCGAGCGCAGATCGAGAGAAGAAAAAAATTCGGCTCCGTGAAGGCTGTCAATTGCGTCATCGATGCGCGGCAGTGGGTAAACATCCTTGCGAGTGATTTTATTGAGCCGTCTGTAGTCTACACAGAACCGCGCAGAAATATCTTTCTTCGCAACAAGAACCACTGGAGACGCCCATGGACTGTCCGAGGGCCGAATAACGTCGCGTCTGAGCATATCATCAACCTGCTCGTTAATTTCCCGACGTTCAGCAGGCGACACGCGGTAGCATCGTTGCCGTTGACCATTTAACGCGATACGCCGAAACCGCCGCTCTCCCTGCGGCTGCTGCGCGCGATGTTGCGTCCTTCCTGCTGCATCGATTTATACTGCGCCACGGACCACCCCAAGAGCTTCTCAGCGATCGAGGCCGTGTCTTCTTGTCGGAAGTCGTTGAAGCCATTCTGACGGAGTGCCATTCTGTCCACCGCAAAACTACTGCTTACCACCCACAGACGAATGGCCTCACCGAACGCTTTAACCGCACCCTCGGCGACATGCTTTCTATGTACGTCGCTGCCAACCACACTAATTGGGATAATATACTGCCCTTCGTCACCTACGCCTACAACACCGCCCCTCAGAGCACGACTGGTTTTTCACCTTTCTACTTGCTGTACGGAAGGCACCCGTCGCACACCATGGACACGATACTCCCGTACACGCCGGATCCATCTGAGTGTACACCTATTTCCGAGACAGCCAGGCTTGCTGAAGAGTGTCGCGAGCTTGCCAAGACTTTTACGACGCAAGAGCAAGAGCGGCAGAAGAGTATCCGTGATGCCAGCACCACTTCTGAGCCCACGTTCCTTCCTGGTGCGCTTGTATGGCTCTCGATCCCGACCTCTGCCGCTGGCCTCTCTTCCAAACTACGTCCCAAATACGAAGGCCCCTACCGTGTCATCGAGCGCACCTCACCCGTCAACTATCTGATCGAACCCGTTGAACAATCTTCGGACATGCGCCGCCGTGGGCGAGACATTGTCAACGTGGAGCGCCTGAAGGCTTATTATGACCCGCTCATAATAACAAGCTGTTAGGTCGCCAGGCGGCTCCCTCTTCGACCCCGGGGTAATTGTAGCGAAGCCTCCGAACTATGAAATGGGTCGAACTCTTGAGTACCTTCTAGTGGGGCTACCCAACAAGGACGCCGCTCGCACTGAGAGCCCGTGCTTGGCCGTTACTGTCGCCATTGTGCTTGCTCGCTGTGGACCGGCTATTAAACGCCTTAACAATATATATATATATATATATATATATATATATATATATTGCAACGAGCAAGGTTGCGTAAAAACACAGGTTATAATTCCAAAAACGTTAGCCGACACAAGCTGGTACAGGCAGGAACCCGACAAGCACGAGCCACACATGGACGTCAACGTCTTCTTTCACTCTGGCACAGAGCTGGCGCCACTATGCTTCGGTACAATTACTCCCCGCGCAGAAAGGAGCCAACCTGGCGACCTAGGGAAAGGACACGACAAGGGGGTCATAGCACGGTTTGAGGCGTGA
This sequence comes from Rhipicephalus microplus, assembly GCF_043290135.1. Taxonomy (NCBI): domain Eukaryota; kingdom Metazoa; phylum Arthropoda; class Arachnida; order Ixodida; family Ixodidae; genus Rhipicephalus; species Rhipicephalus microplus. The sequence continues at coordinate 135,438,120 of NC_134710.1, forward strand.
TACGTGTACTGTTTCACGCCCACGGCAGCGTTGGTCCGAGGGTGGATCAATGGGCTCAACTTCATAGTTGACAGGAGATGTTTGCCGCACCACACGGTAGGGGCCATGGTATTTCGACGAAAGCTTCGGGGAAAGACCGGGAGGGGTAGACGGGACCCAGAGCCAAACCAGCATTCCTGGGTTATAGTGTACAGTAGACGCAGAGGAATCGTGGTCAGTTTTCTGGCGCCATTGGTCTTGTGCGGTAAATGAGCGAGCGAGTTGACGACACTCTTCGGCATAAGCAGCTGCTTCGGAAACAGGCGTCGCTTCGGAAACATCAGGCCTGTAAGGGAGAATGGTGTCCATGGAGCATGATGGCTCACGTCCGTACAGAAGGAAGAAAGGAGAAAAGCCAGTGGTTGTTAGTGGCGCAGAGTTGTACGCGTACGTGACAAAAGGGAGCACTTGGTCCCAATTAGTGTGGTCGTCAGAGGCATACATGGCAAGCATATCTCCAAGGGTACGGTTAAAGCGTTCTGTCATGCCATTGGTTTGGGGATGGTATGCCGAGGATTTTCTATGGACAGTGCGACATGCCTTGAGTAGCTCGTCGACGGCGTTCGAGAGAAACACGCGTCCACGGTCACTGAGTAATTCACGAGGTGCACCGTGTCGCAAAATGAGATGGTGAAGAAGAAAGGACGCAACGTCTTTCGCAGTGGTAGCAGGCAGCGCAGATGTTTCAGCGTAGCGTGTTAAATGATCCACGGCGACGATAATTCACCGGTTGCCTCGAAGAGAGTTGGGTAGAGGACCATAAATATCAATTCCGACGCGGTCGAATGGTCTCGCTGGGCAGGTTAAGGGTTGCAAAGGGCCAGCAGTGCTGTGAGAAGGCGTCTTGCGTCGTTGACACGTGGTGCACGACCGAACGTACTGGCGAACGTGCCGATACATGCCGCGCCAGTAGTATCTTAGACGAAGGCGAGAGTAAGTCTTAAATACTCCAGCGTGGCCACACTGGGGGTCATCGTGAAAGGCAGCGCAGATGTCCGAACGCAAATGACGAGGGATGACAAGGAGCCACCTACGCCCATCCGTCACGTAATTGCGGCGATACAACAAGCCTTCACGGACAGCAAAGTGTCTTGCTTGACGAGAGAGGGAGCGTGAAGTCGTTTCTGACGAACTGTGAGAGAGGACGTCGAGCAAAGAATTGATCCAGGGATCCTTGCGCTGTTCGGATGACATGTCAGTGATGCTCAACGATGACGAATCGCAAATGGCAGTTGATAAGCAGGCAAGGTCAGGAGGCAGTGGAGAACAGGATAGTGCATCGGCGTCTGAATGTCTTCGTCCTGAGCGATAAACAACACGGATATCGTATTCCTGAAGACGTAAAGCCCAACGAGCGAGGCGGCCAGTAGAATCTTTCATGGACGCTAACCAGCATAAGGCATGGTGATCTGTGACAACATCAAACTGGCGTCCGTAAAGGTAGGTGCGAAATTTTTCTATAGCCCAAATGATAGCCAAGCACTCCTTTTCCGTGACGGAATAGTTGGACTCTGCCTTCGTTAGTGTACGGCTGGCATAGGCGACAACGTACTCGTCGCAGCCATCCTTGCGTTGAGCGAGAATGGCACCGAGGCCGACACCGCTTGCATCCGTGTGAATTTCAGTGGGTGCATTGGGATCGAAGTGGCGGAGAACTGGCGGAGAGATGAGTAGCCGGCGTAGCGCCGTGAATGCCTCATCGCAGTGGGAATTCCAGCCAGAGAGGCCCGTGCTACGGGAGAGAAGCTGAGTCAGAGGGGCAATTATAGAGGCAAAATTGCGAATGAAACGCCGAAAATAGGAACACAAGCCTATGAAACTACGAAGCTCCTTTAGGGTAGTAGGCTTGGGGTACTCGGCAACGCCACGCAGTTTGGCAGTATCTGGCGATATTCCTTCTTTTGAAACGACGTGGCCGAGAATTGTGAGTTTGCGGGCGCCAAAACGACATTTCTTGAAGTTAAGTTGCAACCCGGCTGCCGTAAGGCACTGGAGAACTTGTTCCAGACGGGAAAGATGAGTTTCAAAATTCGCCGAGAATACAACTATGTCGTCTAAATAGCAAAGACAGATGTGCCATTTAAGTCCCCTGAGGACACTGTCCATCATCCTTTCAAAAGTCGCAGGCGCATTGCAAAGACCGAAGGGCATTACATTAAATTCATATAAGCCGTCAGGGGTCACAAACGCCGTTTTTGGATGGTCCGGTTCAGCCATTGGTACTTGCCAATATCCAGAGCGCAGATCCAGTGAAGAGAAAAACTCCGCACCTTGAAGGCAATCCAAGGCGTCATCAATGCGTGGCAGGGGATAAACATCCTTGCGTGTGATGTTGTTTAGTCGACGATAATCCACGCAAAACCTGATGGAGCCATCATTTTTTTGCACGAGGACCACTGGCGAAGCCCAAGGACTATGTGAGTGCTGAATAACACCACGTTGCAGCATCTCGTCGACGTGTTGAGTGATGACGTCACGCTCGGCCTGCGAGACGCGGTAGGGGCGCTGACGAAGTGGAGTATGATGACCGGTGTCGATATGGTGAGCGACAACTGACGTGCGTCCCAAGGGAGGTTGTCCGTGGTCGAAGGAGGCGCGGAAACGGTCAAGTAGTTGAATGAGCTGATTGCGCTGGTCTTGCGTAAGGCCGGTGTCTACGCTGCGCAACAGAACGTCTTCGTCAGGTAGTGAGGGCGCGGTGCCAGCTGTGACAGCATCCACGGACATCGGTGTCGTATCAGAACGGGCATCGAAAGGAAAGATGTCATCATAAGTGTCAAGACTCCCAATGCATTCGCCATGCAATAAGGTAGCGGGACAAGGGAACGGATTGCACACGTACACGGCACTGGAGCCATCGCAAGTGTTATGACGGCAAACGGGACGACAAGGTTCCGGTGACGAGCGCATTCTTGTGACGGCATAAATAGGGCAGTTGAATCGGAAACGGAGTTGCACAAAAGGGATACCGCGGTGACCGAAAAAGCAGAAATGACGACGGCAGCGGCGACGATCACCTTTTTGGGTGAGCGAGGGAGATCTATGAATGTCGTGCTGAATGGAAACAAAACGAGTTGAGCACGAGCGCAGTCGACAACCGCATGATTAGCGGAAAGAAAGTTCCATCCCAGGATGATTTCATGAGATGCATGCGGAAGGACGACAAATTCAACGATGTAAAGCACTCCTTGATTCACAACACGAGCAGTGCATGTGGCAGAAGGTTGGACGTGTTGCGAACTCGCCGTGCGTAAAGAAATTTCAACCAGTGGAGTCGTCACTTTGTTCAATTTGTGGCATAACACTTCACTGATTATACAAATAGCGGCACCTGTGTCGACAAGAGCAGTTGTGGCGAAACCGTCCACAAACACGGCAATCTCGTTAGGGGGCGATAGATGAGGCCTTGGAAATTTCGTCGGTGGCGCAGCTCTTGCCTCAGGAACTGCGACTGTTAGTTTTCCTCCTGGGCGTGGTTGGAACGGCGAAGCATGGGGGAAGGAGACCGAAGACGGGGTGAAGGAGATCGACGTCGGCTGAAGTCTGGTCGACGTGAGCGGGGGTCATGTGAATCAGGTGTCACATGCGATTCTGATGGCCGAAGTATGTTGCCGGAATGCTGCACATCATTAAAATAGAATCCACGGCGACGACAGTAGCGCGCGACATGTCCTGGAATACCACAGTTGTAGCAGACGGGCCGGTTATCCGGAGTACGCCAAGAGTTTACAGGTGCTCGAGGTGGTGGAATGGGCCGATTTACCGGATAAACTGAAACTGGTGACCTGTAGTAGTTGGTGGCTGGACTGTATGAAGGGAGCGGCGGTTGGGCAGGAGGTCGGCGGACAGCTTCTGCATAAGTCAGCGGTGCAGCCACTGATATTGGGGATTTGGGCGAAGGGAGAGCCTCGGCAACTTGCGTCTGAATAGCACGGCGAAGTGAGTGGTCCAGTGTTGTGGGGGTCTCGTTGATGGTGGCGACAAGAGAGAGCTGTCGAGCAACTTCCTCCCAGATGTACTGTTGAATTTGAGGCATTAACACGCTGTAGTCGGAGCCACTGCTTTTGCACTCCAAGGCCGAAATATCAGCTGTCTGCGTATTAGCGCGACGTGTAGAAACTCGTTGCTTGCGCAGCTGATCGAAACTTTGACATAACTGAATCACGGCCGTGACGGTCTGTGGGTCTTTGGCCACAAGCATATGAAAAGCGTCGTCATCAATGCCTTTCATTATGTTCTTTATTCTGTCAGCCTCCGTTATCCTGGCATCAACTCGCCTACAGAGGCTGATCACATCCTCAATGTAGCTCGTGAAGCTCTCACCATTTCGCTGAAATCGTCCCCACAGTCCCAGTTCAGCGCGAAGCTTACGCATGGCTGGACGACCGAAAAACGAGGTGATGGCCTCTTTGAAAACCGACCAGGTGGGGATGTCGGCTTAGTGGTTGGTGAACCATAGGTTGGCCAAATCCGTCAAGTAGAAGATGACGTGAATCAGCTTCGCAGGGTCATCCCACTTGTTAATCGCGCTGGCATGCTCGTACTCTGCCAGCCAGTCCTCGACATCTTGATCTTCAGTGCCGTTGTATACTGGTGGGTCACGCAGACGAAGTACACCAGAACACATGACAGGTGGCAGCGTGGAAGAACCTTGTGGGGGATCAACGCGCTCGGTCATCGCGGACTGAGATGGTAGCTTACGGCTGCGGAGCTCCAGGACGTTACCCAGCACCTCCACCAAATGCAACGAGCAAGGTTGCGTAAAAACACAGGTTATTATTCCAGAAACGTTAGCCGCAACAAGCTGGTACAGGCAGGAACCCGGCAAGCACGAGCCACACATGGACGTCAACGTCTTCTTTCACGCTGGCACAGAGCTGGCGCCACTATGCTTCGGTACAATATATATTGTAGCGATGCTGAGGCAGACAGGCTAAAAAAACAAGCAACTTTATTAGGGCGAACTTGTGCCGACAAGTCTAATGACTATGGTCGTCGAGTCCGAGTAGTCGAGAGGCACAGATTCAACTAACTTCCTCTTCCTCGTTGTTGGAGCGCACGAACGCGTGGCGCATGCCAGCCGGGTCTTGCTGGTGCTCTTGCCATGGTGATTGCGGCGGCTACTTGAACGTGGCCAACCTGTCGCGGCATTATCCCCCTCCTCAGACGCATCGTCCCGATGCTTGAGAGAGTGAAATGATACATGCGCCCTCTCACTCGTTTTCCGACGATCTTTCATGATAGGGCTTCATGCGGACTACGTGTACCACTTCCGTGGTATTGCGGCGTCTTGAGCTCACATGTCCCGCGGATCTGACTTCATTAGTGACGTCGCTGATACGATTGAGTACTTCATAAGGGCCGAAGTATCGACAAAGAAGCTCTTCAGAGAGTCCGCGGCGGCGCACTGGGATCCATATCCACACTTTGTCACCGGGATGATAAAGTGCGTCACTGCGTCGCTTGTTGTACCGACTAGAGTCGACGCGCTGTTGACGGCGTATTCGGTATCTTGCCATTTGTCGTGCTTCTTCGGCTCTTTGCAAGAAGTCATCTAAGTCAGGTGGATAGCTGTTTTCGTCCTGTAGTGGTAACATGGTATCCAGTGGGGTGGTCACTCTTCGGCCGAATACTAGTTCGAAAAGGGCAACGTGGGTTGTTTCTTGAACGGCTGTATTATATGCGAATGTTACGTAGGGTAACATTTCATCCCACTGTTTATGTTCAACATCGACATACATTGATAGCATGTCGGTCAGAGTTCTGTTGAGGCGTTCGGTTAAGCCATTTGACTGAGGGTGATACGCCATTGTTCTTCTGTGATCGGTATTTGTCAGGCGCATCAAACATTGCATAAGGTCTGCAGTAAATGCGGTGCCCCGATCCGTAATAATAACGATGGGCGCACCATGTCTCAGCACTATGTTGTTCACAAAGAACTTGGCGACTTCGGCAGCTGTCGCACTGTACAGAGAGTCAGTCTCAGCATGACGGGTCAGATAGTCTGTAGCTACGACAATCCATTTCTTGCCTGCACATGATGTTGGGAAAGGTCCTAAGAAGTCCATGCCGACTTGTTGGAATGGTGCATCCGGAGGGTCTATTGGATGGAGAAGGCCGGCTGGTTTTACGGCTGGAGTTTTGCGCCGTGGACATTGACGACAAGTTTTCACGTAGCGCTGCACTGATGGGAGCAACTTAGGCCAATAGTACTTCAGGCGAATCCTGGCGAATGTTCGGCTCACACCCATGTGGCCGGATGTTGGCTCGTCGTGGCATGCATGCAGAATTTCCTGTCGCATGGCTGTGGGCACGACTAGTAAAAACGTTTCGCCATTAGGTTCAGAGTTCCTCCTGTAAAGGACACTCCTTGAAGGCAGAACGTGGAGAGCCCTCTGGAGAATATGCGAGGAACTTGAACGTCGAGACCCTGCAGGTATTGTATAAGCGCCAGCAAATCCGGGTCATCTCGTTGTTGTTGAGCGATTTCGGATGCGTCGACAACGCCTAGAAACGGGAAGTCTTCCTCTTCAGGTACACTTGGATCGACGGAAGAGCGTGACAGGCAGTCGGGATCACTGTGTTTCCTTCCAGATTTGTATACGACCGTAATGTCATACTCCTGCAGCCTAAGGCTCCATCTGGCTATTCGACCTGACGGATCCTTGAGATTTGCCAGCCAGCATAGAGCATGGTGGTCACTGACAGCTCTGAACGGTCTACCATAAAGGTAGGGTCGAAACTTATTTATTGCCCAGATGACTGCGAGGCACTCTTTTTCAGTAGCAGAGTAGTTTGCCTCAGCTTTTGAGAGTTTGCGGCTGGCATAGGCTAACACTTTCTCTTGACCATTTTGCCACTGGACCAGGATGGCGCCGAGGCCGACATTGCTGGCATCTGTATGGACTTCAGTGTCAGCTGTCTCATCAAAATGGACAAGTATTGGTGAACCCTGTAGCCGTTTTCTTAATTCATCAAAAGCTTTCTGTTGTTCGCTTTCCCATGTGAAGGGCACGTCGTCTTTCGTTAGTTTTGTAAGAGGTTCCGTATTCTTTGAGAAGTTTTCCACAAATCGCCTATAGTAGGCACATAAACCCAAAAATCGACGCACTGACTTTTTGTCTTTGGGTGTAGGGAACCTCTGAACAGCGGCTGTCTTTTCTGGATCAGGACGAACACCGTCAGAACTAATGACATGTCCAAGGAATCTCAGCTCTTCGAAGCAGAAGTGGCATTTTTCGGGTTTGATTGTCAAGTTTGCTGACCGGATGGCTTGTAATACAGTGCGCAGTCGCTCTAGATGTTTGTCGAACGTTGCAGAGAATACCACCACGTCATCCAAATACACTAGGCATGACTGCCATTTCAATCCCGCGAGGACAGTGTCCATCAGTCGCTGGAACGTCGCTGGCGCGGAACACAGGCCGAATGGAAGCGCTTTGAATTCGTAGAGGCCATCTGGTGTTACGAATGCCGTTTTTTTACGGTCCCGCTCGTCTACCTCTATTTGCCAATATCCGCTTTTCAGATCCAAGGAGGAGAAAAACTTTGCGGATCGCAGCCGATCTAGTGTATCGTCAATACGTGGCAAGGGGTAGACATCTCGTTTAGTTACACTGTTGAGTTTTCAGTAGTCGACACAGAATCTAAGCGTGTTGTCTTTCTTCTTAACGAGCACTACGGGGGACGCCCATGGACTATTCGAAGGATGGATGACATCATCCGAAAGCATTTCCTCCACTTGCTTCTTAATGATTTCCCGTTCTTTCTGTGACACTCGATATAAATGCTGGCATGTAGGCCTCGTGTCGTCTTGCGTTATAGTTCTGTGTTTCGTAATTGACGTGCGCTGGACCTTCAAGGCAATTGAAAAGCAATCAGAGAATTCTTTTACTAAGGCGTAAATCTGTTTCTTTTGACTGTCCGGAAGGCTCTGGTTGACGGTCACGGATCTGTCGATGTTGCAGGCCACTGGTCGAGTGGTTGACGTGGTTAAGCTGCATAGTTCTGTCGCCATACAGAAGTCGTGTAAATAGGCAATAGCTGTGCCTTGAGCGATGTGTTGAAGTTCATTGGAGAAATTCGTAAGTAGGACATCTGCACGGCCATTCGTCAAGTGAACAAGACCCCGAGCTACGCAGACACCTTTTTTCAAAAACAGCCCTACATTTGTATCCGCTATGCCTTCGCGGTTGTAAAATGCGTCATTCTCTACGAGCACCATCATACTGCAGCGTGGCGGCACAGTTACGTCATCATGAACAACGCGTAGAGCAGTTAGCCGTCGCTCCTCAGATTCCTCTACAGGTATAGCCCGTTCAGTCGAAAACGACACGCTGGACCTACGCAGGTTAATTACGGCGCCATTAGCTCGCAAAAAATCCATTCCTATAATGAGGTCTCTTGAACATTCTGGTAGCACAATGAAATCGGCAACGTAAATAAAGCCCCGTATTTTAAGTCTTGCAGTGCATCTGCCAAGGGGCGCAATAATGTGACCACCTGCCGTGCGTATCTGCGATCCACTCCACTGTGTCACAACTTTGTTTAGCTTCTTCACCATCTTGTGACTTATCACTGAATAATCAGCACCGGTGTCGACTAAGGCATTCAGCTCCCATCCTTCTATTCTCAACCGCAAATCTGAAGTAACGCTTTCGTGGTTGCACCCATTTACCGGAAATACACCGTCGTCGCCCTCAAGCCATATTAGAGGATCTTCGTAATTGATGTTATCAGCGGCCTCACCTCCACAGGTCGCTTGCTTCAGTTTTTCGGGAGTGGACTTGGAGAGCGATGACCAGGCTGCCTTGAAGGTGCACGTGGGCTGGATGACCGGTAGCGCATAGGCGATGGTGACCGTGACCGACGTTGGCATAGAGGTGGCGAGTTCTGGCGCTTGGACAAGTACTCCTCAATCTCCGCTGGTCGTTCGCCGTTTCGGGGGCACGGTGCATACGACGGGAAGCCTCTTAATCCAGCCTGTCGGTAAGGGCAGAATCTGTACAAATGACCCGCTTCGCCACAATGGAAACAAAGAGGCCTGCGCTCGTGATCACGCCAGACGTCACTTTTCCTAGGCCTAGGCTCCACATAGCGATGCGTGCTACGTGCTCCTGGGGCAGATAGGTAGCCGTTGGTTCCCGTGGACGAGGTGCGCTGCGTGCTGTAGATGGGAGAGGAGTCGCCGCCATCGCAACTGCTGCATTGTTGTGTACTGTGGGTTGTCGGAGAACTTCAGAGTACGTTCGGATAGGTCGAACCGGCTACATTTCACGCTCTGGTTCTCGTATGACCTGCCTCAGTTCATCACGAACAACGTCTGTAACAGATAGTGCAGTTGGAGTCTGGGGCATTTGCAGTCTGCTCAGTTCTTCCCTAATAACTGATCCAATGACCTCTCGCAGGGCTTCAACGTCATTTCGCACGCCTCCAGAGAATACCTGTGCAGATGCGCAGTTAAGATTCCGGTTGTACTACCGAGCGCGCTGTTCTAGTGTTTTTTCGATGGCCGTCGCTTCCGAATAAAACTCAGCAACAGTGCTTGGAGGGTTGCGGACGAGAACGGCGAACAGCTCTTGCTTCACTCCGCGCATTAGATGGCGCACCTTCTTATCTTCAGCCATGTTGTAATCCGCACGCTTGAACAGACGGACCATGTCCTCAATGTACATGGCAGCACTCTCGTTTGTGAGCTGGTTCCTGGATTGAAGAGCAGCTTCCGCTTTTTCTTTTCGGTTCATGTTCGCGAACGTAGCCACCGCTTGTCGTCGAAATACCTCCCAGGTAGACAACGAGGTTTAGTGGTTCTCAAACCATGTCTTTGCGAAGTCTTCCAGGGCGAAGTATACGCGACGGAGCTTCTCTTTTTCGTCCCATCCATTCAAGCTCGCCACTCTCTCGAACAGGTCCAGCCAATCTTCAACATCCTCGTACGAGTCGCCGTGGAATACTGGCGGCTGGTGCGGTTGGCTAATGAACACTTGGGCCGGTGTTACCTGGGTAGTCATAGTGGTGGCATCCATAGTTTGAATTCCCCTTGGTGCGAAGTGAAGAGGACCGAACTCAGGTGAGTCACCTCGAAGACGGCGACTTGCCCTCTGGTGTACAGGAGTCACTTCCACGGGGTTGATACGCTGGTCGTCGGGGCTACGCTGTCTTGAACTCGCGGGGCTTCGATTCATAACCCAGCAACTCCACCAGAAATGTAGCGATGCTGAGGCAGACAGGCTAAAAAAACAAGCAACTTTATTAGGGTGAACTTGTGCCCACAAGTCTAATGACTATGGTCGTCGAGTCCGAGTAGTCGAGAGGCACAGATTCAACTAACTTCCTCTTCCTCGTTGTTGGAGCGCACGAACGCGTGGCGCATACCAGCCGGGTCTTGCTGGTGCTCTTGCCATGATGATTGCGGCGGCTACATGAACGTGGCCAACCTGTCGCGGCAATATATATATATATATATATATATATATATATATATATATATATATATATATATATATATATATATATATATATATATATATATATATATATATATATATATATATATATATATATATATATATATATACAGCTATATGCAGGCGCCTACGGTTTTGTGCTCTCCAGACCGTATCGTTAATTGGATATATACCAAAACCTTATGGCTCTACAAGACTGTATGGCTAACATGAGTGACTAGTAACATCATGAAAATCATGACTAATTAGTCATGAACGGTATGATTTGCACACCATGGCGATGGGGCTCCTGCGGTGTTTCCTTAACCTTATATACGCGAAAATTGCCGTGATAGATTTTTGCAGGACCAACATAAATGACGGGGGATGATGTGAAAATCATGAGGTGGATGGCAGTTACGGCATCATTTACATGTTTCGTTAGCTTGATAATACAACAAATTTGGTGTTGCATGACGTGACTCTATGAAGAACATGAATGAGAAATGGTGATATAGCAATAATGATATGTCATGTGCTACATGCTTGACTTGCATGCATGCCACGCTCATGACAAGCTCACGGCCGTTTCGCTATAGCCTTATATAAATGCACTAAATTTGGTACTGCGTGACGCGTCTGTATGACAAACATATATGACAGATCGCAAAATAAATATAATTATATTCTTTTCATGTACAATATAATTTTATGACACGCTCATGGCGAGCTCACGGTCGTTTCGCTCACGTGATATACACAAAGTGAAGCTAATGGTTTCGTAGCAAGTCCAACCTGAGCTTGATCTCAATTAGGCGTAACTAGGCGTAACTTCTATAATTCTGTGACATCAAACTCGAGTACTTTGGGTGGGCCTCGATGTCACAAACAATATTCAGTAATATTTATAAATAATGTTAAGGGTAATTAAGTTTACATTTAGGTAAATGAGGTTCGACTTGGTCAGAAGTAATAAGCATCTTGCTGAGCTTGGATTTTCTGAGCTCATGGGAATTCGACTTCAATTATGTTAATTATTTGTGTTTTAATAAGACGTTGCTTGATGACAGCCCATTATAATCCAATTGGTTTGATGATGCTATGACCAACCAAGCTTAATCAGATTTTTTATAGTTACCTTGGTGTTTGCCTAATTAGCTTAGTTTTGCCTATTTAGCCTGATTATATGCCACATGAAATTTCAGTATAGAGGATACTTTAGTTGGATTTCAGACTAATACTCAGTCATAATTAGTATTCATAATAATACCACTAATTAGACATAAATTACCTTAATTATTATGGAGTTGGTAAATATCAATTAGTATCTTCCTGGCCTTGACTTCTGGGGGCTCATGGGGAAGTCAACATAGATTAATTGGCCGCGATAAGGTTTGCCTTCTGTAGGCTAACTTTGCACGGTAGGATAAAGATGAACATGATAAACTTTGCCTAATTAGAGTCGGCTATACTCATTTCGACTCATCTGGGCTCATCTAAGCCTAACTTCGCTTAACATGAAAACACGAAGCTGGACTGGGCTTAACTAAATCTACTTACGCCTGACTTATTTAGGTCATAAAGTGCTCGACTACATTTGATTAATTTCGGCTACATTAGCTTTGACTTAACTAAGCTCATTCAAGTGCAACTTGGATTAGCCTTACAAAGGCTGTCCTGAGAAAATTTACTCTTGTGCGTTTGGCTTCGCCAGGTTGTGCGATGCTCGCTATCGTTACTTATCCTAATCAACCGGTGCCAATAACAACGCGAACCGGTGCTTGAACCGGCCCCGTCGCAGCCGCTACGTAAAAGAACGGCACAGATTCGATGGAGCAAAGAAAGCGACACCCAGTTGTCGTTTTGGCTACAAGCGCTGTAACCGCGTCCAACAGAGCGTCATGAGAAGCGAAATGATAAGACGGGACGTGCATGCGCCCTGCAGCAGGTGTCTCGTCGTGTCTCGTCGCTAGCTGGCGCGTCGATGCATTCTGCCATGCGATCCCGTGGTCTGCACACTTTTTATCGCAGCTGTACATTTCTCTGGCATTGAAATTTATGCCATATTCTGCCTGACGATATCGCATCATGCAATCGCAGACGATAAAGACGGATTCCGATTCACAATGTGAGCTAGTGAAATATACAATCGCAGTAACAAAAACACGAACACGTATAATGCACTAGTAAAGGTACCGTAGTAGATAACTAGGACGCACATTTCTTTCAAAGCAGTAAGTGATGTGTTGCCATATTACGGCCGGCGTGAAGCTGCGTATATAGTGCCACCGCTTTTGGCCAGTGTGACTCTTCATTTTGATGTTACTCTATATATATGCTGGCAGTGTTCAGAATAAATAGCGAACGTTTAGAGCATTGTTACGCACTCTATACTATGGGGGAACTCGTAATCACCATCACCATCACCATCAGCCTGACTACGTCCACTGCAGGACAAAGGCCTCTCCCATGTTCCGCCAGTTAACCCGGTCCTGTGTTTGCTGCTGCCAATTTATACCCGCAAACTTCTTAATCTCATCTGCCCACCTAACCTTCTGTCTCCCCCTAACCCGCTTCCCTTCTCTGGGAATCAAGTTAGTTACCCTTAATGACCAGCGGTTATCCTGTCTACGCGCTACGTGCCCGGCCCATGTCCATTTGCTCTTCTTTATTATGATATCCTTAACCCCCGTTTGTCCCCTAATCCACTCTGCTCTCTTCTTGTCTCTTAAGGTTACGCCTACCATTTTTCTTTCCATTGCTCGCTGCGTCGTCCTCAATTTAAGCTGAACCCTCTTTGTAAGTCTCCAGGTTTCTGCTCCGTAGCTAAGTACCGGTAACTCGTAGTATGTAAGTCTCCAGGTTTCTGCTCCGTATCTAAGTACCGGTAACTCGTAATATGTCCCTGTTACTATTAACGTGATAGCGTTAAAGAGCTTGTGTCGCAGAAAACCCGATGCCGGCGTTAGCCCCGTTGGTTGTGAGCGATAAATTGCCTGTGCGTCTGTGACCAAAAAATTAAGTTACCGATAAAGCCGCGGGAGGCCGCTACTTTTCCACGAGTACACGCGCGATCACACTGAATAAGCCGCGCATTTCAAAAAAATCTGCTTAAGGTCATGAGGCGCGGTAGTTTTTTTTTTTTGTTTTTTTTGCCCTGCCACCCCTCCCTGCTTAGCTTCCAGCACTTTCGTCGGAACGAGAGAAGAGATAATGCAATTGCAGCATGCGACAAACCTTTGTAACTCCACTCGCACTGGACGGATTCTTAAATTTTTTTCGGCGTTGAATTCGTGAGGAAATAAGCTCTTCCAGTAAATTCATTTTATGGTTACTTGAAAAAGTGTTTCAGGGCCCCTTTAACGCGTTTTTTTTTTTTTGACAGATGTCAGGACGAAAACGAGCCCATTCGGCGATAATGGGATGCGCTGGTCCAATCTATTGTGTGCGTGTTTGTGTGCGTTTGTTTGTATATAACAAAACTTATAAATAAGTATGCACTTAGCGGTTGAAGGGTGCACTAGCGGCCGGATTTCGCTATCGCGTTCAGCTCTTAAGGCGAGTTCACACTTGGCCTAAAAAGATAGCGTAACTGGCGAAACTCTCCGGAAACTAGCTCGTATCGCCGCCCAAGTGGCCGGAAAACCACGCCGCGTGGCCGGCGCGCAAAAATCGGCCTGAGCGCGATTTTCCCGCCACGCGAAACCGGATCCGGTTTCCGCTTCACAGCCTTGGCTTCGCTAGACCAAACCACGTGAGCTAACCAGCCAGCCGCAGATTCAACATGGCGGCACAGGTGTCGGCGGTGGCTCGCATGGGCTTAAATCGAAAACTATGTATACTCGTGCAGCAGGACGAAGCTTGATGACCTCAACGAGGACGCGCTCATCGAGAGCGTGACTTGGATTACGATCGCCGAGAACTCTGCAAGTAGACGGTGCAGTGGCCGCGAGTCGGCATGCCCCAACGCATGCCCCCGCCAGCTGAATGCGCCGCTGCCGAAGTGTTCGCTCGTGTCGCTTCTGCTGGCTAATCTCCCAAAACAACGTTCGAAAATGTGCGAGCTGTTTCTTTTCACTACTTTGCGTGAATAACTTGAATTCGGTACGAACTTTAGTTCTCAGAAAGCAGGCGAAATTGAATTAATTGTCAAGGCATCGACAGCAGCGGCGGCAGGGCAGAACTAATGTGAACATCTTCTATGCGCGCGGTCGGGGTTTTCCGGCTGCTCTGGCGTTTTCGTTTTTCTTCAACTCTCGAGTGTGAACGCGCCTTTAAAGGCGAAGCATAAGGGTCCCCCAATCTTGGTTAAGAAAAAGTGGACAACGATTTAGAGTATACTAGGTACTCTACTACGGGAGAGCATAAAGCCGTCCCGTCGGCTAGCGCAAGCAATGTCTCGATTGATGCGTGTGGCGCACAGTACAGCAGACTTACCTCTTGAGTGATTGAGCAACAAAACCACTATCCTTGCCCCGACAACATGTCTGGAAGTTGCCCAAATTGTCTCATTAAAACAATTTTTAAATTTTGAGATTTTAGTTTGTTCATAATGTAATCCAGCTCTAGCGTATTTCTTTTAGCTTAATATTCCCGTTTACTGTAAATTCTGGTCCTGCGTTGGATAGATTGGTGGAATTGATCCCAAGAACAAGATCCCCTCCAACGGGCGATCACGTTTTCTAGGAGGCGCTGCTTTAACGCAACAGATCTAAGGAACGCTTTTTTTTATGCGAATCATCTCATTGCGTACTGCAACCGCTTTTGGCGTATATCTACGCATCTATCTATCTATCTGTCTATCCATCTATCTATCTATCTATCTATCTATCTATCTATCTATCTATCTATCTATCTATCTATCTATCTATCTATCTATCTATCTATCTATCTAGCTAGCTAGCTAGCTGATTACGTCTGGATGCTCTCGTGATCACCCCTTTAACTTGGCGTACGTGTACCAAAATTAGTATGGGATTAGGTGGTCTGACGAATACGACGCACTGGTCAAGCCACGAATAATGTCACAATCCCGACGCGTACGTCTTCAAACACTTTCCGCCAGCCAGTGGCACATACCCGCGGATGGGTATGTGTCATTGATATGCATGGGTATTTGCCACAGGTGATTGACACCTAGAAACGGCGAGAACACACATGGGTAATTTTAACGCGGGAGCGTTAGTAGACACCTGACGTCGGCAGCGTTGGCACGACGATTGCAACGAATAAATTCCAAGGTGCCAGCCGCAATCGAACCCAAGCATTCAGCGTGGCAATCAAGTATTTTACCACAGAGCTACGCCAGATCTCGGAACTACTTTTCAAAAGGACAGGAATGTTCGTGAAACGGGAATAGTGGTTGCAGTGCTTCCTATCCAATTTTATAAACATATGTCAAACGACCCGTCGCATTACGTGATGTCAAAAAAAAACGTAGAAAATACGCGACGGAGCTGTGTACGGACAGACGACGGTGGTTGCAAGGCCGACAGCAGCACTTGTTTGTACATGATAATCCCTTTCTCCGTGACCATGCAAACACCCAGCCGTTTTATCCCCGTGTTCTTTTGTGCTCCCCGCGATTTCTTCTGTTCGTCAGGTGCGCCGAGGGGAAATCGGCCCTGGTACAATGAGGAGTGGGGCGCCGTCCCCGCGCCGACAACTTGACAATGTTGAATTCCAATGGCGGAGTCGGAGCAAGTTTTTCTGCTCCTTTCAGAGCAAGTGTGTTCCAATGACAGAGTGAGAGCGGGAGTCAAAAGTTCCAATGAGAGAGCCGGAGGGGATTCAGAGCGGGAGTCCCTCCGTGGAGCAGGAAAAACTGCTCCGCCGAAATCGGTGGAGTGGACCGGAACTCAGCGTGACGCATTTCCTTTAACACTTTTGCCTACTTGGGGGCGCGGCTGGCGCGGCGCGAGTTGTGTTGATAATGGCGGACGGCATGGACGGCTCGGCTACCTCGGCAAACCGTGCGGCAATGCTTCTGCTACTTGATAGCGACAGCTCTGAGTCGGAAAGCTCAAGTACCGACTCGAGTGATTCGTCGGACAGTGACAGCGACGCTAAAGCTTGCGCTTACGAGCGGGAATTCAACAAGTTGTTCCGCATTCCCGCGAAGAGGCACAAAGTTGTCGGTTTCATCGAGGACGTCGTTCGGCAGTACTCGGACCACGAGGTAAAGAAATAGAAAAAAAGAAGGAAAGCATTATGCTCTAGGTTTAACACGTTGTGGTGTTTTCGTTTGTTTCTTTTCTTGCGCAGTTCCGGAGGCACTTTAAGCTGGCTCGACCTGTGGCCGAAAAGTTGGTCGCGGAGTTTGCTGTCTCGTCAATGTGCCCTTCGAGCACACACGGAGGAGGTCAAGCGAAATTGGCGGAAACGCATGTCTTGACATTTATCTGGTTAATTACACCTCCTCACCTTCACCCCCTTTTTTTTCTTTGTATGATGCCTGCACAAGATCGCATTTGACTATAAGCCCGTTGCTTACAGTGCAGTGTGATCTGAAGCTGTTCTTTTTTCTTTCGGGTACCTGTAATCCCCCTGCGCCAAAAAAACCTGCATGCGAGACGTGGCAAGCCATTTCGACATGCCAGAAAACACCGTGTACAGAGTTCTTCACAGATTGATTGATTGATATGTGGAGTTTAACGTCCCAAAACCACCATATAATTATGAGAGACGCCGTAGTGGAGGGCTCCGGAAATTTCGACCACCTGGGGTTCTTTAACGTGCACCCAAATCTGAGTACATGGGCCTACAACATTTCCACCTCCATCGGAAATGCAGCCGCCGCAGCCGGGGGAGTTCTTCAGAAAGAAGCGCAGTTCCTGATGACGCTGGAACCATCGGTGATCAAGTTTCCCGCAGACCTGGAGAACCTCACTAGCAGTTTTGAGAAGGTTTGTTTTGATTTTATTTATCGTGAGGACCAATAATATTGGCCGGCCAAGCTATATTGATCATATCACAAACACGAGTGCACACTTTATTGTGGGTTATTTCAAGCTCAATTTTACGCTGAGGTGGGACTTTGAGAAAAATGTGATAGGTCGTGATGATAATACCGAGCTTCCTCCAGTTGTGTTCGAAACATTCAACTAATGTCTCTCCTGCAGTCACAGTCGATTCCTTGCATGCGTAATATGCTGCATGCTTTGTCATTTCTGTTCAGATGTACGATACAATATGGACGAGGTTTGGTTTTAAATTTAGGAATTAAATTCCAATTACGTACTTCAACTCCCTTTAGGAAAAAACATACGCAGGCTTTGTTTTGTTTTCTCTCCCATTTTACCATTGTAAAAAGAGAGGTGTATAGCAAGAAAACGTGTAGTATATGGTGTGGACAGCAATGTATGTTATCTTAACTCGTTCTCAAAGTTGAATTTGGTTTTCATTTTGCATCTTTAACATAAAATATATTGTGCTAAGTCGTGAAGCGTATGCTGTGATTGTGAGTTAATGTGCTTGAGCACCAGTATTTCCTGTTAAAACTCCTCGCAAATGCTCATTTCTTGCTCAGGCATGGATGATATCACTCATTAGAAGAGTACAACTTGCTTGCAGGTGTCTGGAATGCCTGCTGTTAATGGCTGTATAGATGGATCGTATGTCAAGATACAGTGCCCAGCCAACAAGGTTGCCTCCACATACTGCAACAGGCACCATTACCTTTCACTAACGCTGCAAGCCGTCTGTGACCACAAGAGGCGCTTCCTCGATGCATTCACTGGAACCTCCAGCAAAATGCACGATTCTCCTGTGTTTAGCTTATCGCCTCTTTCAAAGAACATAGCTTCAGTATGTCAGGGCTGTTATCATATATTAGGGGACGCAGCATATTCGCTGCGGGAGTACCTGTTCACACCATACAGGGATTACATTGCAATGAATAAGCAACAAAAAGGCTTCAATTTTAAGTTTTCAGGCACACGAGTGCTCATTGAAAATGCATTCAGCACACTCAAGAAGCGCTTCAGGCAGCTCATATACCTGGAGTTGCACACTATCCACTGGCTCAATAAGTTTATCATAAGCTGCTGTATCTTTCATAACTTGTGCATCGATTACGGTGATGAATAGCCAGATGATGATAATGATGATGATGGAGCACCCAATGATATTCAGTGGGAGAACTGCACTGATAACCACAGTTATAAAACTGATGAGGAGCGAGCTTTGCACAAGCTTGGCGAAATTAAGCGTGCAAAGGTCTTGACTAAGCTCCTGCTAAGTGATTGTGGGAAATAACACCATAATTCTCTGTTTTGTCTGAACTAGCCCTTTAGTTCCCCACAGTAGTTGGGAGGCTGTGTGTGTGCACCAATGCGCAGCCCCCTTTATATACACAAGCACATGCTTTGCACTGTACATTTTATTTCAACATGCTGATTGTATTTTAGGCCACTGGAATCATTCATTGTCTAAGCCAAGAAAGCGGCTCAAAAGCTTCATTTTTTCTTCATGCTGTTTTGCTTTTTCTTGCCGAATGCGCTCCTTCTATTCTTGCCTCTCTTCATGGCGCTTCCTTCTTTCATTCTCGCGTTCAGTTGGTTTTTTTTTTCTTTTTCTTCTTGAATTTTGCTCATTTCGTCAAAGAAGTGATTAATTTCCAGCATTCTAGAAGCCGAGAGTTTCGGTTTTTTGGGCTCAGGTTCTTTCGTTGTGCTGGTCAACTCCTGGCTTGTTGAACCTTGGCTTGTCAGCTCCTGGCTCCTCGATGCTTGGCTTGTCGACGATTGGCTCGTCGACGCTTGGCTGGGCAGTCTTTTAATAGAAACTATTCCAGAGCTGTTCCTGAGCTCTTCTGGCTCAAGGTTATCATCTAGCCAACGTATTTTGGCTATGTCGTCTTCAAAGGGAACGTCGCAAGGAGAATTCCCTGATTTGTTGTTACGTGCTGCAGCGCTTCTTTTTCGTCGCATGACTGTTTTGTAGCGGCTGCAGCGCTGGTCCTCTGTTTTAGGGACCCCGACAGCCTCTGTGATGTTGGCCGCTATTTTGGCAAACATTGCCTTTTTATTTTTAAATTTCTTCATTGGCCCTATTTGGAAAAAATACTGCTGGTAGTAGTCGAGCAACAGCTTTGTTTCTCCCGCCGTCCACTCACAGCCTGTACCTGAAAAGAAAAAGTGCTTGAGACATTTGTACAGACGTTACCACTTGCACGTCTCCCGATAAAGGTCTTAGAGAGTTGTGGTATTCTGCTGTGTTGGTATTAATTGTAGAGCTTATAGGCATATATAAGCACCAACCTGTTTTAGTTTGTCTTGATATCTATTTTTCTACTCTGATTTTTGTCGTTACAGTGCTTGGAGTTCTTTGCACTGATCTAACTGTATATATCATGTATAATTCATTACTTGAATGCATTTGTATCCTCTCCTGCTAGGGCCTCTAAATGGGCCTGCAGTATTCTCTAAATAAATAAATAAATAGACTCACTGCGCTGCTCGCTCTTTTGGCTGTGTTCCGGTACTTTGAATGGAAAAACGAAATGCATTGTTATTCATACAGCTGGCATACATGAAGCGACATAACGACCGACGATTTGTGTTCTGTGACACAAATTGCTGTACATTGAAGCACCATGTGAATTTCATGCAGCTATGTATGCAATTAAGCTAAGCCATGTGAGGCTTTCTAACAAAACTTCACAAAACAGTAACTCTATGTTTGCTATGCTATCTCATCACGACACAAAATTTTGAACAACAATTTCACGTAAGCATACATGGTGGCATGCAAGTTCTTCAACAGTAGCTCAACACATTGTGCATATTCTTGATTGAATTACACACTCTCATCATGATGCACAGAGTTTCTGATCAGCTGACTGTTAATCAAAATGAAGCACGATCTTTCAGGCCTGAAACAGGCAGTGACACTCCAGGAAAAGCAACTTAATTTCTGTGGACTGAGACCGATTCCTAATTTGGATGTGCTCAATGTCCTGACCTTGGTAACATTGTCAACCCATTAGATAGCAGTACATGCACTCACGCTGCTACCTCTGCAGCTAAAATTTCCTTGGAGTCAAATTCTCGGGTGCGTAACACTGGCTTATAGTTTCTTCGAGACATATAAAGGCAGACAACTGCTTCTGCGCCGCTCCCACTGAAAGGCGAGTGCACTGGAACTTGCCACATAGTAGTGCAGTACTGAAACGCTCGCGCTGCGTTGTGCTTGTACGGTAAAAGCGTTACTTTGGAGGTATCTCGCCGCAAATGCGTACCTGCCAACCTAGGGACTTCTGAAATCGGGAGACGCGCCGCGGGAGCGGAATAGGGGGCAGAAAAAAATTGTTTTGGACGATCGGTCAAATTGCCCTTATACCAAACACACTTGTCACCAACGCGGTTTGTTTCTATTCGTGTGGCTACATTCTAAAGTGATAGGAAGTCGCTTCTTACTAATGACGCCGTTCCGTGCAAGAACAGCGGCGTCGCGCGCACGTTTACTTTTGGCTGTATATTTACAGCGGTGTTTGTGCAATCAATGCGGCGAAGGTTTTCGTTCTCCACGGACACAGGCAAACGAACAATGGTATGACGCATGCGATGCATTTCAGTGACACGATCGCATCAGCAGTAAAGCAACGTTGCAACATGAACATAGCGCGTGCAGACAATCGCTCCACGCAACACGTGTGTTTCATTCAACTTACAATTACAGCACAGTGTTGAAATTGAGGAGACACTTACCATGTTGCTCCGCATACTGTGTGGTGACCATCGCAGACATCGTGGACAATAGCTGTTGCACGCTTGGCGTGATATCCATTCCACACAGGCGAATAGCGCTGAACAAGCAAACAAACGATGCGGCGATGCTGGTAAACCACCTTGGAAACAGACAGCGGAAGAGACCACGCGCAAGTTATCCTGGGTAGCGCGGCAGCTTCCGCCTTGCTCCAGCAGGGCGGGTTGTGTTCCGATGGCGGATTTGGAGGATTTGCTCTACGCCAGAATCAAGTGCTCGCTTGCGAAGTCGGTCGGCTGCACCGACTCCGCCATTGAAATTCAACATAAGTTTTAGGTAATTGGGCTGCTGAGAGCGATCATTATCATCTAACTTTCTGTCACCCTGGCCGCTTAACTGCACAAGTGGTTCTCAAGAGCTTTCGAGCGCCTATGTTTTTAAAAGTCATAAATCTTAACATTGAACACCCGGTATATAGATGTAGGCACGTGCACGTTGAAAAACCACATGTAGCTAGTCCACGCTTAACAACCCCAGATAGTCAAAATTTCTGGAGCCTTAAACTATGACCTTTAATAATTATATCGTGGTTTTTGGAAATGAAACCCCATTTCAGCATATTCACAGCTTCATCATGCACTTCCATGCAAGCATACATTCACTATTTTCAAACGAATAACGCATTATATTTAACAAAAAGGCGCCAAGAAGTTATTATGCACATACGTGCATTGCAGTGGATTAACAGATTAACAGAGAATAAAAAAACTGTCAATATAGTCTCATATATATATATATATATATATATATATATATATATATATATATATATATATATATATATATATATATATATATATATATATATATATATATATATATATATATATATGTAGGTGACGAACGGAAGAACTTGGTCCCAATTTGAATGATCAGAGGCGACGTACATCGACAGCATACTGCCAAGAGTACGGTTGAAGCGCTCCGTCATGCCATTCGTTTGAGGGTGGTACGCTGTACTTGTGCGGTGCACGATTTGGCATTCGTTGAGTAATGCCTTCAAGGCGTCAGAAAGGAAGGCACGGCCTCTGTCACTTAAGAGCTCGCGAGGGGCACCATGACGCAGAATGAAACGTTGCAACAGAAACGTTCCAACGTCACGGGCTGTGGCAGTCGGCAGCGCGGCTGTTTCGGCATAGCGTGTCAGATGGTCTATCGCAACAATAATCCAGCGATTACCAGCTAGAGTTGATGGTAGTGGTCCGTAAATGTCAATGCCGACGCGATCGAAAGGTCGACTAGGACAAGGGAGAGGTTGTGACGGGTAGACTTGTCCGGGAGGTAACTTTTGTCGTTGGCACTGAGCACACGAGCGAATGAATTTCCGCACGTAGTTATACATGCCACGCCAATAAAATCTGAGTCGAAGCCTAGCGTATGTCTTGAAGAGGCCTTCGTGGACGCACTGTGGGTCCGCGTGAAAAGCTTCGCAGATAGCAGCTCGAAGATGGCGGGGTATCACAAGGAGACACTTGCGACCGTCAGAAAGGTAGTTGCGTCGATAAAGAAGATCAACCCTTAGGCAAAAGTTGCTAGCCTGGCGGCGGAGAGCGCGAGACGGCGAAGGAGTGAGAGGATCAGAAAGAATGCTTATGAGGCCACTGATCCAGGGATCATTTCGTTGTTCCAAGGTCATGTTGCGCAAGGCGGATGACGCAAGTGCATCGAGGGAAGAGAGGCAAACACCTTCATCCGATATGGGTGAGCGAGAAAGGGCGTCGGCGTCCGTGTGCTTACGACCAGATCTATAAATAACGCGGATGTCGTATTCCTGAAGTTTGAGCGCCCAGCGAGCAAGTTGTCCGGAAGGGTCTTTAAGTGTGGATAGCCAACAAAGGGCGTGGTGGTCAGTGACGACGTCGAATGCGAGACCATACAGGTAGGGGTACAATTTTCCAAGGGCCCAAATAATAGCTAAACACTCTTTCTCGGTCACGGAGTAGTTAGGCTCGGCTTTCGTCAAAGTTCGGCTTGCGTAAGCGACGACATATTCATCAAACCCTGCCTTTCGTTGCCCGAGCACAGCGCCAAGTCCAACACCACTGGCATCAGTATGAACCTCCGTGGGAGCGGCAGGATCGTAGTGGCGGAGGATGGGTGGTGAAGTCAGCAGGTGGCGTAATTTGGTGAATGCGTCGTCGCATGCTGGTGACCAGGTGGAAAGGTCCTTGTCGCCGCTAAGAAGGTCCTTAAGGGACGCACATATGGAAGCAAAATTTCTAATAAAGCGTCGGAAGTATGACGACAAGCCGACAAAACTTCTAAGTTCCTTCAAGTTCTTTGGCTTCGGAAAATCGGCCACTGCTCGAAGCTTGGCGGGATCGGGAAGTATGCCGTCCCGCGATACGACGTGGCCAAGAATGGTGAGCTGCCGGGCACCAAAACGACACTTCTTGAGGTTGAGTTGAAGGCCTGCGTCGGTGAGACGTGTGAGGACGTGCTCGAGACGATTTAAATGGGTGTCGAAATCGGTGGAAAAGACAACTACGTCATCGAGGTAGCATAAACGTGTGTTCCGCTTGAGGCGTCGTAAAATAGTGTCCATCAATCCTTCAAAAGTTGCTGGAGCGTTACAGAGGCCAAAAGGCATAACGGTAAACTCGTATAATCCATCAGGTGTGACAAATGCTGTTTTCGGTCGGTCAGATGCTTCCATAGGAACTTGCCTGAAGCCAGGTTAGTGCCGTTGGAAAACCTTCAATAACTGTATTAAGCTGAGTTATGCTACTTCAGCAGGAAGATTGTCAGTTTCGTCAGGGACAGCAAGGCTCCCCATGAGTTTGAGTACTCAGTTTATTTTACACACGATCTAAACCAGCGGCCGTTGGCACCGCTGGTAGGCTCGCGTAGCACACGCCTCTTGTTACTGAAAGCATAACGGAAGTGATTACTGTTGCAGTGATAGTGCACGCAACGGAGCCGCACTTCCTAACAATAAACATGTGTCCGACGTCACAGCTGTATGGGACGATATTCATCATACGCGCAAAGTGTTTGCCACTGACAAGCGTCAAGAAGGTTACCTACGATGTGAAGCTAATCGTGAGTACGCCGATTTCTTTAAAATGTCGTGATCACTAATGCCTGCATGCGTTGACGCGCCAACCAACGTTTGTTTCTCGACACATTAGCTTCTTTTTACATGCCATGTGTTCATACACTAAATATTGAGGGAGCGCTGTCACACCGGTGCATGGACTTGATAGGTGCTGCCACGTGGAAAATCAGCATTGGTAAAACTTTGAAACCAGCTCCTTGCCAGCACGATAAACTCGAGAAAAATATGAGGGCAGCTGGCACGAGTGCCACAAGACTTTGTCACTGTTTCCCTCGCATTGGGGGAGAAGAAAAAATGGCAGCATATCCACGGAGTGAATGATGGAGAGTGGGGCGAAGCATTCATCCGTCCATTCGTTCTTTCTTCCGTCCATCCATGCGTGCGTCTATGTGGCCGCCCGTGCGTCCATCAGCTCGTCCGTGCGTGGGTCTCTTCGTGCGTCCGCACGTCCATCTGTGCGTCCGTTCCTGCGTTCGTCCATGCATCCGCTCCTGCGTCCGTCCACGCGTCCATCCATCCGTGCAGCCATGCGTGCGTCCGTCCATGCATCTGTCTGTGTGTCCGTTCGTCCACCTATTCAACACTCCAAGTACCACCATCTCGCATCTTTTCATCATATATTCCTTATATAGGAACACCGCCATCCAGCGGACATTCCAAAGACTGGACGAGAGGAGGTACACGCACACTTTTTTACGGCTTGCGCTTCGTGTCTACTTCCTACCTTTAACCACCTCGACTTCATGGTATATACAAGTTCACTGTATTCATGGCGCTGCGGCCAAACGCTCGCTAAACCTTTCTAAAACCTAGGAGGTTACGCCCAGCGGGTATAACGTAGCAACCCTTTCTTGTCAGATAGTGCTCAATGTGCATGCCAATGGCTGCAAAGATCGAATGAGAGACAGGAGAATTCGGCTTTTAGTTAACGCGCACGCTGCGAATTTTTCATTGTTCAACAACGTACAGAAGAAATCTCCCACCGGCACCACCTTGGAGGTAAAACTGTAAGACTGATTACACACTACTACTACGACTACGAGGGACGAACGGGTGCCGCTATAAGGAGCTTCGGCGTTCCAGTCTTCAACGCGGTCAGTGTTCCGGCGGTGTTGCTGCCGGATGTCCACTCGCGACTTTGCCAGCCAGTTATTTTGAGGCCTGATCCCATCGTTGTCGGCCCCTGCCGGGACCAGCGAGGATGGCGTCAAGGCCTGCGGCGCTCCCCCTCAAGGAGCACTGCTTCAACTTCACCGTCCCGGAGGGGACGGCGTCCATCGACGAGATCATCGATGGCCTCGAAGACGCCATGGGGAGTGAAGGGGTGCTGTTCCTGCTACACCTCGGAGCTTCGAAGTACCTAGTTGCGGCTCGGTCGGCTGCACAAGCAACCAAGTTTATGGTAAACCAAGGATTCAAGTTACAAGGTCACAAGGTACAAGTTAAGGCAGTCGGGGCGCCAAGCGTACAAGTCAGTGTGTTCCGCCTCCCGCCGTACGTGTCAGATGACGCAGTTATTTCAGCTCTTCAGCCATACGGAAAAGTGAAGGGTATCACATTTTTTATTTTGCAAAGGCATCAATCAACGTACACTGGTACCCGCATCGTCCGAATTGAGATGGCCAAGCCCGCCCCTAACTTCCGATCAATTCAAGGTCACCGTGTGATGCTCGAGTATCGTGGTATGCGCAGAGTATGCGCACGCTGCAGCGGAGGAGGTCATGTTGCGGCTACTTGCACAACACCCTTCTGTCAACGATGTGGAACCTTCGGCCATACATCTGAGGATTGTGTGTCCAAGTGCAAGCGCTGTAATGGGGACCACGCGACGAAAGATTGCTTCCGTCCCAAGTCATACGCAGACGCAGCGCAGAGCACCTCACAGTCACTGAAAGAATTCCCAGAACTTGGAGAGAGTGCTTCGAAGAGAACAACCCAAATTGGAACCTCCAGGCACATGGAGGTTTTGCAACGCAAAACCAAGCCACGGCCACAGAAGATTCCAGATTATTGGGATGAAGACAGCGCAACCGACACAGAATTTTATGACGCCAAGACAGAAGACGCCAGCGGCGTTGATGCCGTGTCGCCAGGCACAACGAGTGACAACGACGTTTCTGCGCTGACTGGGGACACCGCAGCGTTGTCGTCTCCCACAACGTCGTCACAGGATCCCAGCAACGCTGTCGAGACGCCGAGTGCGTCTGCTACGTCTTCATCAGAGGAACTCAAGGCCACAGAAAACGAACAATCCTCGAACGCATCACCACTGGAGGAAGCGTCCCAAGCATCTCGGAGCGCTGGCCAACCGGGAAAATCGCTCCGACCTTCTGAGGCAACAAGTGCAAATGACGAGCTCCATGAACGGCCACCTGTGTGCCTGGAAGGTAGCGTGAAGACGACGCCCACGAAAGAAGTAAAGACCACGTCTTCAAGGAAACCTAACATGCCTCGTACACACACTGTACAAGCCCAAGAAGAAGCGTCCGACAAGGCAGCCAGACATCGTAGGAGCCGGTCACCATCACGAAAATTAAGGAGTGACAGATTTTCGCAAGCCTCACGATCGGTATCTTTATCTCCTGAAAATACGTGTTCTCCCGACAAGTTGTCTAGAGCCACAAACTCTCAGCGCCGCACCAAACCGCCATATGAATATGAGAGACGCCGTAGTGGAGGGCTCCGGAAATATCTACCACCTGGAGTTCTTTAACGTGCACCCAAATCTGAGCACATATTTGCCTGTGAAAAGAATCTTCGGGAAAAGAAAACGGGGATCAGCACACGCGAAGGGGACAGACAAGTTGAGGGTGCAAAAAAGTGCACAGTGGTCATTCTTTATCTGTACAACATTCCTCATTGATCGAAAAAAATGTTGCAATAAGGTATGGCGTGTGGGTTGTTCTTTTAGCTGAAAACAAATTGTCGAATATTTGCCCGGCAGTAGAAAGGTTAGCCAAAAAGAAAGGAACGGGAGAAACAGGTGGATCTAATACAAAACATGGTAGGAGGTACGTTGAGTGCAAAAACGATGTCGTATGCGGAACTCATTTCATGTGAAAAGGAATACGTTGGTCAAACAGGTCGTTGCCTGAATGCGCACCTTCGTGAGCATAAGGGTTCACTAAAGTGGGCCCCGTACCCGCACTTATCGATGATTGCAAGGAGTGCATTTGCCAGCCGAAATTTTGATAGTTTATAGATATGTGCTGTTTAACGTTCCAAAACCACCACATGATTCTGAGAGACGCCGTTGTGGAGCGCTCAGGAAATTTCGACCACCCGGGGTATTTAACGTCCCGCTAAATCTGAGCGCACGGGTCTACAGCATTTTTTGCCTCCACCGAAAATGCAGTCGCTGCAGCCAGGATTCAATCGCGCGATCTACGGGTCAGCAGGCAATAGAGCACCGCGGTGGAGCACACACAAATACTTGACAGGCACAAGAAGCGGACGACGAGAGAAATAATGGAAGCGTGTGGAATTAAGAAAGGAGGTGACAAGTTCGTCAGTCAGGTGTCTACTAAAAGATTCGGAATTTGTTTTTTTTCTTGGGGAGGGAGTGTTACATGACTGTATTTTTTGTTTTTTTTTTGGGGGGGGAGGGCTAACAAGTGTCTTTGGTGTTGTGGCGTCGAATATGGAAGTGCTTTTTTCGAGTTTTTGTTATTTCACGTTGTTGATGATAATAGGGGGGGTTTGAGATGACGTGCGTGTGATGCTTATGTAAGTGTTCGTTTCGAAATAAAAATTTTCAGTTGCTATTGTAAGCGTTCGTCCTGCGTCCTTTCTGAGTGTTCGTATTTTTTTGGCACTTGATTCATCATGAACGTATACCAACATGCCCAGCTGACAGTCATCCTAAAGGCAAGATATAGTCGCGTTGCTCGTCCCCACAGGAATACACCAACTAACGCTTCTTAAGAAGCACGCTGTAGTTAGCACTTCGTTTCATAAAGTTTATATGTGAAGTTTAACGTCCCAAAACCACCATATGATTGTGAGAGACGCCGTATCGTGGAAGGCTCCGGAAATTTTGACCCCCTGGGGTTCTTTAACGTGCACCCAAATCTGAATACACGGGCCTACAACATTTCCATCTCCATCGGGAATGCAGCCGCCGCAGCCGGGATTCGATCCCGCGATCTGCAGGTCAGCAGCCAAGTGCCTTAGCCACTAGACCACCACGGTGGGGCTCGTTTCGTAAAGTTGACGTCGATGTTATAACGCGGGTGCTGACAGACAATAAGCAACCCTTGAGGCGAAACGTGCTCGGCGCACCCGGTAAGCCACCTGGGCGCACGCAACAACATTTACCCAAAGATGTCGATACACTTTTTTAATGCTTTGCTCTAAGCCAGGAAATGTGGTATGGGCAGCTGTCATTTGAATGTCTAGCATGAAATCAATTCTCACAATGCACGGCATCTGCAAAATTTTAGGAGCGAAGCTCCTTAAGGCGTGGACTGTGCGTCCCCTGTATGTAGCCACCTCTCGTTCAGTTCTAAGTATTACGCTAGCCACCGCCCGATCTAAAGGGTACAGCCATATCCATCCGTCCATCCGTCCATCCGTCCGTCCGTCCATCCATCCATCCATCCATCCATCCATCCATCCATCCATCCATCCGTCCGTCCGTCCGTCCGTCCGTCCATCCGTCCATCCATCCATCCGTCCATCCGTCTGTCCGTCCATCCATTCGTCCATACGTCCGTCCGTCCGTCCGTCCGTCTGTCCGTCCGTCCGTCCGTCCGTCCATCCATCCGTCCATCCGTCCATCCGTCCGTCCGTCCATCCGTCCATCCGTCCGTCCGTCCGTTCATCCGTCCATCCGTCCGTCCGTCCGTCCGTCCGTCCATCCATCCGTCCATCCGTCCGTCCGTCCGTCCGTCCGTCCAAAAGATGCAAGATGTTATAAACTAGACGGCGGTACGTGTAGTTGATTATGAAAGATGCGAGGTGTTATAAAATAGGAATGATGCCACATATGGCGCGTGTCATCGTTCGATATAGTGCGGCGACGTACGCTAGGGGGAGCGTTGCAATAAAATCGAGTGGGCAAAATGTACGGAGGATTCATGGTTTACCAGGTTTACCTCCGGAGCTTCGCCCACTCATCATCATTCACTTCGTGGATATGGCGGCATTTTTTTGTGGCATTTTCTTCCTTATAATTACCAATGCTCTGTACATGAGCCTCTTCATATTCCGCCTCCTTTGTATTGTGGTCTACTGCAGCGTCTGCATGGTAGAATGTATCAACAACCTCGGTCTCATATAGTGAGCAGCAACTGAACCCGGTTAGCTGTCTCATATAGCATGCCCTTTTCTAAGCAGGACTGGCCGAGGCTTCTATTTCTATTTCCGCCTCCAGATTAGTGATGAGTACCACCCAGGGTTATCTCTCTCATCTATTTAATTCCTCATTCATGTTTTCCTTCTGCAAGAAAGCAGACCGGACAACCATCTGGTTGGTATCTCACATTTCCTTCTATCTATTTATTTCATCGGCCGTGTTGCTAAGACAGTACTTTAAAATTGCGTTATCCATCCGTTACGTCTTTTCATGGGTTCGTCTATCTATCTGTTCACCCGCAAAAGCGTCCGCTTCATTCACATCCGTCCATCCATCCGTCCGTGAGATGACATCACGATGACTGCGACCGCCATTGCTCTGCGTAAGCGCATTTGCCATCAGTGTGTCGCTCCCAACGTGGTTAACCTCCAGTTTGTCGTCGTCTCACATATCACACGCACTGCCATTGTGCGTGTATCTTTGTTGCACATCAATTTCTGTCTTTTCTTAACACAAGGTGCCTCATATAAGCGTTAGCGATGGGCACGAAGTTTTGTAAAATAAACGCTTTTGGAAGTCTAGAATTTCGGTTCGGATCCCGGCTGCGGCGGCTGCATTTCCGATGGAGGCGGAAATGTTGTAGGCCCGTGTGCTCAGATTTGGGTGCACGTTAAAGAACCCCAGGAGGTCGAAATTTCCGGAGCCCTCCACTACGGCGTCTCTCATAATCATATGGTGGTTTTGGGACGTTAAACCCCACATATCAATCATCCGTCTAGAATTTGTTTTTAGCGAATGGGAGTATTGTCTACACGAAATAAGCACCAGCAGAAGTACCATGTAAGTTAAACAATAAATAAAAATGAAGAAGCTTCAAAGTGGTGCAAGCCTCGAAAAAGCGCAACTGAAAGACTCTTCAGTGCAGTCTGGTTGCCTCTTGGTTGTTGGTAAACTTTAGCTTGGTGATGCTGTTTTCTAGGCTGATTCTGAGCGCCGAGAGGTTCGAATTAAACCACAAGCAGTCAAAGGCATGACACGGATGGGCGAACTCCAGAGACAGAAACTCGCGCTGAAAACAAGTGTTCGATCACACCTCTCTTAGGTCCATGGGCACGTTGTTGTTGGCGTATGACTTCCATCTCTTCGGGGTCTTCTCGCAGCCGCCATTGTCTTTCCCCGTAGCTTCGTATTCCCTCGTTGTACGTACTTGTGGTCTTTGGCTCTCCGCCATCGGTTGGTTGGACCCAAGAAAAATGGCTCAACCCACCACGGGAGATCGGCCATGAATCGCGCGGCAGAGGGATTTCGGTGGAAGAAAAAAAAAAGAGGAGGATGCCTAAATATTTTTATATGAACTAAAAGCTTAGTTGTGCTAACAGGTAGTTATGAAAAGTTTAAAAATAGAACAACTAAAAAAACAAAAATTAGTTTCTTCTATGCTGCCTTTCGTCGCCTGTAGTCGCGATCACACTCAGTGTTCCACTATGGTGAATGAGTACTACTTTTAGTTGACTGTTTACACAATTTGAATTAATTCTTAGTGGTACTTAACAGCTGACATAAATTAAGGGCCTTTGCCTGCTCGCTTCGTCCTGTCTGTTCATTTAAGCCTATTCGTAATGTATCTTTAAGTTTGGTGTAATTATGTCATAATTTCGTACATATTTGTTTGTTGAAGCAAGTGGGCATATTATTTCAAACAATATTGGAAGGTGATCACTATTTGTGGCCGATGAGACAGTGGAGCAAGATGAAAAGATACAACCTGAGTTAGAAAAAGCAGGTCCATTACAGAACGTGATAGGCCAAATACATAAGTGGCGGATCCGGAATCCACACACTGAACGCCTTCTAGACTGGCCCATCCTAATAACCGTTTTCCACTGTCATTGGATCTATAACTCCTTGTTATGTGGTGTGAATTGAAATTTCCTGCGATGATTATATTCTTTTTGCACGCAGCTACAGCGGAATCTAATAAACTATAGTATTCAACCCACCTGTGGGGAAATAAGCATTGATTATTGAAAATTACGTACAACCATGAATAGATATCTCTATTCCAAAAATTTCATTCTCTGTCGATGTAAACTGATATGCTATATTCGCTCTATGGGCAAATCTCGTGGAGATGAAAATCACTAGCCCCCCTCTACATGTACGACGATCTAAACGAAAGCAGCGATAGTTTCTAAGAGTAAAACGTTTTTCCGTAGATAACCATGTTTCTTATATTATAAATATTTCACGAAAAAATTCGGTACAAGGATGTAAAATATCAGTAGCTGCAGCGAGAATGGAGCGACAATTCCACTGAACCGCTTTCAATGACCCTATGTTGAAGGCCTCAACTGCCTTCTGGATGATGTTGTCCTTTAAGAAATCATCCTTCGTCAGTGGACTGCTGTCCTGGCACTTTTTTTACTTCAATCTGTGGAGGTTAATAGATTTCGGCGAGTAAGGGATAGCCCGGCGTTTTGTGGCTCTTTTGTCCAAATCCATACTTTCAACAGTTTGTGAAATGGTCTCGGAACAACTCCAACCGTTCTGTTTGCAAGAAGATGGAAGAGTATCAGTGTACTCCAACGCAGTTTCTGCACCAAACTCAGTTTCTACACCAGACGCAGTTTCTGCACCAGACGCAGTTTCTGGCGTGGTTTCATATATGCCTTCGTGGGTAAGCGCGATAACTGTATCGAGAGTAGGATTTCCTGCACTAAGTAAGATTTGGATCATCTGAGTTGTCAAAGCTTACCCGATTGTCTCTGACAACGTAGAAAACAGGGCGTTAAGTGCGTTCGACTTGGCCTTTTCAACAGCATTTGCCACAACTTCCCCTATAGAGGGTTCCAAACCTTTAGAATGTCGAGCAGCAGATTCAGCGTACCCGCACAATCTGTCTAATACTGTAGCTCGAGCTTCCCAGCGTGAGCATCGCTTCCTTTCTGTAATCTCTTAAATTTGGAGCTATTGATCTCTGGCCGGGCAGTTTGAATGATCAGCAGGGTGAGCACCTTGGCAAAGACAGCATCGCTCATTTTGCGAGGAACACGTTTTCGGGTCATGCTCTTCTCCGCATATGCGGCATTGAGGAGACGATCGGCACCCCTTAACGGTATGGCCATATCGCCAGCACTGGATTCATTGAAGTGGGCGGGGAGAGAGAGCCTCAACTCTATAAATTAAAGGCAATGCCTTAATCTCTGTTGGTCTGCTTACGCCTGCAAATGTTGCAATGACCGACTCTAAAGGGACTCTCTTTTTTTCCTCGACTCGTGAGCATCGCGGTACACTGATATCGCCCCTGCAGCTGAAAACCTTTCGAAGACCTCTGAGGCGCACAGACTCGAATCTACTCCACGAACTAGGCCTTTCACGCAAGCGAGATGAGCCGGAATAAATTGGCTCACCGGTGGAGATGCAAACGCTGTGCACTTTAAAAGGTCAGAAATCCAGGCCTGGTACGGAGAGCAGCTCAGAATGCCACCCCTGACAAACTGTCGTACATCGGTGATATTCTGGTAGAGTGCGGTCGCTTTCCTCAGCTCCTCCTGAATAACCTTCGAACTCTCGACACGGATTGGTCCCCCATTGGTCGGTACTAAGGCAACAGGAACGCTATGAATACCACTGCGCAAAAAGGCCTCTATGGGCGTGTCGTTAGTGGGAAGAGAGGCCGTCCAGAGGAAAGGCCTCTGGCCAGGAGAGTAAACAGACATTAGGTACTCACAGTACAATCAGGTCAAAGAGAAGAGAAAAAAATATAGAAATCGAACAACTACAAAACACTGCCGTGCGACACACAACCGACACCCCGCGGACCGGTCTTGCCAAACCACTGGGTTTGGCAGACTGGGCGGAGGCTTGACGTGGCACTTACCCGTTTACGATGACGACAGTTTATTTTCGATCATACGTTTTACCTCGATCTTTAAACAGCATCGCTGTTAATAAAAGGCTAAGTACCCGAAACCAAAAGGAATAATGGCCATTGCTTGGCCAGCTTGACGGAATTTCTCCTTCGTAAGGTGAACAGCAATTACAAATACTACGATAATATTATTACAACGCCGTCAAAACTGTGTTAGTGAAATTTACAGCAATGTGTATATAATGATTACTGAGTGTAATATTTTCTGGGGCAATGTAAGTTTGATTGATCGCTTTCATTTTTATTAAACATATATTTCTTTATAACAGTTGAGCGCCTACCAGTGATTCCTTCTTTTAGATACAGTAGAGACATATGCTAGGTGTAGTTATTGGGAAAAAAAAAAAGAAATCTGTAGTGGTCAAAACTTTTGATTCGGTGTACTGCATTGTTTGAGCCGCACAAAAACCGTCGCTTTTCTATCTCTCTCGAGAAACTCTTTTTGTTTAATAAACAATAACCAGCAGAACTACAGCATGCATGCATTTTCAGAGCGTGAGTTTGATTGCCAAAACAAAAAAAAGAAAAAAACTGCTGGCATCAGGCGCTAATGCGTATGTGAGCGGGAATCCGGTAGACACGTGCGTTTTTTGTTTTTTTTTTTATGAGCAGAGCATCGGTGCATCTCAAAGAAGGAAGATCACTTGGCATGCATCGCTGTGTATTCTTATCAAACTGTATCAGACGTGACCGGAAGCAATATTAGCTCAAGGCAGACGCGCCAGGAAGTAGGAAATGGGTTTCGGTAGCCTGTGCGCACTCCAGTGAAGAAATCGGCTAGGCAGCTTCCTTTTTCCGGGGCTTTTCTAGAATGCCGAAATAATGATACTGCGGTCTACATAACCGGTGATGAAATCGTTTTAGTATCTGGCCAGGGCATCGCTTGACGAAGACGCAGCCCGTAAGGCGAAGAATTGTCTTTGAAAAAAAAACACCTAAATGACGCTTCCGATTTCTCACCCTCCTTTTCAGGTTATCAACATATTATCGCAAAATCTAAATGTTTCAACCATTTCCTCGTGTGTGTTTCGGATGTTTTAGCTTATGTTTGTCTGCGCAGACAAACACGTCCCATTACACAACTTAAGCACAGCACAGCATTCGACTGTATTATTCAGGTTCGGTCCCTGCCACCGGCAAGCTATCTATTCGTCCACATTTCTTTCTTCTCGTGTTTCATTACATTTACTACTAATAAGATCTATACTCGCGCTTGCAGCCGCAGGCCGCGGGATGGAATCCCGGGCGCGGCGGCCGCATTTCCTATGAAGGCGGAAATGCTTGGGGCCCGTGTGCTGAGATTTGGGTGCACGGTAAAGAACCCCAGGTGGTCAAAATTTCCGGAGCCCTCCACTACGGCGTCTCTCATAATTATATGGTGGATTAGGGACGTTAGACCCCGAGAGTTATCATTATTACTTTCCTTTGCAGTGTTATTATTTGTCAATAATATTGTGACTAACAAAAAAAACGAAAAACAAGCCCTTAGGATTCTCTGCTTCTTTTCTTCTTTCAGCACATATTGCAATATTGCTTCTTTATTACTTCGTAGCTTTGGTATATTTTTAATTACTAAATTATTTAGGTACCTACTTACCATTACAATATTTCAGTCCTCGATCCATCGTATACCAAAGAGTTTGTTTCGTCCTGATGAACTTTATGACCCTACCAGTTTGCATGAAATGAAAAATTTTACTACGGGTTCACTTACCTACTTATGAACGACACAATGGCTATTCTTGCTATTCATATGTTTGAAACTCATTGCCATCCCTTATAAAACGCTGCTCTTCAATTCATGCATTCATTCATTCATTCATTTACAAATTTTCATGGTGATGTTTTGTGCTTTGTGGTGCAATAACCATTTGATGGCCAAAGAGTGCCAGTTCATGGGAGTAGTGATGTGGAAAATGATTGTGATTAGCGGCTGTATAAGAGCCTTAAAATTCGTCGTGCTAAGGCGGGTAAGAACATTGAAGCAATAAAGTCATAGCCATGTCGTGAAATGTGTGTAGTGTCAGTGGATGATGAAAGTTCGTCATAATAAAAACCATGGTGGACATGTATGGCATTAGCACAAGTGCCTCAATCGTTCACACCCGGCCTTGCGAAGAAGGGCCGTGAGGCAAGTGCTTTGATCAATGTAGTCATCGCAGCGGAGAACTCTCTGGTGAGGTTGTGCTTCGGAATGCCCGGGCGTATCACATGAAATGTACGAACTTCTCTCGGAAAAGCCAACAAGGATGTATGTGTGAAAAGTGGTTTCCTACCGACGAACATTGCAGGATGAAGTAGTATCTGTTGTCGGTAGGGTAATGGAAAGTGTTGTCTTCTCAGCGTGTCTAATTGTTTACACAGAACTGAAATGTGAAGTACGGTGAGTGCTTTTACACATCTATCACACAAAGGTGAATTGCCACCAGAAAAAAAAATGAATGTGTAGCGTATGTATGTCTTGTTTTTAACCTTGCAAGTATTACTTCTGTGTGGAGTGATTTTGATACTGGCGGCCAATGGCCAAATTGTAGCTTTAAAACATGCAGCTTATTACATGTGTGTCTGTTCCATGTGCTCTGCCAATAACCCCTGATCTTTCGTTTTAGAAAAGGCTTCAAGTAGAGTGTAGGAATTGGTATCGATGTATTCGTAGCGGTTTTGTTGGCGAATCCAGCTAGGTGGTCCACCAGAATGTCGCCTTGTATTTCACGGTTCCCTGGCACCCAGAAGATTACAACATGCTGTTCGAATGAGTAGACTGTGCATAAAAGCAAATAAAGCGAGACAAGGATGGGTTTTTGTGCTTTTTAGGAGCGTTTCGAGCTTTTACCACACTTAGGGAACCTGTGTATATTATCACATTCTGTAGTTTTATTTGTTTAATGGGTGAAACAGCCGCAAGTATCGCATAAGCTTCGCCGGTGAAAATGCTTGTATCGAAGTGCATAAAGCCGGCTTCCAAAAAGGATGGGGTGATGGCTGCATACGAGACAAAAGTGTTGGACTTCGAGGCACCCGTAAAGAACTTAGGACATGTGTATTTATGTTGTAGTACTAGGGAGTATGTCTAAATATGTGCAATTGGTGCGTGCTTCGTAACCTCCAAGAAAGACACATCGCAATCTATCGCCTGCCACTGCCACGGTGGCAGGCATATTGCGGGAGCCATCAGTGTTCAAGTGGCACACCGGTTTCCTTCGCTAGGCCCCGCACACAGAGTGAGTAGGGCTGTCTCATAGAAGGCCGTTTCTCAAACACAGCTACACTTGACATGTCATTAATTGTAGAATGGGTAGGGTGTTCCTTGTTTGCGTTCACTTTAAGATAATATTTAAAAGACATGTAACATTTCTGTAGGTGGAGTGACCATTCGTTCGATTCCAAGTACAGGCTTTTCACGGGGCTAGTGCGAAAAGCACCCGTATGGAGAGGCGGATGCCTAGATGATCAACAGGGTCAAGCATTTGAAGGGCAGTAGGTGTTGCAGACTGATATGTTATTGCCCATAGTCTAGGCGAGTACGTATGAGGCTTGTGTACAAATTGATGAAACACTTCTTGTCACTTCCCGATGTAGGGCGGGACAACACTTCTAGAACATTCGTGGCTTTTATGCACTTGTTTTTAAATGCTTGATGTGTGGTATGAAGGTTAGCTTGGTGTCCAAGATTAGGCCTAAGAATTCATGTTCTGTATAACAGAAAGACGTTGCCCATGCAGTAAAATATTAGGTTCGGAATGAATGCCTCTTTTCCTGGAAAACAAGACACACTTGCTTTTCTGTGCATTCAGTCGGAACCTGTGTTCTGCCCAATCTGAGGCTTTGTTCAAACCAAGCTGAACCTGCCGCTCACACATGACCAGATCACAAGACTTAAAACCAAGCTGGACGTTGTCAACATATGTGCTGTAAAACATATTTTGAGGGATAGACAAGTGCAAAAAATTCATTTTGATAATAAAAAGTGTGCAACTAAGCACACCACCTTGCGGCACTTCTGTTTCTTGGACAAATATTTGGGAAAGAACACTGCCCACTCGGACACGGAATGTACGATCTGATAAGTAACTTTCGATTATGGTAAACATTCTGCCACGAACGTCAAGGTGGGACAGGTCTCTTAATATTCCAAAGCGCCATGTTGTATCACAAGCATTTTCATTATCTAGGAACACAGAAAGAAAGTATAGTTTGTGGACGAAAGCTTCTTTTATCTGTGCCTCGATAAGAACGAGGTGGTCAGTGGTGAATATACCTTCTCGAAACCCACACTAGAATTGGTCTAGAAAATTGTTTGTTTCCAGGAAATGTACAAGTGGGCAGTTTATTTTTTTTCAAAAACTTCGCACAGGCAGTTTGTAAGTGCAATAGGCCTGTAAGTCGAAACTGAAGAAGGGTCTTTGTCCTGTTTCAAAATGGGAATAATAATAGCCTCGTTCCAGAAAGTTTGGATAGCGCCAAAAAACTGGATAGCATTGTACAAGCAAAGTAAGGCTTTTTGCTTTTCGATTGCTAGGTTTTTCAACATTTTGTACACCACACGATCAGAATCTGGGGCGGAATCACTGCAGGATTTTATTAGTGATGTCTGAATAACAGCTAAGCTGAAAGCTAGGTTGTCTGCCTCGTGTTTTGTACATTTGTGTTCTAGTCTCTGCATCTCTATTCTTTTTTTTTGTATTTTTGGAGAGTGTCAGATTAGTGGGATGTGCTGGACAACCGTTCGAAGCACCGAAAAAATTCGCCTGACCTTCCAAGGTGTTTACGAGTGGGAGTGAGTGTACTTGTCTTCCTGCTACCCTACTAAGCATGTTCCAGACTTTGGCCTCCTGTGTATACGAATTGATCCCTTATAGAAACTTCTGCCAGCTTTCTTTTCTGACCTGCCAACGCGTTCTCCTGCCTTGAGACTTTATTTTCTTAAAGATGTCAAGATTGTCGGCTGTCGGTGAGTTTCGAAGCAACCTTCATGCCCTGTTCTGCTCCTTTCGCGCATTCCGACACTCAGTGTTCCACCATGGGACGCGTCGCTTGCCGGGATGCACTTGCTGCTGCGTCAGTAAGAAAATCTGTGAAGTACTGTACAGCTTCATCTATGTTTAACGCACATATCTCAGTCCAACTTGAACGATAAGTGTTGTGAAACTGTTTCCAGTCGGATTTGTTTATCAGCCATTTGGGAACACGTGAAGGACATTGTATGATGTTGGTGTACTCAAAACTACAGCAAAATAGTCACTTACACATGGACTATTTATGATTGTCCATTTCAGTAGGGGTAGAAGTGAAGGAGATACGATACTGAAATTTATAGACGAGTAAGTTTTGTTTGCGAGGTTATAGTACGTTGGCTCTTTCTTATTTAACAGACAGGCACCGGAAGAGAAGAGAAACTGTTCAGTGAGACGACCTCGTGCATCACAGCGAGAATCACCCCACAGACCGCTATGTGCATTCAGGTCCCCAAGGAGCAGATAAGGTTCAAATAGTTCGTATATTAAAGACTGAAATTCACGTTTTTCAAGACGATGGTGCGGAGGTATGTACAGAGAGAAGACTGTGACGAGTTTGTTCAGAAGAACTGCTTTGACAGCCACCGCCTCAAGGAATGTCTGGAGTGGTAAATGTGTACCCGCTACTCCTTGATTAACTATAACGGCCACGCCACTACATGATGCCACAGCATCATCTCGGTCATTTCGAAATATGACGTAAGCACGTGAAAATTTTGTATTGGGGGATTTCAGGTGTGTTTTCTGTACACACAGCACTTTTGGTGAATGTTTGTGTAAAAGCTCTTGGACATCGTCGAGATTTTTATGCATCCTCTGACGTTTCACTGTATAATTTTTGTTTCCATATTCGATGTAAAGTAGTGCTGTGTGTACGTTAACAGAATGAGTTGTTTAAGCTGGAAAGTTCAACTAAGTAACAGGGCTGTCATGAGGCCCCGTTAAGAGCTTTTTAGTTCACTTGGCGCGTTCCAAGGAGCCGCGCCGCGCTTTCGGCACAAGGGGTGCCGCCGTATCCATTGCCTCTTCGGAGGCGCTGGATGCGCGCACATGCGAGCTGGTTGTTCGAAGTTTAGGCTTCGCCTGGTGAGGTGAGGCCTTGAGACCTGAGGACCCTGGAGTCTCCGGTCTCAGTTCACTAGTAGGCGGAGTAGACTCAACTACTGCCGCCTTAGGGGCTGGCGCCACAGTCGATGGCTCATTCTGCGCAGGCTGAAGGAGTGGCGAGGGATGGTGCGGCGCTGCCCCCAGACGTGCCGCATCAGCATATGTGGGGCCATAAAATGGCGAGACTCGTCTTCTTGCTTCTTAAATGTAATGTTTTCTTTTACCTTCAATGTGATGTTCTCTTCTTTTCTTTTTCCAAAATGAACAGGAGCGTGAGTATGCGGCATGATTTTTGCCACAGTTCACACAGTGTGCCGGTTCTTTGCAGTTGTCGGATTTGTGACCTCAGACTCTACTATGTGCACAAGTTTGGCGACCACGACAGCTTAGCGAGCCATGACCATATCGATCACATTGGAAACAACGGCGTGGGTTAGAAATTTATGGCCTCACGGAAGTCTTTGTATGTCCGGTTTGAATGGTTTCCGGCAGATCGCTCGAAGCAAGGGTTAGTATAAAGTGTTTAGTTAGTGTTTCCTTATTTTAACTGCTTATCTTAATCTGCTGTACTTTGGTTATGTTTTGGCTCTTCCATCCGTCCAGAAGTTCAGCTTTGGTCAGGTCAATTACATCTGCATCCGATACTACCCCTCGAGCTGAGTTCATAGAACTGTGTGGTGTAATATTGATTGGTGTGTCGCCAAAAGTTGTAAGAAAGTTGAGCTTTTCGAATTGTTCTTTCTCTCGTATTTCAAGAAACGAATCTCCGCTGACCATTTTTATAAACTTGTACCCGGCACCGAGAGTTGCTGTCTAACACCTAGCCACTACGAGGGGGGATACAGTTCTGGCTTGCTTATTACACTTCTCGATGTGTATAACATGGAAGTGAGAAAATATTTGTCTTGGCCGGTTGAAAAAATTTAAGTCTTCCGTACGTACCTGCTTTGAGGAGGCCCGGTCACTAAGCAAACGGAATGTTTTATGCGTGCTAATTGTATGTTGTTTGGCACCGTTGGCGGCCACCCACCCCGGAGCCCAACAAGGGGACGCTGCAAGTTTGCGGATGCTAAAAGCTTGCACACGTCAGTCGTACAACGCTGCCATAACCCAATGCGCCTTGACCAAGGTAGGATATTTGCACAAGGTTACCCTGGCCGCCAGGAAAATAGAAAGTAAACAGAAAGTAAAAGTAGACAGGAAAGTTCTAGAAAGTGAGAAAGACGAAGATGATGGGAGAGAGATAGTATAAGGCGACTGCCGATTTCCTCTGGGTGGGTCAGCCCAGGGGTGCTGTCTACGTGAAGCCGGGAACAAAGGGGTGTGTTGCCTCTGCCGGGGGGCCTAAAGGTCCAATCACCTGGCGTCGACTCAACCCTCAGAATGCCCTTTTCCCCGGACACGTCAAAGTCACGTACGGCTAGGCGTGGAAGGGAGCCGAAACCTCCATTAGCTCTGGTACGTGGTGTCGCTACAAGAAAGACACATCGCAATCTATCGCCTGGCACTGCCACGGTGGCAGGCATATTGCGGAAGCCATCAGTGTTGAAGTGGCACACCAGTTTCTGCCCCTGCAGGGATTTACAAACTTTATTAAGAGCCCTGAAGCCCGGTCTTTTCAAGTTTATTTAAAGACAATTGTTTTCTCGCTGAATTACTTGTCGTATATTAATTAGAAAAAATATTGTCAAATTGTTTAAGTTTGCCTTTACCTTATTTTTTTGTCCTGTTACAACACGGGGTTGATTTGTGAAATAATGTCGTTTTTACTAATGCACTCTTCACAGATAATATTTTACAAGACGCCCCCCCTACCACCTATTGCTATGAGAACTACTTCTGTATATTCACTGTCTGTCGTATTTTATACCAAAATGTGAATAAACATTATGTGAATTCATTTGAACCGAGCTAAGTACAGATACTGCTGCTGCCTAGCAGAGATGGCAGAATTATTTCTAAAAAGTAATTAAGTTACATTGCTAATGACTATCCAAAAATGTTCTATAGCAATTAAAATACTATACAAATTCCAGGTGGCTGATAGTAATTACAACATTAAATGAATCTTGCTTTTGATAAGTAATGGAAATACTCTAAAATTACTTCAGCAAAAGCTTCTAAAATTAACGATACTCAAGGCTTCGAGTTCCTACTGTTCCTTTCTACTGTTCTTACTGTGGGCCTGCCTAGTTCTCACGCTTGTTGTTTGGTACGCAGATTAACTTGGCATTCTTACATTATTTCTGTTAGTTTTTATGTCATGAAGGAAGTGGACATGTTGAATTTTGTTTCAAAGTAATTAGAAAAGTTATGAGTAATTTTCTATAAATTACTCGCTTGAAATAATTCATCACATTACTAAAGTACTCAACCCACCAAAAGCAACTCGCTACATTACTCGCTACATCAAAAACTAATTTAATTACTGTTATTTCGTTGCTGCAAAGTCTGCTGTCTTGCGTTTTCGTCCTTGTTAATTAAAACCTCGTGCTCTGTAGTGCAAGCTTTCCAAAAAAACGCCCGACCCTTGCATTGCCATTGTCCTTCAATCAAATGCCGTCTTCAGCTGCGAAGTAAGTAGTGAAACCGGAGCTCGGCATTGCTATCTTCCTTTTCCGCGCCGACTACAGAATGTTCTGCACGCACGAACGAATTCGTCCATCTCGTAAAGAAGCTCGTTCATGTTCTTTTCTTTTAAACGTTAATCTTCGTACAACAATCGTCGCTCGAAAACGAACTGCATGTGTATATGCTACCGTGAGGCAAGGCGTCGTCCGTGCGCAATAAAAGGAAAGCTCTTCGCGGTCGGAAGGCAAATCGTTTTTAGGGTCAAGTATGAGGTGCGGCCCTGCGGGAGTCAGACAAAATGCCGCATAAATAACGACGCTTTCCTTATTACTCAGTACAGTAGCATCCGCTAGACCCCGTCATTGACTTGTATTTAGGGCGTGTTCGGACTCCCTTCTGCTCCGCCTCCTTTCGAGCTTCGCACCGCATACTGTAGCGCCTATGCGTGCACACGTCACCGTCTCTCTCTTCAAAGTAAACTTTTCTTTTGTGCCTTTTGGCCTATGCGTGAGAAAAGACATGTACGTGGCCACGTAACAAACCAAGTGCGACTACAGACGTTACCTCCTTGGTCGTGTAGAATAGAACATCGCGCTGCGGCAGCTGCATTTCCAATGGAGGCGGAAATGTAGTAGGCCCGTGTGCTCAGATTTGGGTGCACGTTAAAGAACCCCAGATTGTCGAAATTTCCGGAGCCCTACACTACGGCGTCTCTCATAATCATATGGTGGTTTTGGGACGTTAAACCCCACATATCAATCATATCAATCAAGAATAGAACATCGCCGAACGCGGGAAAAGTAGTGTAGTAGGAGCTCGTTAATACAAGCTCTGTTAATTCGAACCTAAACTTAACTCGAACTGACACCCTGGTCCCGGCACAGCCGCGTGTAGTTCTATGGGGGAAATCTCCCGGTAATTCAAACGCGTCCGTATTCACAACGATTCATTCGAATTTGGAGCCCATAGCTTTCGTCGCTTCTCGCAGAAGTCGGTACACACTGACCACAATGTGTTGAGAAGAAAATAAACCAAATTTATTACAGATGCAAAACGACAAAACAGCAGCACTCAGCGGATCAGAATTGGTATACGCTGTGCTGGAGCTTATGGGCAAGCTGCGATTGATGCTCATGAAGTCGCTACTGAGGAAACGCCTGGATATTCAAATTACACTGATTAATTTTTATTTGGATAGCGTTAACGCTTCTATGTAAATGAACGTGTTCTAGAGCATACATAGCGCCATACATTTTGCCTTTAAAGGGACACTAAAGGCAACTATTAAGTGGACGTTGATTATTGAAATAGCGGTCCAGCAACCTCGTTAGAGTGTTACTTTTCTGCCGAAGAAGAGCTTATTTTGAAATGAAATCACGTTTTAGTGGTCCGCATCGTGTTAGTGCACTTCAAGTAACCCGCCCAAGTGGAACGGCTCACGTCACTGTTGCCGTGCGTAACGTTGCCCGACTTTACTGCGTGGCCGCCGACACTATAGTAGCAGGAGAACGAAAGCAGCGGGAGCTACACGGCAACAGCTGGAATTCAACACTTTCTTACCATTGGCTCCGAGATGGCAGACGTTATTGGTTCAACCGGGCTTCGCTGATGGCACGACCTGTCAAGTTTACCCAGGTGAAAATTGAACTTTTGAACCACTAGCGCAATTTCCCACAGTAACGTTCGGCGTTACTTTTTTCATGAATGAAACATAAAAGAATGAGCCACGTTTTATTGCACCTCTTGGTGCATGAAAGGTTCTTTATTTAGTGCAGCTAGTTCAATTACTAGTTATTAATGGCAGGCGGTACCTCTGACGTCACCCGGATCATTTAGCGAATCATCCTGCAGTAGAGCATGCGTTCTCATGCATTTACCTTAATTTCTCGGTAAGTAAGGCACTGCTGTCGATAATATTGTCGCTTTACACGTTGTAATATAATGAGCTTTCATCTGACACGAATTGTTATTTGACTTTTGTCTCTCTTTAAGGCTCACTGCTCTCACAAATGCATGTCGATGTCTGCTTCTGGCGTATAATTGACTGATAAATTAATTCTGTCCGTTGTTAGAGCTTCATGGACTTAATTTTTGAAATTCCCTGCCATAAACGTGCTACTAATACGGAAAAAATAAATACAGAGGTGGTTTTTTTTTTCTGGATCTTTCCACGCTGTGTGGCGCAATTCTAGTGCCATCGCCATTCAGACTGCCCTTCAAAAG
Organism: Rhipicephalus microplus; assembly: GCF_043290135.1. Taxonomy (NCBI): domain Eukaryota; kingdom Metazoa; phylum Arthropoda; class Arachnida; order Ixodida; family Ixodidae; genus Rhipicephalus; species Rhipicephalus microplus. The sequence goes on from NC_134710.1 coordinate 135,482,572, forward strand.
TTCAAATTAGCGAGTTTTTTCTGCCGCCTGCCTCATAGTAAAATTTCACAAATATCACCCCGTCTACAGCTAGTGCGAGTATTTCTGGAAGAAAGGTCTGTAGATGAATAGAAAAATAAATAAATAGATTAACAAATGCCTAAATAAATAAATAAGGCTGGGACAGAATTACTTCAACTAATTATGTTTTGATTTGTTGCACTAAAAACAACGCTGACTTATCTCGACTGCTAGAAGCACAATTCGCATTTCGTTTTCTAATTTTAAAAAGTAAAACTATAGTCGAGAGTCACAATGAAAAAAGAGCGAAATAAAAGGCCGAAAAGCGTCCAAACAAAAAATGTAGAATTTCTTATAGAAATGACGATGTTGCAATACTGCTAAATGCGCCAAGCATACAATCTTCGAGGAGTAAATAATATCCCCGCGTTACACCCTGCTCAAGGTATACCTATACGAATGATTTTGTGAAAACAATGTTGAAAAACTCACAAAAACAATGTAATGATTTCATATCCACTGACAACTGATATGAATAATAAATGTAACTATCGAAGTCCACTAAAGCATAAGGCATGCTTTGCGGCTCCTAATCGAATTGAAAAAATGACAGGGTACAGTAAACTGAAAAATGATTTTAAAAAATCGGCCGTGTATCGGCGTGTTTCGCTGCAAATACCGCCGAATGATGGTCTTCCAGTGTCTGGGGGTGCTGTGTGAGATATTGACGCCATCTCGCAGTAATGCCGGGAAACGAAAACTTGTGTAGAACGAACAGCCTCATGTAGGTGACAGCACCGTATCGTCTTAGCGAAGCGCAAGATACATCTGCTTTTTTTTTTTTGTGCATAGCGTTACATTGCCAGCGCAGCGTATAAGAAACACTAGGGCCTGTAGAATTACGTATATGCATTTTTAGTAAAGAAACACACCACCTAATACTCACGTATTGCTGTCGCGCTTCAGAAATGAGTAATATTCGTTTTTTGATCGTGAATGTTCGCAAGTATTAATGCAGTCATCAGATCAAGATGACTTGGCGTTGAGCAAGGGCTCAAACTAAAATACGTAGACGTAAGCGGATGAATAGATAGATAGATAGATAGATAGATAGATAGATAGATAGATAGATAGATAGATAGATAGATAGATAGATAGATAGATAGATAGATAGATAGATAGATAGATAGATAGATAGATAGATAGATAGATAGATAGATAGATAGATAGATAGATAGATAGATAGATAGATAGATAGATAGATAGATAGATAGATAGATAGATAGATAGATAGATAGATAGATAGATAGATAGATAGATAGATAGATAGATAGATAGATAGATAGATAGATAGATAGATAGATAGATAGATAGATAGATAGATAGATAGATAGATAGATAGATAGATAGATAGATAGATAGATAGATAGATAGATGATATATTTGGATACAACTTAATTTGTCCACATCAGTTCAAAGTACCCGCTATAAATGCGTGTAGCTTAGGTACATTCGAACCCACAAATCGCCCCGAGCTTAATGTACGGCATCTTCATCAAATCACGCTCGTGCGCACTGGGCGCCCTGGTGCTCACAGGCGCGATTGGTTGAAGGTGGCAGTAGAGAGTATGCGCTCATATAGAACGTTCTATTCGTGGTTATTAAAAAAGTTCGTGGCACTCGCTGAAAATGTATTACTACAGAGATGTCTCTCACATCCAATGATATTTTAGTACGGTGAGGTACCGTATGACTATAGCCGTGGCAGGGCTCAGTGCGTGCGTTCTTGTATAGCATACTGCAGACGTCATAACGGTAATGTACCGGTAACTGCATACCATATATTACTCACTTATATATTTTTACTGAAGGCATCTGCACTTCGGAACATAATTATGGCTGAACTGAAGAACAACATGACAAGAGCTTTGTTATTACTCGCGAAAGAATCATGAGGTGCGACCACGCCATGTTAGACGAACGCTCCATCGTTCGCGACATGACGTTGTCTGTCACGCTGAGCCACCATTCGCACGTTTTTGTATCATTAATAACACACTCCCTCACATTTCGAAATCTGCCAAACAGTACATTTCGTGTGGTCTGGGTGTGCAACAAGAGCTTCGTGAGTAGGTATTGGGAGAAGACTTGTGTGGGACATAGGTGACAAGCCCATGTCCCGGAGACATGCATATATGATGACGGGCTATACAGGGTGTCCCACATAACTTGAGCCAAGAATTTGAAAATGAAAGACACTTCAGTGGCAAATCAAACCAAACGCGTACTCAGGCTATTTAGTAGGTACACAGGCTATTTTTTATTGCTCCCCATACAAATTATTATTTTATTTACCCATTTCTTAATTACGGGCTGGAAAACCAAAATATGAACATTGAGATGTGGAGCACTTCCAGAAACCATCAACTGAATTCTTTCCTGTACGATACGTCTAGCGCTGTAATTTTTTCCGCGTTGTAATGAAAGCCTATAGCAGCACTATGGCAGTGCGCTCGCGGTCCGTCACGCGGCTCCTTTTCACGTTTCGCGGGCTTTCTTCACAATGAGGGAAAAATAACAGCGCGAGACCTATCGTGCCGAAAACAATTTAGTCGGTGGTTTCTAAAAGTGCTCTACATCTCAGTGTTCATATTTTGGGTTTCCAGCTCATAATGAAAAAATAGGTAATTAAGAATATTATTCATTTTTATGGGGAGAAATAAAAAAATAGCCTGAGTACTGACAGTCTAGTGCAAGTAGTATGCGTTAGGTTCAATTCGCCTCCTAAGTGCCTTTCCTTTTCAAATTCTTGGCTCAAGTTATGGTGGACACCCTGTATACTATGTACATTCTACGATGGGCCACAGGGCAGCAAAATATGCGGAGCTCACTCAGACTCGATCATGAAATGTATTTCGGGCTTTTGCACTCACTCGGACTCACACTCACGAAAAGTTTCCTCAACCAAACTCACTCGGGCTCGTACTCACGACTTGATTTGAGTCTGAGAGAGTCCGCTCGAGTCGACTCATCAGTGAGTTTACCGACCTATGCGATAAGCTATACAACTGTCAGCACAAACTCACTATTAAAAATATATTAATTTGTGCAGTTTTACGTGCCCAATCTGCGAACTGCTTATGACGCACGTTGTAGTGTTGCACTCCGGATTATTTTAACCACATGTGGTTCTTTATTGAACGTGTAAATATTGATTGATATGTGGGGTTTAGCATCCCAAAACCACCATATGACTATGAGAGACGCCGTAGTGGAGGGCTCCGGAAATTTAGACCACCTGGGGTTCTTTAACGTGCACCCAAATCTGAGCACACGGGCCTACAACATTTCCGCCTCCATCGGAAATGCAGCCGCCGCAGCCGGGATTCAATCCCGCATCCTGCGGGTCAGCAGCCGAGTACATTAGCCACTAGACCACTGCGGCGGGGCAACGGGTAAATATAACGAAGTACACAGGTGTTATTGCAATTCACCCCCAGAATGCAGCCGCAGTGGCAGGAAAATGATCCCGCAACGTCAAATTAGCAGTGCCACACTTCATCCTGCTTAGATATATATATACCCGCTGAGCTCATACAAGCCCACGACACGCTGTTATTCAGCAGTCCATGCACAGCTCCGCGTATGAATGGCTTGGTCTGCAAGGTACAGTTTATAAAAAAAATATTATCCGGGGTTTTACGTCCCAAAACTACGAAGTGATTACGAGAGACGCCGTAGTTAAGGGCTCCATAAATTTCGACCATCTGGTGTTAACGTGCGCTGCCATCACACACTACACTGGGCTCAACCACTTCGCCTCCGTCGAAATGCTACCACCACGGCCGGTATCGAACCCGCGACCTGCGGGTCAGCAGCCAGCCACTAGCCACTGTTCCATCAAGGTCGACTAAGATATGGTTTATTAACTAGCAATAAAGATCGCAACAAGCTTCACTCTAAAAACATACTATCTTCATAGCCCACCGGTCCAGTTATAGCGAGGTCAACCAAAACCTGCATTTCTGTGTATATTCTTGAAAACCATCCCACCCCGCTTCCTGAAATGGCCTGTTCTCTTTAAATTTTTTTGCATCGTAATGTATAGACGAACGCATACGCAACACCAGATCACACTGGTTTTCAATAAACGCATGGATTTGTTTCTCTCTCTCCGTCTCGCCGCGGGAATCGCTGTGCGGAAGTGTATACAGATTGTACACAGCATAATACGCTACGTCATGTCACGAACGACGAAGCATTCGTTTAACATAACGCGGTCGTGCGGGACGACACGCACACGCCGGTCGCTCTGGTTACGGCTGCGAAAGCCGAGGCGAAGAGCAATACGCTATTGGCGCTCTGCACGAACTGTCCCAGAATAAACGCCCCGTGAAAGTTAGCGAGAATCATTTTTCCCTTTGTACAGCCGTTAAAGAGCAACTGTTTATTTTTGTTCGAAAAGTAGCGAATGGACCATTGCACACTTAGTCTCGGCGCAATCTTTATTGTGGGAAGTTGTACTTGCTCGCCTTTTCCGCGCACGTTTTTCGCCCCGAAATCTCGCGCCGCGAAGCACTATAGTTCCCGGTGCATGCATACTTGGGCAAGCATGCATGCAGATGTGCGCCTCCAAAGAAATCGATTGATTGATACGTGGGGTTTAACGTCCCAAGACCACCATATGATTACGAGAGACGCCAGAAATATCTACCATCTGAGGTTCTTAACGCTCCACCAAAATTTGAGCACACGGGCCTACAAAATTTTTGTCTCCATCGAAAATGCAGCCGCCGCAACCATTTTCGATCTCGCGACCTGCGGATCAGCAGCGCTACCTTAGCCCTTAGACTACCCCGGCGGGGCCCACCGAAGAAATTCAAAGAATTAGCTGTACACACGCAATATTGAATGCAAGCAGGATATATGATCGTATACCTTTGAGATATTATTCACAGGTCAGTATATAAAATAGTCCTGATACCACAGTTCTATAATGATAATTGTTAACCTAATGTCCCGCACGATGGCATTGCAGTTAATGCGAACACGCATCTGATGGCACGGACGAGGGTCTTTATTTTACAGCGGAACTGTTATGCTTTTCGTTTGTACACGTGGGTCTCGCAGAAAACTCGTGTGGGTATGCAACACAGGAATTAATTTGGCAAGCCCTACTACCGAGTCCACGCATTAATGGCAACCACACTAATGCGTTGGAAGGGTAAATTGAATCGCGAGGGTGATGAGGAGAGAATAGAGAAGAGGGTGAAGAATTGTCATGTATAGTATAGTATAGTATATATAGTAAAGTATGTAGCCGGAATGGAAATGAGAGTGAGGGGAGGAAAAGAAGGAGTCAGAGAAGGTGAAGCGCAGAAAAGTCATGTATAGTATAGCGAGGGGCCCGATAAGGAAATGAGGATGAGGAAAAGGAGGATGGGGGAAGGGGAAGAAGCATAGTATAGCCGTGTACACCATAGCAAGGGGGCTGGAAAGGAAGTTGAGTGTAAAGAAGAGGGATGCAAGCGCGAGGACGACGAACAAGGAGAGGAGAAAGAGTTATGCATAGCATAGCCTTGTGTAATATAGAATAGCAAGGGGGTGGGAAAGGGAAGTGGTGCTGAGGAGGCGTGAAGGAAGAGAGAAAGGCCACCAGCTCCACTGTTTTTCCTCAGCTTTCGCCTCACTAGGGCGTAGAAACTTCAATTCTAAAGGGCTCGTTTCGCATTAATTCCGGTGCTGGTGTCGCCATTGGAGTCGGTATCGCTGTCGGCGGGGTCGTCGTCCGTTGTGAGAGAAAAAAATCCCCGTTTTTCTGAGTGAAATATTGCGATATATGCACATAAATAAATAAATAAATAAATAAATAAATAAAACGTTGTCCATCTGAATGAGAATCGAACCCTGGCCTTCTGCGTGGCAAGCATGCACTGCCCATCCATTACAAAGTGAACACCTGTGCTTTTTTTTCTTTATTAAAGTGAACACTTGTGCAGGTGTGCGTAGCTCTTCAAGGACGCGTAACGGTTGGTTCACCAATTTTCGAATGGAAGAGGAAACTTCGCAACTGTGCGAGGCTCTTACCGCGAGGCTGCGCTCCGTGGGGCGCGGTGCGGCCGCGTATCGAATGACACAGGCGCACGAGAGCGTGAAGGCGGGGTTTCGTTTCGATTAAAAGCGCGGGAGTGCACCGTGCCTGTTTTACCGTAAAGCAAAGCTTAAAGCACCTGAGAAACCACGAACGGTGCAAGAAAGCGGGCTGATATAGCTAAGCGCAACGTGTTGTGTAGTTACGGTATTTGAGACACGGGTGATCCCTCTTGTTTCAGTGCTAGAATACCGGTTTATAGTATACATTGTTGCAAACTCTAGAGTATTGGTCTTGCTTGGTTTGTGGTGTTTTAGTCCGTTAAAGAATTTCACCACTGAGTGGTGCTCTGAGAAGTTTCTGTAGCGCGTGTGGAGAGGAGGAGGAAACTGCCGAACACTTGATAATGTTCTGTAAAGAGCTTCACCCCCTCAGGATGATGGCGCAGAGTTTTTCAAAGCACTGGGATTTAGAGACAGGAAGGGCAAAATAGACTTTAAGCGGGTAGAATTAACTAGAAGGAAGTTATTTGATTGGTGGCTTAAGTCAAGGCACGAGTGAAAATTAAACAGCTCACTGCAAAGTACCAGTCCTCAACCTCACCACTTGAAGGGGAAAAAAAGATAAATCTAGTTTTTGGTTCAATAAGTATTACGGCTTGGTGGTGTTAGCCACCGCCCGATCTAAAGGATACAGCCATATCAATCCATCCATCCATACGGGGAAATATTTACCGTGGTCTGAAATTACGTGCGCAAAGGCGTTTCTGCCCCGCCGCGGTGGTCTAGTGGCTAAGGTACTCGGCTGCTGACCCGCAGGGCGCGGGTTCGAATCCCGGCTGCGGCGGCTGCATTTCCGATGGAGGCGGAAATGTTGTAGGCCCGTGTGCTCAGATTTGGGTGCACGTTAAAGAACCCCAGGTGGTTTAAATTTCCGGAGCCCTCCACTACGGCGTCTCTCATAATCATATAGTGGTTTTGGGACGTTAAACACCACATATCAATCAATCAAAGGCGTTTCTGCATTTCTCCCGCATTTAAACACGGCATGTGCTGCCGCGATTGAACTTGTGTCTCCCGACTAATTTTAGCTGAGCTTTCGACCACTAAGCCTTCGCAGCGGGGTATTCTGACGGCTCTGCACACTCTGCAAGTATCGAGATCCATAAATCTAAGACATTTGTTTTTGCGTGCTTTTTCTGACGTATTAAAATGCTCTACAGATTAAAAAGTGTAAAGAAGTTTGCAGACAATTGGATACCAAGATCACTGCTTGTGTGCTGCGCTTCTCAAAGTTAGCAACTATCCGTAGCAGGTAGGTACCCCTCCAGCTCCAATAACCGTATCGATTCTATTGGGGAGGCTGCTGTATATGAACCGACAAATGTCGGTGTTGGCCCTCATTCCCGCCCACTCTTCTTGGAGAATGGCCTAAAGCGCGTCCGCTGAGACGGCACACTCTTTGTTGTGAGCTAAGAAAAACAAATCCTAGGCCCGCACCATCATTATATAGCAGACAATCCCAATTAGAAAAATAAAAATGAGCAGGGCATAGCCAAGTGAAATTTTGACGGGGAGAATGTCGCAGTCGCACAGAGTTGTCGGTAGGCCAGTGCAAGCTTCATGTTCCCCCACACATTTTCAATGATGTTTAAGTCAGGCGACTGTGGAGGCCACTCAATAACTGCCACGTCGTGACTTTCTAAATACCGAGCAACTTTTTTTTATGTATGAAGGAGGTGTCATGCTGCAGGATGAAAACATTCTCTGGGAATGGTCCCCCAACGAGATATGGGAGCAGCACGTCCTCTAAGAGCCCACAGTAGGCGTCTGCCGTGAAACGACTTTCAATTCTGACGATGGGCGGTAACGGCCTCAGAGTGGTAACCACGTGATGTTAGGCCAGTCAATAAAAATACTCTCAGTAAAGCAACATCTTGTGACTTGAGCGTATACATCTTTTTGATCGACCAGACGGGACAGATAACTTGAGAATCATGTGAAACCCTCTATCTTTATCGCCAGGAGATAAGAATGTGTGATGTTCATTCTGCACGAAGCGCAACAAACCCGCAGGTTGATCTCGAAAGGCCAGAATGACGGCCCAGGAAACTTTCTGGGCGAGTTTCTTCTTTTTTTTTTTGCAAGTGTAAGGATGATCGAAATGGGAAAAAAATTGAAGCGGGCACCGCAGATCAAATCAAATCAAATCAAATTTTTTCAACGTTTGAACAATGTTGAGGACCATGAACAAAAAGCCAGCAAGGCTTGACGAGGTTCATGGCCCCAATTTTCCAGGCAAAAACAAACAACAAATAAGAACAACAGTTCAACACTGAAACCAAAATTATAAATTATAAGCTAGTGATACAACTCATATACAAACCCATAAATTTTACTTGCCATTATACATACTGAAAAGCTCAAAAGTAAGCAAAATAAAATTTTGTTCGAGTGACAATACAAAAGCTGATGAACAGAATACATTAAAAAAGTGGAAGCAGATATTTTATACCAAAATATATACCGCTTTATGGGCACTACCACAATGGTATTTGCAAACACAGCACATGTTCACTCTTTCACACAATCATATGGAATGTTATATAGCGTTATTCATGTTTAAGTGGTATGGAAGTGTACACCGTAACATCTGGTAGGTATAATTTGTTCTGGACCTCGGTAGTTTCAATATTTTGAAGCTCCTTGTGTTTATTGTTTTATGTTTTGGCGTTAAATTGGAAATACGTTTTAAGGTGTCGTTTTTTTTTCTAATATTGTTCTTATAGCTTCTTATTATTTTATTTTCATATATTTTAGGCATTGATAGCAGATTCCATTTTTTGAAAAGAGGACTCGTTGGCGTTAAGTAAGAAACGTTTAGAATACAACGCACAGCTTTTTTCTGCACTCTATGGGGGGCAATAATGTTAGTAAGTGTTGTAGTGCCATAGACGAAAGGACAGTAGTTTATGTATGATGGAACCAGGGATTTATACAAGATAAGTTTAACACTTTCTGGAAGAAAAAAAAACGCAACTTGCACAGTATTCCCTTCACCTGAGAAAGTTTACTTACCACCATTTGCGCGTGATCATTCTATAATATATGTTGCTCAAATATGACACCAAGGCATTTAAAGGAGGCTACAATTGTCAGAACAGAGTTATTAGGATGTGCACTTATTGAAGTGTTAATGTTTCAATTTTTCTGTCCAAAAAAGTAAGGCTTTTGTTTTATTAACGTTGATTTTCAACAATTTGCTGAGCTCCAAGAAGATAGTTTTGATGGCACTACGTGGTCTATATTGATGACATCATCAGCATTTTTTGCAGTTACAGAAATCGTGGTGTCCGCATATATAATAAATTTTACATCATAATCAATGCTCACTAAATTATTATTACAAATGCAAAAAAGCAATGAACCCAAGATGCTTCCCTGTGGTACACCTGCAATAAGTGGTTTCACATAGGACGTGTAATCATTGGTTACCCCTGTTTGCATGCGGTGTTGAAGGTAAAATTTCATAAAAACTCCCCGGAAGCCATGGTAGATTAATTTTTCTATGAGTGTGGTATGATTTATACAGTCAAACACCTTCGAATAGTCTACAAAATTCCCAGTGTACATAGCTGACGTTCGAAAAATTCTAATATTATTTCCTTTTCTGTTAGAAGGGCAGTTTCAGTAGATTGAGTACCATATTTTCAAATTGCATATTCCTCATTTATATATACGTAGTTATAAAGGAAGTGATACCGCCATGAAGTAACCTTTCAAGTGCTTTTGAAAAAAAAAATTGGCAAGACTAATATTGGTCTATAGTTAGTTAAAGCGTTTTTATTTCCACCTTTGTGTAACACATTAACGTTAGCAATATGCAGACTTTTTGAAAAAGTACCACAGGATAAAACCAGATTGTAGATGTGTGTAAGGGCCAGAGTGATGGCATCTATTACCTACTTTGAAGGCACGGTTTCGAAATCATCAGCATCACAACATTTGGTATTTGTCATTGATAAAAAATATGTCAGTTATTTCCTTGTGTATCGTAGGAGCCAAAAATGTAGAATGACTGGTTCGTGAACTTCAGTTCAAACAATTGGGATCATGGGAGCTTTTTACGGAACTCGTAAAATAGTCATTGAAGGTTTCCGCTAACGCTTTTCTGATATTACATTTCCATCAATTATTATCTCCCTAATAGTCTCCTTAAAGTCATCTCGGCCAAGAACAGTGTTAATACGCTTTCAAAGAATGTCAGTTTTTTTCTTTTTCTGTAACATCCACGTTAAATAAATTTTGCAAGTACACTGTTTTCTCTCGACGTAAAAGACTGTTAACTTTATTTCTTTGAACCTTGAATTGATGCAAGGTTTCCTGTGACCGCGTTGAAATAAAATTATGGAATGAGCAATTTTTTATGCGTATTTCCTGTGAACACTAATTTATCACCCAGGGCTTTCTACTCTTGCGTCCAGGTTTAACAACCTTGAACCTAAAACATTTCTCATGTGGAGCTTTAAACTTTTCATGAAAATATTCATACGCAATTTCATGGTCGGCAATAAGCAGTAACGGTGACCAATCAATAGGCGATGTTTCACTACGAGATTTCTCTTATAGCTGTGTGCATTTACGTCCCGTACAGTCAAACGTGTACGATTTGCGCTTTTAGTTGACATGGCTTTCATAAATAATATAAATATTGGGAGATGATCGCTAATTGAAACGCCTACAACACCCTATGATAAATGTGTATTTTTAGTATTAGTTATGAAGAAGTCTATCAATGTAGTTCAGTCAAGTGAAATATGAGTAGGATAATTCATTACACTTGCAAAGCCATTGCATTCAAGTATTCTACATATATCGTCTCGCAGTTTCAAAGTGTTCAGGAAGTCAATGTTTATGTAACCTACTATAGTAAGTTTGAAGTGGTTATCATTAATTCAGCTCAATTAATTGTCCATAAAAGAAAGGTAGCTAGGTATGCTCGCACCAGGAGGTCTACATAAAACACAATACACATTATCATTGCATTTCACCGAAATAACTTCATAATCAAAAGTAACAAAGGAAAATGACTCAATGATCTGGCAATGTAGCGTGTTATTTGCCACTAACATAACGCCTCCTCCTCTTCGAGAAGGCCTATTTACAAAAAATGTATTAAATCCAGCTACTTTTAACACATCTGTATTGGTTTTAAATCAAATTTCTGTTATCATAAGTACATCAGGAGAGATACCAAACCTAGCCGAAAGCGCAATGATTTGATCTTCCTTGTTTCTAACTGATTGCGCGTTAACGTGGACAAAAGACAAAGAATTCTCGTTTCTTGCGTACAAGTCACTGACTTCGCAGGGCGCAAGATAAAAAGAGCCGACATATTGTTCATCGATATGGCGTCATCGAAAGAAGCCGTCATATTGCTAGTCGATTTTACCAAGATCTGGGACACAAGCTATGCGCACTGCTCGGGAAGATTCAGTTTTCCTTGCGAAAATCTTGCCGTCCTTCGTCCACGCAAAACGCAACACCTTTTCCTTCTTTTTCGCAATGGTCATGCCAAGGAGCTTTTTCAGTTGGAAACATATAGATGTTCATTATTATATATTGGGGCAGACTGTGTGAAACCGATATCAGTAGTTGAAAACCTTTTCTTTCTGGTCTGATGAAAAACTGCATCGTGTTTTACCTACTGGAAAACTGAACAAGAATGTTTGATTGCATTGGGACTTTTTTTGGAATCATGTGACATACATGGATATCACTCTGTACAACAGGTTCACCAGTAACATCACTAACTCTTTGCATAATTTCCAAGATATTTTCTCTCTGTGAAACTGGAATGCCCTTGATTTCTAGATTCCTAATTCACAAGTACAGTGTTCCAGTTGTAGTCCTTTGTTCATTTGCCTTCACCTATGTCTTAATGTGGGAGGGGGAGTGATTCAAAAAAAAAGAGAGAAAGGTGAGCCCCGTAACTGTCTCTCAGGGGGAGGACACCTCAACAGTTGCTCACGAGGGATGGGGGTAGAGAAGGGATTTAAAGGATAAGATTAAAAGGTAAAGAAATAAAGAGAGAGGATGGAGAGAGCGAGGCGCAGGAACAGCGAACGACCGAAGTAAGGAGAACACAGAGAAGATGGACAGGGTTGCAGGAGTCCGAGGACGGGGGGCCACTGGCGAGAGCTCTTGTCGGCGTCAGGAGGTATAGCGTAGGGCAAGTCCAGTAGGCCAGAGCTGCGCTGTCGTCGAAGATCGGCGTCAGGAGCTGGCGTAGGGTTAGCCCAGTCGGCCAGAGCTACGCTGACGTCGGAGATCGCGAGGGCACAACCGGTCCTATGCCTTAATAAGGAACACACACTCAGACACAAGGTGGGCATTCTGGGCATTCTGAGCCTTAACATCTATATTTTCTTGCTGAGTGGCCTTCATAGTATAGCATCCATTTCTTCGAAACGTTTGTTAAACATTTTCAAGCTAGCTTTCAGTTATCTATATTATTTTCCGAATTCCCTCTCCAAAGAAGCACGCATGTCGCGAATTTCCTGTTTCATTTCTTTCAACATTTTTAGCAACTCAGAATCAGGTGTCATATTATAATATAAGAACAAGGCATCCGACAGAGGCGGAAATGTTGTAGGCCTGTGTGCTCATATTTGGGTGCACGTTAAAGAATTCCAGGTGGTCGAAATTTCCGAAGTCCTTCACTACGGCGTCTGTCATAATCATATGTTGGTTTTGGGACGTTAAACCCCACATATCAATCAATCAATCAAGAACAAGGCAAAAAGAAAGCAAAAACAATGAAACAAGATGTGGCATTGGTAGCAGCAATATTGAAGCCAGTCTTAATAGTAGATACTGAGGCCATTTCTTTACCTGTAAGGGCAAAATGTGACAAACATCAGCCGCGTGTTCCCACTGCTGCCGCCGCTGCCGAAATGAAGCCTCAAGGTGCCAGTTTATCCGGAGCTGCTAGTAGTCGGTGTGCTGTCAGCTGACGATCGTTCCACAATACTCAGGGGGCGGACGCGCCTGATTGTCCAGTTTTGTCACGGCCGCATGCATAATCGTCGTGAATACTGGCGCAGGCATCTTCTGTCAGTTCAGCAATGGCTGCTGTGCACGTGCGGCGTTCCTGCGCACTTTTGGAGCACATAGCTGCTGTCATCGGGACATACAGTTGGCTGCCAACTCACAGTGAATGGGCGAATCTGTTTCCAGCTACACGAAGCACATTCTCCCACCGAAGACTCGCCATCGAGTGAGCAGTTCTGTACATTTGACAGCGCGTTTGACAGATCCTAGCACCATCCCGTCAATTTTCCTGTTTGCGTTCCTTTGAGTGACTTAGGTTTGGTACGTGCACGTGGGTGAGACGGCAGGCTGCTTCAGCAGTGGCTCCAAGAATATTGTGGCATATAGTCTAAAAATAATCTTAGGTTAACTTATTGCAAAGTCGCATAAGACACTAGCCAAAAAACACATATAAATGCACACTCTGTGCCGTGAACAGGCTTGTTGGCCGAGTGTACGGAAAAATTAAATCAGAAGTATAGGGTACTAAAGTACGAAGGAGGAGGTGAAAAACGTCAAGGCGCTGACGGAGTACTTGGGATTTTATCACATATTCAGAACTTATTGTTGCGTTTTTTTTTTCGTTCGGCTAGGGGGTAGGAAAGAGAATACTCCGGAAGACGTGAACCTCAAAAATGGAAAAGCTGTTTTCCAGCAGTCAGGCATTTAAGTAGTGACCACAGCATCATTACACGCGCAAGTATATTGGCGTGCATTACGTGTTTGTGTAGAAGGATGGACACGTATATGGCCGTGAAGAAGAGTGGGGCCCCTGTTTCCCAATAAAAAGCTAGATGGATGGAGAATATGAAGCTATTCGTATATTATAATACAGCAGAAAGAAGAGACTCAATGCAGGTCTGCGGAGAGTAGGGCGATTGTGCCCGGATGCTACTACAAACGCCCCGATGTTACGTGATACTCATATTTTTGGAAAAAAAGAAAAAATAACCTAAAGACCAACGTCGCGGAATGAATAATCAGCTGGTGTTTCTATCATTTCATAAGCAGAAAATGAAATAGTACCCGCGCGCGCGTAATTTCAGGTTACTGTAAATATTTCACAGTAGTAGAAACTTCTCAGAGCACCGCTCAGCGGCCAAATTCTTTCACGGACTGAAGCACCACACACCAAGAAAAATCAATGCTCTAGAGTTTTCAACCATGTATATACTATAAACCGGTATTCTGGTTCTGAAACAAGAGCGATATTCTACGTCTCAAACACCATGACAACACAACACGTTGCGCTTAGCTAAGCCCGCTTTCCTGCAAACTTCGTGGTTTCCAAGCCGCTGTAAGCTTGCTTTACGGCAAAACAGGCACAGCGCACTCCCGCGTTTTTAATCGAAACGAAGCCCCGCCTCCGCGCTCTCGTGCGCCTGTGTCTATAAGGTTCGATACGCGGCCGCACCGCTAGCGCTGGTGCCCCGCGGAGCGCAGCCACGCGGCACAGTGTTCGTACTAAGAGTAGACGACCCTGTACATGCAGTGGGCCTTCCAGAGTAGTTTGAAACGGACAATGTTACGTGCATAAATGTCCCTTCCCAGTGGTGCGGCTGAAGGTGATGCGCGGTAGGCCCGAAAACAAGCGTGAACGCGCTTTTGTCCAGGAAAGGCAACGCTGACGCAGACAACACCCGATGACGCTGATGACGATGAAGAATAAACGTGTTCCAGACCACACATTCTCTTTCTGTCATGGATGGAATACGAACGTGAACGTGCTCTCACCGGTGAAAGGCAACGCCGACGCAGACAAGCTACCGCGGAGGCGAGAGCTCGCAAAGCAACGGCAAAGTGACAACGCCGACATCAAGCTGCTACTCCGGAGGTGGGAGCGTGGCATGCGGCGGCTTAACGTCTACGCCGGTCTACGCAGACAGCAAGCTACACCGTAGGCGAGAGCTCGGAAAACAGCGGAAAAACGGCAATGCCAACAAACTGCCACCCCGCAGTTGAGCGCGCGGGAAGCGGCGGCTCAACGGCAGGAACACATTGTACATACTGTACACACGCGTTGTCTCTCATTTACATGTGGGTATTGACACAGATTATTTACAGACATAACAATGCCCAGTGCTTTGCCTACTCGTCATGATTCACTTATTGGAAATGCGCGGAATTTTTTTTGTTTTGTTTGACCTTCTGCATAAAAATAAGTGTGCAGTTGAACCCTCAATATTGCAGCCCCCTTCCGAAAAAAAAAAACGAAGATGATATAAATGCATTCGATAATTCGATATACAACTTTTAATGAAGTTTTTTTCATTCTCAATGCAAGATTCAGTGCGCAAGTTGTCTTCACGACATGGCTTTACAGCAATGTAAAAACACGCAGTCATAGCAGTACGCAGATTGTTTTTATTATTATTATTTTTTACGCGATTTGGAGTTTAGTATGCGGAGCAAAGGCGTGGGTTATACGCGATAAATTAAGGTACTGTTATAAATAGTGCCTCGAAGTTGTCATTAACAGCTGTACGACCTTGTCGGGTGCCAGAAACATGCATAATACGGCTTGACCCTAATGCCGGCCTTAATTTTTATCATCGTTATGCGTGTGCTTTTTCGAATGCTGTATGTCATGGTGACGTCATACTTCTGTTCTTCGCGTTTGACTATACTGATTCTTGCCAGCTTTATGGAGAAAAGCGCGTTCTTCAGTTTGACGGCATCCATCACGCTAATAAAATTGTAGCGGAGAAGCGAACGGTGAGCCCGCACGACGGGCCGGAGCAGCGACGAGAAATCATGGGCACAAACATGTTATACCAGGCGTTCGTTTGTACTCGCTCCACGCGGCGCTCTTTTAATCCACAGCTCGCTCTTCAAAGTGCCCGTGGAGAAGTCCCCTTTCATTATGAAAAGCCGAAAATTTGAGAGGGAGAACTTCTTCTTGCCGATGTTCGATATATCAAGTGTTCCTGCTATTTTTGTTCGAAATAGTAGTATATTTTTCTAGGCATTGACGTTAAAAAGCTACCGTGTTCGAAAATAGTTCAATATAAAGCATAGTTCGATATAACCGAGTTTGATATAGTTGGTTTCGACTGTAGCAGCGCCCGTCCTGTCTATGTGTTTTCTTTGTTTGCAGTGTGGTCGTGATTTTGGCGGGAAATTTACGACTGAATTCGACTGTATAAGTCCAGGCTGCTTTCGGCAATATACTTCAGTAAGGCTCGATAGCCGGGCCCACGGAGGCAAGAATAATAGTCCTGTGATCCAGTTGGATGAAGGTCCAAAGGCTCAAAGTTTTGCTGGTATAGGGTCGTCAGATTTGTTTATGTAACCGATGTCTTAAGTGAAACACCCCGCATGGTGTGTGTGTGTGTGTGTGTGTGTGTGTGTGTGTGTGTGTGTGTGTGTGTGTGTGTGTGTGTGTGTGTGTGTGTGTGTGTGTGTGTGTGTGTGTGTGTGCTTTTTCCGCCCCCTATATGTGAAAATAACTTAAAGGAAAAAAGGGGGTAGCCCGTACCACCAGGAGGTATAACGGGCTCAAGCTAATCTAACATAAATGAAGAGGGGAAACTTCCCAAATTTTTATTTTTTTGAAAAAGCCAATTAGTTAAAAAAATAACATGGGTAAAACCTAGTGAGTGCGGCATGAAACTGTGATAAACTAGTTAGCTTCTCAGGGATGAGCAGGTCGATATGCAGCAGCAGTGTATTTCCCCCACTTGAGTTTTTGGAGTTCGTGTGTGTGTGTGTGTGTGTTCGTATGTATGTGCCTCTGTGCGTGTGTGCGTATACGTGTTTGAGTGTGTGCGTGAGTGTGCATGTGCCTGTCTGCATGCGTGTTTGTGTGTTCATGTGTATGTGCCTGTGTGCGTGCGTGTGTATGTGACTGTATGTGCGTGCTTGCATGTTTGTGTGTGTTCTTGTGTATGTACCTGTATGCGTGTTTGTGGGTGCATGTGTGTGTTCGTGTGTATGTGCGTGTGTGTATGTTGATTTGTGGGGTTTAACGTCCCAAAACCACTATATGATTATGAGAGACGCCGTAGTGGAGGGCTCCAGAAATTTTGACCACCTGGGGTTCTTTAACGTGCACCCAAATCTGAGTACACGGGCCTACAACATTTCCGCCTCCATCGGAAATGCAGCCGCCGCAGCCGGGAATCGAACCCGTGACCTGCGGGTCAGCAGCCGAGTACCTTAGCCACTAGACCACCGCGGCGGGGCAGTGTATGTGCCTGTATGTGCGTGCGTGCATGTTTGTGTGTATGTGTGTGTTCGTGTGTATGTGCCTGGGTGCGTGTGTGTTCGTGTGTGCTGGTGTATGTGCATGTGTGTGTGTTCTTGGGTATGTGCCTGTGCGCGTGTGTGTGTGCGTGTATGTTTGTGTGTGCTCGTGTGTATGTGCCTGTGTGCGTGTGTGTTCGTGTGTGTTCGTGTGTGTTTGTGCATGTGCCTGTGTGCGTGTTTGTGTGTGCATGTGTGTGTGTTCGTGCGTATGTGCCTGTGTGCGTGCGTGTTTGTGTCTGTGTGTTCGTGTGTGTGTGCGTGTTTCTGTGTATGTGCCTGTATGTGCGTGCGTGCATGGTTGTGTGTATGTTCGTGTGTATGTGCCTGTGTGCGTGTATGTTTGCGCGCGTGCGTGCGTGTTTGTGTGTGTGTTCGTGTGTATGTGCCTGTATGTGCGTGCGTGCATGTTTGTGTGTATGTTCGTGTGTATTGCCTGTGTGCATGTATGTTTGCGTGCGTGCGTGCGCGCGCGCGCACGCGCGCGCGCGTGTGTGTGTGTGTGTGTGTGTGTGTGTGTGTGTGTGTGTGTGTGTGTGTGTGTGTGTGTGTGTGTGTGTGTGTGTGTGTGTGTGTGTGTGTCGCACACAGTACTTTTGATAACGCGTTCCAAGTAGCACCGCCACTTTTTCGGTAGCCTAGCAACATACTGGTTACCACGTAAGAACCGCACCGTATCACCCAAGTAGCAACGGACTGGCTGAACGTTTTGTTCAGACTTTGAAGTCAGCGCTCCGCAAGACCAGTCCAAGGAGCGCCAGTGAGGAGTTAGCCGACTTCCTTCTGGCGTATCGTAATACGCCTCATGCTACGACAGGGGAGGCCCCTTCCACTTTGCTCCTGGGGAGACACTGCGGACCAGACTAGACCTGTTACGACCAGTGGTCTAGAACAGAGTGCGCCAGCGCCAGTTCGACCAGACAAGGCGTCACCCATGTCGCAACAACGTCATCGCTGTTGATGATGCCGTTCGTGTGCGCAATGTCCGATCGGGACCAAAGTGGCTGTGTGCAACAGTTCTTGCCCGTACGGGACCAGTACGGGACGTGGCATGTGGAATATCGGTTAAGTGTAGTGACTCCTCGGGGTGTGTTCCAGTGGGTGCGTCACCAAAATCACATCCGCAACGATAACACCGGCATCGCCACGGAGTTCGAACTACCCTTCAGTGAAAGGCAGCAAGAAGTTGCCACACAGGTCCCGACCTGCGACTCATCACATGACGTCGACAGCTCGCTCACCGCACAAAGTGAACCGGCGGGCACTGCAAACGCTCCTAGCGAACGTCGCTACCCGCAGAGACAGCGTCGCCCACCTGATCACTTTGTGCCGTAAACTTCTTGGACAATACTTGGGGATCCAAATAGCTGTGGGGGGATGTCGCATATCTGTACACACGCGCTTGTGCGATACACTGTCACGCGGCGCATATCGTAACACCCTCGCCCACGATGGGAATAAAAGCGCTTGGCGCTTGGTGGGCCGGGGGCACTTTCCTTCGGCACTCTTAGTTATCGCTATATGTTGCTGGCATGCGAATAAAGCATGTTTGCGTCTTCATACCCGACAGAACACGACACGACACGAAACACGACAGAACGTCGCATGAAGGGCTTCATACGGGAGACATGGACGATCTCAGTAGTTCGATAACGGCGCTCTGCTGGGGCTACAAGTGTCGTCACGCTATAATTCACTTGTGAAGTTTCTTCAAGAACTGTGTACGGCCCGATAAACTGCGGCTGGAATTTGTCGCACAAACCAGGTGTGCGAATAGGCATAAAAAGGAGCACTTCGTCTCCAGGTTGAAAGGATACAGCACGATGCGATTCATCATAAACCAGCTTTCTGTCTTGCTGTCGGGCTTCAGTGTTTATACGAGCAGGTTGGCCTCTCTGTGAGCCGTAAAACGTATTCCTCTGAAGAGGATGGAGATGAATCCACGTGGCAGGTAAAGAAAGAGACGTCCAGGAAAGAAGTAGGGGAGCGTACATAAACTAGGCAAAAAATGATGAGTAGCCGGTTGTCCGCTGAATAGCCGTATTGTAGGCGAAAGTGACGAATGGTAGAACTACATCCCAGTTCTTGTGGTCTGGTTGAATGTAGGCGGCGATCATGTCAGCAAGAGTGCGGTGGAATCGCTCAGTGAGGACGTTAGTTTGGGGATGATAACTAGAGGCAGTCTTGTGAGTTGTACCAGAGGCGCGAAGAAGTTAGTTCACTAGTTGTGAAAGTAAGGCCCTTCCACGGTCACTGAGCAATACACGTGGAGCACCATGACGCAGTATAATGGCTCGGAGGATGAAATCGGCAATTTCAGAAGCTGAACCGGTAGTGACGGATGCCGTCTCGGCGTAGCGCGTCAAATGGTCAACGGCTGTTACTATCCATCGGTTTCCAGCAGCACTGACTGGAAAGGGGCCTCAAACATCGGTGCCTACAACTTCGAATGGTGTGAGTGGGCACGGAATAGGCTGTAGTGTACCGGCTGGAGCAGATGTGGGTAGTTTTCTACATTGGCAGGTAGTGCAGGACCCAACGTACCGAGCTACACTAGTGGTAATACCTGGCCAATAAAACCGACTTCGAAGGCGATCGTAGGCGACCAAGGTGACCAGCAGTCGGATGGTCATAAAGTGCTCTGAGGACTTCGGACCGAAGCGATCGGGGTAGAACGGGAACCCAGCGCTTACCGTCAGGATGGTAAATTTTGCGGTACAGCACCGAGTTGTCCAGCTTAAACTGCGAGAGTTGGCGACGGAGCCTCGCATTAGGTGGACGGGAACTGCCAGTGAGGCAGCCTATAATACGTCGACAGTATGGGTCAGCCAGCTGTCGAGAAGAAAAATCGTACGGGTCGTCCGAAGGCAGCTGGTCCATAGAGGCGAGAGAGGAAACCGCCGTAGACGTGAACTCCGAGGGTGTGTTGTGCAAAGTGATTGCGAAAGCGCTGAGGGGAGCCGCTGGTAGTGGGCAGCGAGAAAGAGCATCGAAGTCGTTATGTTTTCTGCCACACTTGTATACGATGTCAAAATCATACTCTTGTAGGCATAGAATCCAGCGGCCGAGGCGTCCCGACAAGTTCTTGAGTGTCTAAAGCCAACATAAAGCGTGGGGGTTGGTCACAATGGTGAAATGGCAGCCGTGAAGATAGGGACGAAATTTCTGCGCTGACCAAACGATGGCGAGGCACTCCTTCTCGGTGATCGTGTAGTTCCTCTCGGCTGCGGAGAGGACGCGGCTGGCGTACGCAACGACTCGCTCTCGCGAAGAGTTGTCGCGCTGCAGGAGCATGGCTCCTAAACCGGGGTCGCTAGCGTCTGTATGGAGGAAGGTCGGTGCACCATCGTGAAAATGAGAAAGTACAGGATTGGTCGTGAGGGCACTCTTCAACCTGTCGAAAGCCGATTCACATTCCTGAGACCACTGAAAGGGCGTACCAGAAGCAAGTAGCTTATGGAGTGGTGCGGCTATGGAGGCAAAGTTTGGTATGAATCGCCGAAAGTAAGAGGCGAGACCAAGGAAACTTCGAAAATCTTTCGGCTTGTCAGGGCGAGGGAAGCGAAGCACCGCAGCAGTTTTCTCAAGGTCTGGACGAATTCCATACTTCCTCACAACATGACCGAGGACCTTGATAGATCTGCTGGCGAAATGGCACTTCTTGGTGTTAATTTGAAGACCAGCGCCCGCAAGGCAAGTCAGGGCCTCGTCCAAGCGTTGCAGATGTTGAGGAAACGTCGATGAAAAGACAACAATGTCATCGAGCTAAAATAGGCAAGTCTTCCATTTCAGGCCACGGAGCACGGTGTCAATCAAGCGCTCAAAAGTTGCGGGCGCATTGCATAGACCAAACGGCATAACATTGAATTGGTATAGGCCGTCCGGGGTAGCAAACGCCGTTTTTTCTTTGTCATCTTCGTGCATGGGGATTTGCCAATAGCCGGAGCGCAAGTCGAGGCTTGAAAAGAATTGAGCACCTTGTATGGAATCGAGGGCGTCGTCGATACGTGGCATGGGGTATACGTCCTTCCTCGTGATCTTACTGAGTGCTCGGTAATCGACGCAAAATCGTACAGAACCGTCTTTTTTACGCACCAGAACCACTGGAGACGACCAAGGACTGGTTGAGGGTCGGATTATCTCCCGTTGCAGCATATCGTCTACGTTTTCCTCAATGATTTTTCGTTCGGCTAGGGAGACGCAGTACGGACGACGATGCACAATGGATGTTCCGTTGGTCTGAATACGATGTGCTGTAGCTGTTGTCTGGCCCAGGCTGGATGAATTAACATCAAAAGAGTTTACATACTTTTGCAACAAATCAAGCAGCTGCTGCTTCTGCGAGTCTGTCAAGTCCTTGTGTGATGGCTGCTGTAAAGGCCGAGGAGGCAGCATGATCTCCATGATGGCCTTTAGAGGAGGCAGGAGTAAGAGGCACGACGCACACAGGCTCCAGATCGGCAACGCAGGCGACAGTAGTACCCCGCGGCAGTGAAATTTTATCTGGTGTGGTGTTCGTAGCAGCGAGGACAGCTGATTCATTGTTGAAACGAGCCACTCCTGATGCGAGAGCTATGCCTTTATTAAGGCAACGGGGTGATGGAGTGACCAAAATGTCACCAGAGTCGACGTCGTTGGACAAAACTGTGACTAATTGGTGTTGGTTTGGGGGTAACTCTATGTCTACAGCAACCATCAGTCGAAGTGGCCTGTAGGTTTCGTCACTAAGCAAGTGGTCTGTGTGAGTAAGATGGACGACACGTTGTGCACAACAAATAGCCGCGGAAGCCGATGAAAGAAAGTCCCAGCCTAAAATGAGTTCGTGGGAGCACGGGGATAGCACAGCGAATTGTATATGATGAAGAATGTCGTTGATTAGCACACGGGCAGTACAGAGAGCGGAAGGGCGAATCATTGTTCCGTGGGCTGTAACCAGTGTTGGTCCATCATAAGGTGTCGTGACTTTTCGAATACGGGTACACAAATCAGCACGAATAATAGAAAACCCAGCCCCAGTGTCCACCAAAGCATCAACGTCCACTCCCTCAACTGTGACTGCAATCATATTGTAAGGGCGCGCTGGAGGAATTGGAGTCCTGTGTTGGAATGCAGTTTGTACTCCAAAAACTGCATCGCTCAGTTTTCCGGACGCCGATCAGAAGCGAGGGAAGCAGGCTGAAGAGGAGAAGAGGAGCGACGGTAGGACGATGGTGAACGGCGTCGGGTTGATCGATGACTACTGCGCAGTTCACCGGATGCTGGCGGAGATGGAGACCGACGCGGCGGTGACGAATAACGACGGCCCTGGTACAAGGCTCCTGCGGTATAGTCTCGTTCGCGTATGTCGTACCCTCGGCGCTCATCTTGCTGGCACTTGCGGCAAAAGCGTGAAATGTGACCACGATAGCCGCAATAATAGCAAGTAGGGCGAGTCGATCGATAAGGAGCGTAGTAGCTTGTGTTAGATGCACCGGGAGAGAGAGCAGTGAGAGGGACAGATGATGGCTCAGGCGGTGGTGATGGAAAGTTCGTGGGAAAGCTTCTGGGAGGTGCGGCAGCAACCGATGCGTACGTTCGTGGCGGCGACGTCGAGCTGACGTTGCCTGATGGTACGGCGACGGCATGCGAGAACGATGGGAGAGTACGAGCGACAGTGGGCTGCAGGTGGGCCATGTGGGTCATGGACGTGAGCTCCTCCTTGATGACATCCCACAATGACATTGAAGAAGACTGAAGGGACACACTGAAGGTAGTGTGAATCCCATTGATTCTAATTCTTCGCGTATAATCACCCTTATTGTGTCTCGTAGGTTTGGATTGCCGTAATACGGGCCGCATCACTGTCCGGTTGTAGGCGCATAGACTCAAGTTCTTCGAGGCGCTGACAGGTTGTCGCAACGTCAGCAACAATAACCGGATTCTGGATTGCAAGGGCATTGAATGCGATGGGTGCAATCTCCTTAAGAAGCTGGCGTACCTTGTCTGACTCTGTCATTGGGGTGCCAGCCCGGCGGCAAAGTGAAAGGACATCCTCGATGTAGGATGTATACGACTCCCCGATCTGCTGTTTCCGAGTCACGAGAGCTTTCTTTGCGAGAGCTGAACGAACAGCTGGTGTGCCAAAGACATGTCGAAGCTGATCTTTGAAGGCTGACTAGTCGGGGATGTCGATGAAGTGGTTGAGGAACCACGTCTTCGCGACACCCGTGAGGTAGAATGACACGTGAGCGAGTTTGTAGGTGTTATCCCACCGGTTAGCAGCGCCGACACGTTCGAAATCGTCCAGCCATTCCTCCACATATTCCCCGCGCATACCAGCGAAGGGATGGGGCTCACGCTCGAGGCTGTTAATGACGTGAAAAGGCGCGGCACGCGGTGGCGGAGTGGGAACGGCTGCAGCACCGACCTCTTCTTGGTGTGACATATTTCCGGACACCTGGCCCAAGCGGCGACCTGAACGTAGCTCCAGGGGGTAGAGTGGTCGATAGGATGACGAGGGATCTAACAGCGCGCTCCACCACGTATGAAGTCTTGGTTTGCAAGACCTTTATTAGGCCCGAGGAACCAGCAGCCGACAGCTGAGATGAACGAACCAAGATGATGATGCTACGTGACAACGATGAGGATGCATGAACAACACATGATAATGATGATAATGTACAGATGAAGAGGATTGGTATACTAAATGCCAACAATATATATATATATATATATATATATATATATATATATATATATATATATATATATATATATATATATATATATATATATATATATATATATATATATATATTCGCATTAAAGCATCGTTTTTCGTTTGCTCGTTCGCTTCTTCTGGTGACTTATAACTCGACCCGAATCCAGGAGACTTCAAGAAATATACATATATATATAAATATATATATATATATATTTATATATATATAGTTATGGCGTTTATTAGCCGGCACACAGCGAGTCTACACAATGGCGACAGTAACAGCCAAGCACGGACTCTCCACGCGAGCGGCGTTCTTTTTGGGCAGACCCACTAGAAAGCACTTGAGAGTTCGACCCATTTCAGTGTTCGGCGGCTTCTCTACAATTACCCGGGGTCGAAGAGGGAGCCACCTGGCGACCTAACAGCTTGTCACTACGAGCGGGTCATAGTAAGCCTTCAGGTGCTCCACGTTGACTATGTCGCGCCCGCAGCGGCGCATGTCCGAAGATTGTTCAACTGGCTCGATAAGATAGTTGACCAGAGATGTGCGCTCGATCACACGGTAGGGACCTTCATATTTCGGGAGTAGTTTGGAAGAAGGGCCAGCTACAGAGGTCGGGATTGAGAGCCATACAAGGGAACCAGGAAGGAACGTGGGCTCAGAAGTGGCGGAGCCATCACAAATACTCTTCTGCCGCTCTTGCTCATGCGTCGTAAAAGTCTTCGCAAGCTCGTGACACTCTTCAGCAAGCCTGGTGGTCCCAGAAATAGGTGTACACTCAGATGGATCCGGCTTGTACGGGAGTATCGTGTCGATGGTGTGTGACGGGTGCCTTCCGTCCAGCAAAAAGAAAGGTGAAAAACCAGTCGTGCTCTGAGGGGCGATGTTGTAGGCGTAGGTGACGAAGGGCAGTATGGTATCCCAATTCGTGTGGTTGGCGGCGACGTACATCGACAGCATGTCGCCGAGGGTGCGGTTAAAGCGTTCGGTCAGGCCATTCGTCTGCGGGTGGTAAGCAGTAGTTTTGCGGTGGACAGAATGGCACTCAGTGAGAATGGCGTCGACGACTTCTGACAAGAAGACACGGCCTCGATCGCTGAGAAGCTCCTGGGGTGGACCGTGGCGCAGTATGAATCGATGCAGTAGGAAGGACGCAACATCACGCGCAGTAGCCGCAGGGAGAGTGGCGGTTTCGGCGTATCGCGTTAAATGATCTACGGCGACGATGGCCCAGCGGTTGCCAGTGGACGTCAGAGGGAGTGGTCCATACAAATCGATACCTATGCACCCAAACGGACGGTCAGGGCAAGGTAACGGTTGCAGACCGGCTGGTGACATGAGTGCGGACGGTTTGCGGCGTTGGCAAGCGAGACAGGAGCGAATGAACTGCTGGACGTAGCGGTACATCCCGCGCCAGAAGTAGCATTGTCTAATGCGATGGTAGGTTTTGAATGCCCCAGAGTGCGCGCACTGTGGATCAGAATGGAAGGATTCACATATCTCCAACCGCAGACTGCGGAGTATCACGAGTAGCCACTGCCGGCCATCGGCGTCGTAATTGCGTCGGTGTAGGAGGCCGTCACGAATGGCGAAATGGTGAGCTCGACGACGCAAGGCACGCGTGGATGGCGTTGCGGACGGATCAGAGAGCAAGTCGATCAGTTTGGCGATCCAATTATCCTTTCGCTGTTCGGTAGCAATAATGTCAACATCAATGGCAGAAACAGCAACCGAGGATACTGAGCAGAGCACGTCAGCTTCAGGCAGAGGGGAGCGCGAGAGGGCGTCGGCGTCAGCATGCTGGCGTCCGTTGCGGTAGAGCACGCGGATGTCGTAGTCTTGTAAGCGAAGATCCCAACGGGCGAGGCGGCCTGAGGGATCCTTCAATGATGACAGCCAGCATAGTGCATGATGGTCGGTAACGACATCGAATGGGCGACCATACAAATAAGGTCGAAGCTTTGTAAGAGCCCAGACGATCGCCAGGCACTCTTTTTCTGTGACGGTGTAGTTTGTCTCGGCTCTCGTGAGCGTACGGCTTGCATATGCCACAACATAATCAGGGAATCCGGGTTCGCGCTGCGCCAGGACAGCGCCGAGGCCTACACCACTGGCGTCCGTGTGCACCTCTGTTGGGGCCGTAGGGTCGTAGTGGCGGAGAATGGGAGGAGACGTCAACAAATGGCGGAGCTTCAAGAACGCGTTGTCGCACTCTGACGACCACGAATTGAGGGGCCCGTTACTTCGAAGGAGCTTCGTCAGCGGTGACATAATCGTGGCGAAGTTTCGTATGAAGCGTCGGAAGTATGAGCACAGGCCCACGAAACTACGCAGTTCTTTGACGAACGCAGGTTTTGGAAATTCGGCCACGGCCCGAAGCTTGGCTGGGTCAGGAAGAATGCCATCTTTGGACACGACGTACCCTAGGATGGTGAGTTGGCGTGCTGCAAAGCGGCACTTCTTCAGATTTAGTTGCAATCTGGCACTGCTCACACGTGCGAAAACTTCTTTTAGACGTTGGAGATGGGTGGAGAAGTCTGGAGCGAAGACAACAACGTCATCGAGGTAACACAAGCACGTGTGCCATTTTAAGTTGCGCAGAACGGTGTCCATCATGCGCTCAAATGTCGCAGGTGCATTACACAGACCAAACGGCATGACGTTGAATTCGTACAAGCCGTCGGGTGTGATGAAGGCAGTCTTCGGTCGAGCGTCATCAGCCAGGGGTACTTGCCAGTACCCCGAGCACAGATCGAGAGAAGAAAAAAATTGGGCTCCGTGAAGGCTGTCAATTGCGTCGTCGATGCACGGCAGTGGGTAGACATCCTTGCGAGTGATCTTATTGGGCCGTCTGTAGTACACACAAAACCGCACAGAAAAATCTTTCTTCGCAACAAGAACAACAGGAGACGCCCATGGACTGTGCGAGGGCCGAATGACGTCGCGTCGGAGCATATCGTCAACCTGCTCGTTAATTTCCCAGCGTTCAGCAGGCAACACGCGGTATGGACGTTGCCGTAATGGTGGATGGGCACCAGTGTCGATACGATGCGTAACAGTGGACGCGCGACCGAAAGAACTTCGCCCGACATCGAAAGAAGAACGGTATTCTTGCAACATGTCTAGAAGCTGGGAACGCTGTACTGACGTTAGGTCGTCATCAATGTATGGGCCAAATACATCAGGAGATGATGGGTCAGAAGTACAAACAGCACTGATGGTACGCGAATCGGGACAACGCGAGTCTTCGGGTACGTCCAGGACTTGTGCGTCGTCGACTGGTTCCACTCTGCCGAGACATTCCCCTCGAACCAAGGTAACAGTGTACGGGGATGGGTTGGTCACGAAAATAGCGGCGTTGCTCTGGGTGATTTGCACGGTCGCGAAAGGTACTAGCAACCCTTACCTTCGGCAAGCACGGTCGGATGGCGAAACGAGTGCAATTGTGTCGGAGAGACCGGTGCAGTAGACCGATACACCCATCGTCGAGCTTGGAGGCACTATAGTATCGTCTTTCACAAGAATCTTGCTCAGTGTCGAGGAACCGTCTTCTGGCGCCAAATACGAGAAGGGCGAGAGTTCAATTTCAGCGGCGGCACAATGAATGATGGCGTCGTTGCGGGAGAGAAAATCCCATCCCAGGATGACGTCATGAGAGCATGCAGGATTGATGATGAATCGGGCGACATACAGAACGTCCTGAGTGACAACGCGAGCTGTGCAGCCTGCTGTAGGATTAATACGATGTGAGCTAGCGGTACGAAGGGACAGTCCAGAAATCGGCGTCGTCACTTTTCGAAGCAAGCGGCAAAGGTTTTCGCTCATAACTGATACCGCAGCTCCAGTGTCAATAAGAGCGGATGCATGAACACCGTCC
The DNA here is from genome assembly GCF_043290135.1 of Rhipicephalus microplus. Taxonomy (NCBI): domain Eukaryota; kingdom Metazoa; phylum Arthropoda; class Arachnida; order Ixodida; family Ixodidae; genus Rhipicephalus; species Rhipicephalus microplus. Next base: position 135,510,580 of record NC_134710.1, read on the forward strand.
ACAAGCACGTCAATGACATTAGATGGGCGGCTCTGAGGGCTTTCACAATGCAATAGCGTCGCAGTCCTTGCCTCTGGGACTGCGACAAATAGTTTTCCCGCTCATGAGCAGAAGAACTCGGCCGCATGGGGGACAGAGACCGACGTCGTGGAGACGGCGACCTTCGAGCAGACGGACCTGGGCGAGACGACAGTGGCAAAGACGGCAGTTCATCGTTATACGAACGGCTAAGGTGGCCAGACACAGGAGACGAAATAGGAGCCGGCTGTACTCGAGAGCAATAACGGGCTACGTGACCGGCGTAACCGCAAGCAAAGCAGATGGGCCGGTTGTCGGGTGTGCGCCATCGGTTTGCCGGGGTGGGTCTCGCCCGGAACGGTGGCTGGCAAGGCTGCATGGTGGGCTGAAAATGAGGCTGAGGGGTTGCGCCAACATACGCAGCCGGCATACCAGCTGCAAAGGACGGAGGTCGTGCGGCAGCTTCAACGTAAGTCAGTGGTGCAGGCGCTTGAACGACTGGAGGCGGCCTTGCGACCACTTGGGCGTAACTTGGGGGCACAGGGGCCGGAAGTTGTTGTGGGTGGTACGCAGGCATGGCCTCCGCTATTTCCTGCTCAATCGCTCGGCGGATGGGTGGAAGAATAGTAGTTGCCGATTGTTGAACAGCCGGTGGGTGGGCAAAGGGAAGGAGAGAGAACTGGCGCGCGATTTCCTCACGGATGAAGGACTTTAGGTCTGCCAGCAGCGCCACCTGATCACATCTCGCCTCCAAGCCAGCAAGCCCTGCTTCTCGTGGTGTAGAGCGACGGGTCATCGAACACTGCCGGCGGAGCTCCTCGTAGCTGTGGCACAGCGTGATGACCTCAGCTACTGTGCCTGGGTTTTTGGCTAGCAGCATCGTGAAGGCATCATCGTCAATGCCCTTTATGGCGTTCCGGATCTTGTCTGATTCGGACATGCTGTCGTTGGATTTCTTGCACAGGTCCAGGACATCTTCAATGTAACTGGTGAATGATTCACCGGCCTGCTGAGCACGTTCGCGTAAGCGCTGCTCGGCTTGCAGCTTGCGAACGGCAGGGCGGCCGAAAACGTTGGTGATAGCAGTCTTGAAATCGGACCAGGTTGCGAACTTGTACGTGTGGTTGGTGTACCACAAACTTGCAACGCCCGCAAGGTAGAACACCAAGTTTGTCAACTTGCTGTCCTCGTCCCATTTGTTGGGGACGCTCACGCGCTCGTAAATGGCGAGCCAGTCCTCCACGTCAGTGCCATCGGCGCCCGTGAAGATGAGTGGATCGCGGATCCTGGGGACACCGGGACAAGGGGGTGGCTTGGGAGGAGGCGTTTGCTGAGAGGCGTCGTGGGACATGGTAGATTGCAGGGTACGTGAGCGTAGTTCCAAGGGCATCGAAGGGGATCGTAGCACTCTCCACCAATTTGTTATGGCGTTTATTAGCCGGCACACAGCGAGTCTACACAATGGCGACAGTAACAGCCAAGCACGGACTCTCCGCGCGAGCGGCGTTCTTTTTGGGCAGACCCACTAGAAAGCACTTGAGAGTTCGACCCATTTCAGTGTTCGGCGGCTTCTTTACAATATATATATATATATATATATATATATATATATATATATATATATATATATATATATATATATATATATATATATATATATATATATATATATATATATATATATATATATATATATATATATATATAACCACGTTCCATACCACACATTCTTTTCTCCCATGGACGAAGACGGACGCAGGAAAGCGCGACGTGCTGAGTATCAGCGGCGACGGCGACAACAAAGTTTTACACCACAGACTATGGCTAAGGCAGCAAAGGCTAAGCGGGAAAAACGCCAAGCTGACGCGCAGTTGAGACAATTTGAAGTGGATGCAAAGCAGCAATACCGACAAGAAATTTCTACACCAGAGACGATAGCTAATGAAGCTGTGATTATGAAGTCAAAACGTAACCCGAAAGTCTATAAAGAGGAATCAGCTATAAAGAAGAATCACCGCTATATCACAATTGGTCTCAGCACTATCTCTTTGAATAAAATTATATATAAGTATCACAACCACAATCAGTCTCAGTACTTTCTCAACAATAATCACAATAATCACCTCCGAAAGCTTCGCCCCATAATTATCTTCAAGCAGCTTAAAATGCAGTGATTTTTTTGCTGTTTTATGTGCTGCGCAAATAACGTTTAATATGCGAGTAACTAGTCATTATTAATTTTGAGTATTCTGATAAACAGCACAGTGAAATGATTAATATTATACTCAGTTAATTATAAGTATGATAATATTTTTGCGTGCTCCGCCACGGTAATGTAGCTGTTTTCAAATGTCGTGGGTGCGTTCCCGGCCGCGGCGGTTGCATTTCGATGAAGTCCGAACGTTAGACGTCCGTGTGCGATGTCAGCGTGCGATGAAGAAAACCAGATGTTCGAAATTCCCGGAGCTCTCCTCTACGGCGTCTCTCATAATCCTATACGTTAACCCGCAACATTTATTATTTTTATGATTAATATTATTATTACAGTGTGCACGTGTTTTCAGCTTGCAGTGCATAGAGTAATTAATAGAGTATTAGAAATTACTACACGATTGTCAAAATGCGCTTGTGTTTCCGATCAAAAAAATAAAAAAAGGGGGCGTAAGCGCGCTCGTCACTACCTTGAATTGCGAAATGACAGCACCTTTCAGAAAGAACCACGTTGCATGGTTCGTGTGAATGTACAAAATGTTCTGTATTTTCTTACTTACCAGATTTTATCGATGTAAGTGTGTGTTTATTTAGCCCTTCTTTCCTGCGCAAAATATATGTTTCAAGATTATTATTGCCACATTCAGCCTTCCACTGCTTGGATTCAGGAGGATTCGCGGCCCATCTGCGACAAATACTCATTCCCTTCTTCCACTCTGTCGATGCTCGTGCCTTTGAAGACGCGACAACGACATCTCGTACTGATGGCCAAATAAAAAAGCAAGAAGTAAAGTTTGAACCACCGAAGAAGGACTATATACTTTTTTTTTCTCATATGTAGCAGTTCATTGAAACCATGTCGCGCGCCCCGCCGCGGTGCTCTATAGTGGCTAAGGTGCTGGGCTGCTGACTTGCAGGTCGCGGGATCGAATCCCGGCGGCACATTTTCGATGGAGGTGAAAACGCTGTCGGCCAGTGTGTTCAGATTTGGGTGTATGTTAAAGAGCCCCAAGTGGTCGAAATTGCCAGAGCCCTCCACTATACGGCGTCTCTCATAAGCATATGGTGGTTTTGGGACGCTAAACCTCACATATAAATCAAACATGTCGCGCGCGCATCTCTGTGAAGAGGAAAAAGGGAGAAACGGCTTGTTCCTCTGTAGATTATTGCCCTCGCATTTAATCCCTCAACAGCAGTGCAGATAATGGGTCGAATATGTGGCATACCAACGTAATGACGTCGAAAGTGGCATGTTATTGAAAGAAACTGCCGTTCATTCTAATAGACCGTCGTCAGTTCATTAGAATGGGGAACCGCTACTGCGGAAGCGCGTCGAACAAGTTATAAACGTGACTGAAATACGCATATTTGCGCAAGCTGAGCATGCACGGCAGCGCGAGCTTCTGTAGGATCATTAATAACAGTAGTAATAACGAGTACTAAGTCTTGATGGTTGCTATATTTTGACGTTGGAAAGGCCGCTGCACTGGAACGGCAATACCAAATATAGCCCTGCCGATAACATCGTGACCGGATCACTATCGGCAGAATTCGACCAAAACCGGCTCCCGATTAATATCAGAAAAGCGCCGCCCGCCACACGAATCGTCCTCGCTTTTGTTGCCTGCTGCTTTTCGGCTTGTATTTTGGCGAAGACGGTTGTCGGGAAATGCCTCAGTAACCGCCTGCTTTGCCGTTCGTTTTCGTTCCGGAAGAGTGTGCGCGGGGGGAACGGGCGCGTCTCGACTTCGGCCCTGACGTTCTTCGCTTTATTTGATCCCTCTCACTTTCGATAGTGACACTGTGTACCAGAAGAAACGTTTTGCCAAGGGGCTTCACTCTGAGTACGCGATAATGTCGGCTACAAGCTGCCAGACTACGCACGATGCGTGCCACAGCCTCTCAGCCTCATGAGTATACGCGATCGCTTTCTTTTTTGTGATTGGACGCTGGATGCGATGAACGGTAGCCTTACCTGCGAAAGCGGGAAAATATCGCTTTTAATAGACGGAAAATTTTTAGCGGCGATTGAACGTTGCCTTGTCCGCCTCGGTAGAACAGTCACAGAACACCTATTCGCAATGCCCATGGCCTATAGGTGGCGCACCGTGCAATCCAAGATGGCTTCGGAAGTGTGATCAACCATGAACTCGCATAAGAAAAGATAGGATGCGCAGACACTTCCTGTGCCACTTTCACTGGATGAACTCTTGATCGTCAAATGAATATATATTGAACCAAAGTACTTTCCCAACCGATAGTAACTGTTGAATGTTCGCTTCCTCATTTCTCACCGCAGTGCAAAGAGTGGCGGTGTATCAACGGTGCTTCAACTATAATTCACGTATGAACTGAACGGCACTCCGCGATCATTAGTGCCTAGCCTGTATGGCGGATTTGGCGCAGTAGTAGGCCACTAGCGAGTAGCGCGCCGTCGCGGGTGCACAGGACCGAATGCTTAACGTAGCGATGGTTTGCAAACATATTTCGCCGTCGTCATTACTTGTGCTGTAAGCATCATGCAGCTTTTTCTTCAACGGAACACAAGCGTTTAACTTCCCATTAAGTAGCGCTTTTGTCACAGCCATGATCAGACTAACAGTGTGCAATTCCCTGCACTCGGATGCTACATGTTCCATCAGAGCGATCGAAACAAGGGTATCGACACGCGTACGCTTTTCACAACGTCAAAATTGCGAAAGTTTGTCAAACAACAACGTCGTTCGGACGGCACCGAAGTGCAGACGTTAGCGCGGACTGTAGTCGTAACTGCATTCATTGCTATAACTATTTCGCTTCGCTGGCCGATCTCGAGCGTGTTGGCGGCATGCGGCACTTAGTAATATTCACTGTAATTGGGATACATTCAATGCACAAGAATAAGTATGCTTGTATTTTGAGCTCGCTGAAGGACATTATACAATAACTACAATTAAAGTAACTTACGAGTGCGAAAAAAAACATTAACGCACGACGGTACGTGAAGTGCAGCTCTCTGCTTGTGAGCTAGCTGCTGTGAGCTAGCTGCTGTGAGCTAGCTGCTGTCACTGTCAGTGCATTGACAACCATCTACGTCCAGTGAGAAATCCACGGCGTCAAGACGGTTTCTTTGAACATCACTGCTGAAAGTAATCTGAGGAGTTCTCTCGGCCAAACGACTTCGATAGCACTAACAACGCGTCATTCACCACGCACAACACCCACACGGTGTCACTCACCATGTGTATCTGAGGGTGTGGAGATCATTTGGCTTTGATCCCCGGCAAAAAAGGAATTGCTTGCAGTGTGCTGCCATCTATCAAGAAACGTAAAAAACAAGCAGCACAGTTAACGCCATGTTTTAAAAACGGAAATCGCGAGCCTGCGCTACTTTCCAAGTACAATGAATGTTATGGGATTCATGCACTACAAAAGCACTGACTAATGCTATACGCACGTAAAACAAGGCGAGTTTTAACTGGAATGGTCAGACGATAGCATTTAACTATCCAAAGTGGCTGCAGAAAATCTCGCGAAGCTGATATGTGTACTCCGCGGGCTATAATCTAAAGAGTGAGTTGCCACGTATTTTCACGAAAACTTCGCGTCTCGCTAGAACGAATCAGATTTATCGTGTCACTGACGGTCCGGTATATTCACTAATTTACGAAACATACAAAGTGGTTTGTGTTCGTTTCTTGCTAACGCGTTAACACTGCGGCTAACACCGCCGAACAAGGGATCATTGGGAGCGTCTGCCTACAGATCATCCTTGAGAGGATGAGCCTGAATTCCGCTAGGTGGTGCGACAGTCTCGAAATCACCGGGTTCGATTCTGCGCATGGCGGTCGCGTAAGGAAACCAGTGCTGTAAAGCCCCTAGAACTAGGGGTTTTACAGCGCTGAAGTTTCTGCGGTGTCCTGGCGGCCAAAGCGCGCACTTCTCTGTCGCTCCCGCAGGCGAGAGCCTGGTGGAGGCGGTGCGGGCGCGCAGCGCTGAAAAAAAAACCAAAGGGCGCTGGTGGTACTGCTGGTATTCAAGTGTGACAATACTTATAAATGAAAGAGTACATATGCATGTACGTTTATCATATCAATAAGAAAGGAGGCAGCGTCGGTCAGACGAGCAAAGTATATTCTGCTCTCGCTCTTCTCTCTTGTGGTGTCACGCTGTTTTCCAAAACGAATTGCGCCTGTCTACTAGAACTTATTCGATAATGAAGACGGCCACCACTGTTATATGAGATACGCTCGCTATGAATACTCCATGCTAAGATGGCTCTGTTAAACAAAGTGTGTGCTAAAGACAGGGTTCTTGTTACGAATACATGCAGCAGCGGACTACTCGAAGTTTAGCTTCTTTCTCGAGTAAGCCGATGCGGTAAGCTTCTGTCTCACTGGCTGCCGTGGTTAAGTAACACCGGAATTTATGCATTGCCAGAGAAGCATAAAATATCTGATTTTTACTCATCGTTTAGTTTACCTAATGCACGATTTTAGCTTTCCGCTGGTCTCTGTCTGTTCAAAATAAAGGTGTCTGTTCAACATCGATTGCTAGGCTTTCATGTGCCAAGCAAGCTATGATTTTGAGGCACGCTGTAGCGTGGTTATCAAAATTAACAGTCACCGCTTGGGGTTCTTTATGGGTCACGGTTGTTCTTTGTAATTCACCCCCATCTAAATGCTTCCGCTGTGGTCACTATCCTGCACCATCAAGCATATAGCAGCGCGACACCAGCCGTGCTATGTTGTCACAGTGGTTTGCTTGATCAACGTTCACGTTCATAGTAGCGCGGACAGGGTGTACAGTCGGGTGCGATATGAAGGTAATCGCGCGAGCGTCGACCAAGAGCGAGAACAGCGCCACGGCCCAGGATTCTTTTTTCATGAGAGGAAAGCAGTAGGCAAGCTTCCCTCACTCCTTTTGCTGTTCCTGAAGCTGCGGTTACTCCCGTCCGAGAAATGTGTTTTTTTGTTTTTTTACTGGCTTCCGATATTAGAAGGGGATGGTATTTCATGCAACGCATTCTTCGCTATTATCAGTAATCAGACGGCATGAGGGCTGCATCTAGCGTGTGCATTACATCACTGCTGCCGTGGCAAACACTGCCCGTGATGACTACATAAGGCGCGGGCTCTCTTCAGTTTTAGTTTATCTTTTTGTTTCGCTGAGTCGCGTATTTGACAAAAAAATATAAAGAAGGATTGTTTGAAACATGATTTATTTTTGCTTCACGGTCATCGAGAAGTTTGAGGGACTCAGAGCATCGCAATTTTCGGACGAGAGAGCATGACTTATATCATCATAACAAAGGAACATCTGAAAATGAGATGTTTTTTGCAGACACTAAAGGAATTTATATCCAATATTCTTTATTAGAGACGAAAAAACTCAGGGGTCTCTCTAAACTTACTGTTACAGTAAATTTAGTGCTTACAACTTAATCAATACTTCGATACGCCGCCCGAGCTCTCCTTCACGTCGTTTAGCCTTTTCGGTATAGAAGCAAACAGAGATGTCACCAAATCAGGGTCTTGTCTGAGAGCATTCCAATTCATCTTAACATGTCTCCACAAAATTTCTGCATCATTGTTTGTCAAATTGGCGCGAGCCAATCGTGCCTTCATTAGTCCCCAAACATTCTCGATGATATTGAGGTCGCGGCTTTTAGAAGGCCAGCAGAGCTGCGCAATGCCAGAAGTATTTAAACTTTCTTGCACTGTGGATGCATTGTCAACAGGGCAGCCATCGTGTTGGAAATAAAAGCATCCATCAGGAAATGGTCCATTGATGGCGAAAGATAGGAGAACATCGTCGATGATCTCATTGTAGACTTCGGCCGTAAGTATTCCGGGGATGCGGAAGAGCGGACCCAGACCGGCATATGTTATTGCACCCCAGACGTTGACCGATACACGCCCGCTTGCACCGACACTGCGAATGTTTTCATGCTCGTACCTGCAATAAAATCGATAAATCCGTTATCTACGCACAACATTCACAGCGTGGTAACTATGTAAAAACCCTTTCGTCGAGCCACAAAAATGGCGTAGTGGGTCAGAGAAAAACGTGAGTTACTGACTAGTCGAAATGGAGAAGTGGGCCGAACATGAAATGAGAGAGAAGGGTAATCAATTGTTATTATTGGTAGCAGAGTGGATTGCAAGAAAAGGCAAGCACAGCTCGGCACAGCAGAAAATCAGTTCGACGGATGAGATTAAGAGGCTCGAGTGAATTACAGGACCATGGCCGGCAACAGGACCGGGTTATCTAGAGTAGTATGGGAGAGAACTTTGTTGCAGTTAGGTTAGTCAGGGGGATGCTGCTGCGGATTATGATGATTATGAGTACGCTCCTAAACCTAAGAGCGGTGCCGAACCGCTGTCTGTGTGAAATGATACACAAGAAATATGAACCTCACCGGCTGTCACGGACTCTCCAAATACGAAGTCGCTGGTTCCAGCAAGAGGTGAACGTCGATTCATCACTGAAGATGACCTGGTGCCAGTCTTCAGCCCTCCAATGTTCGTGCTGACGCACGAAGTCCAAACGTTTCCTTCGATGTTCACTGGTCAAAAGCGGCTTTCTAGCCGCCACGTGGCTTTTCAAACCGGCAGCATGAAGTATTCTTCAGATAGCCGAAAGACTGAGGGAAAGGCCAAGCTCTTCTTTAATTTTCTTCTTTGTCGAGAAAGGGTGTTTGACCATGGCAGCTATTATCAAGGCATCTTCCTCCTCAGTTGTTTTTCTAGGCCTCCTTTGGTGTGGTGCATCTTCCAAGCGGTTTTTCTGGTAGAATGCTCGAAGAATGCGGTTGATTGTCTTCTGTGGCCGAATCAGCTTACGGGAAATCTCTCGCTGTGACATAAACCTTCCAAAAGAAATAATTTCACGGCGTTCCTCTAATGTAAGCCGTCGAGGCATTTTCTTGCAACATGTGGTCTGGGGTCACATCCAGCATCGCAGCATTGACACCTGTGCGAAAACGTTTGGCACGATTCTATTGGCTGGTGAAGTCAGTATTATGATGCGATGCTTATATTTTGCACGACATAGCACATCACTCAAATGAAGGTTGACAAGAGCTTTCCCACCAACGTTGCTGTTGTGCGGAAAGATAACAGCCTACCAAGTTACGCTTGATCGCAACGAATGGAACACTTATAATAGAGAAAAAAGGAGGGGGGGGGGGGGGACGAGTTCGTCAACGGGGTGATCGTCGTAGCATAGAACAGCCAACTAGGGAGAGAAGAAAGCGTAATCTTGATTTTTATTCTTCCTAAACGTTCCGCTAGGGCCTCTGGGTGCTTGGCCGGTCGACGCTCGCGTGATAACCTTCAAATCGCACCCGGCTGTACATACATATGGCACTAGAAAAAAAAATACCGTAGCTTCTACTTCCGCTGGTTTTTTTTGTTGTTGTTGTTGTTGTTGTTGTTGTTGTTGTTGTTGTTGTTGTTGTTGTTGTTGTTGTTGTTGTTGTTGTTGTTGTTGTTTCTTTGCTACAGAAGTGGGCAGTGTGGTATAGTCGCAGCCCGTTGTTATGAATGGGGCATATCAGCCGACACTAGCTTAGCACGAAATCTAGCACGCAACCGAAAAATGATGACGAGGTAGTCGCCATCACTAAATAGCACTGTCCCCTCTGCAGAGCTTCTCTCTTTTTTAGAGTGCCCTTTATATAAGAATAGTCTTCGGACAAAGTTTCTTTTGCTTTTCTTTCCTCTATACCCTAGTGCAGTATTACAGGTGCAATGGCTTTTCGAGCTGTCCGTTCCAAAATGAAGTGATGCAGCGGCACACGCGTGTGCTATCCGCGCGGTACACTGCGGCCTGTCGTCGGGGCGGGAGCAGCCAAGTTGTGTCGCGATTCTCCGCCAGGTGCTATTTTTCGGCGCTCCCTAGAGGCCCGTATCCGTGCCCGTTGAAGAACTCCATGTGGTCGAAACTTTCGGAGCCCTCCACTACGGCCTCCCTCACAATCATATCGTGGTTCTGGGACGCAAACTCCAGATGATATGTTGCTTAGCGGATAATCTGTTCCGTCAACCTGGATCTAAGCGCGCTACTATCCAGATGGTGTAGCCGCTAATGCTTGGCTGGAAAGGCTGATGGGAGCCTATTTTAAACGTTGGAGAAAAAAAACGCCAGGCCTGCGCGGTAGGCGCAGCACAGTCACAGTGAAAGCTAGAAGAGCGGCCTTTCAGAGCCTTTTCAAAACACTCATTGGGTAACTACTTGCTTGATACCCACTATAGGGAATTCATAATAAATTTTTGGGCGTATTAGGCCAACATTTGCTATGCTATTTTTCATCATTCTTTTGAGAAGCATGATATCCGCTAAACACTTGCAAAAAACTTTGTGCCAATTGTTCATGCAGTGGCTGACGACGATGAGTAATTATGCCTGAAGTGGGTATGCGCCACAGTTGATAGTAGAACAAGAACAAGCTTTTCTAATGGGTTGTAGCATTGGACGACCCACTCGTTACGCTATTCGCATTGTGCGACGACTGGTTGTTATATCGCTGTTTCAAAAAAACGCTTTATAAGTCGATTTAACGCGATTGCTTTCCCCACATCAAGCCTGCCTAAGGCAAGTTCACCAACAAGTCACAAGCACCGTTGCAGCTCAGCTTTTCACATATTTACATACAGTCTTGATATACAAGGCAATCAAGAAACCAAAACGGTGTGTCCCAGTGGTATAATACCAGGCTGACACCCAGCAGACCCAGATTCGAGCCCCACTGTGTCATTAGTGCTAGGTTTTTTTTTTCTTGTTGCACGTGATGTGGTCACGGACACCGGCGGCGGCAGCGGCGGCGGACAACTGCGCGTGACCCGAGTTGTGATCTCATTAAGCTTTCACTGTAAAATAATTCGCCGACGATTGCGATACTGTCTAATGCGACTTCTTAGCGCATGCAGCTTCATATTGGGGCAACGCCAAGTGTGTTTGAAGTTGTGTAGCTATCCGCAGTTGTATACAATGTACAGCATTCGTTACGTACTGCCACAGAAACTGCCAGCGCTCAAGTGTTTCGCACATCACTCTGCATGGCAGACATCGGGAAGAAAGCGAAATGCCGACAGACCCGTTAACGACAAGCGAAGCAAGCAGCAGTGCACGTGCTAGCCCTGCATGCGCATGAACTCTGACCGAGGGGCCAGCGCGAGGGACTGAGGAAGAAAGCGAGGTTAGATGCCTGTGGCTCGTGATACACAAAGACTCCACGTCTGCTCTCTGGCGTTCTCGTTCGCTCTTTTGGTTACGCCGATGTCAGCCAACCACGGCGACGCCGCTCAACATATAGGAACGGGTGCAGTCGCGCCCGAAAACGCTGGTCGACACCTCGGCATTAACTTGTTTGCACGTTGTCATCTGATCCGGAGGCTCCCTGAAGAAAAACTGAAGTCGATTCATGCGTGTGTATGTTGATTGATATGTGGGGCTTAACGTCCCAAAACCACCATATGATTATGAGAGACGCCGTAGTGGAGGGCTCCGGAAATTTCGACCACCTGGGTTTCTTTAACGTGCACCGAAATCTGAGCACACGGGCCTACAGCATTTTTGCCTCCACCTTTCGATGCAGCCGCCGCAGTCGGGATTCCATCCCTCGGCCTGCGGATCAGCAGCCGAGTACCTTAGCCACTAGACCACCGCGGCGGGGTGATAGCCTGTGCAAGTAACCTTTGTGTGGGAGCAGTCTTTGATGGTTCCTTGAACTTACATTTGAGGGCAATAAAATTGCCGTGCGTTATTTATTTATTTATTTATTTATTTATTTATTTATTTATTTATTTATTTATTTATTTATTTATTTAACTATACTGTCCTTACAGAGCGGGTAACATAACAAAACATTGTAGCAAAAAGAACATTATTAGCAAATACACAAATACAGGATGGATCAAGATCAAGCGCTACAATTGTGCAGATAATCATCCAAGGTCTGTTCAAATTTCGACAAATTGTTCTGGTCAACAACACTCACCGGCAATTCATTCCACATTTCAATTGTATTAGGAAAAAAAGTGTATCCGTACGAGTCCTGTACGTTTCAATGGCCCTGTTGTGGTTGCTTCTGGAGCTCTTTTTACCTGGTGGCAGTAAGTATACTTCTTTGCTAATATTTATTTGGCCATTTAGAATTTGAAATAATAGTTTCAGACGACTTTTCTGTCTGCGCGTTTCTAACAAATGGAGGCCAGAAGAATGGAGCATTTCTGTAACTGATTCCGGCAGTGATCACGTGATATTTTAGGGGCGAAGCTCCTCTTAGTTTAACCTTGCCCTGTGTCAGGCGTAACCGGTAGTATCAGACAGACAGACAACTCCCTAACGTTCCGCGTACAAACGACACGTTTCCATCACACCGGTTCATGACAGCAATAAGCAGTCAAAGCGGTTATCGTTTTTGTGGCCGATAGCAGAACGTGCTAATCGTAAAGCCCCCACCATCGTTGTGGCCCTGCTGAGACAGCACTGTTCAATTGCTATGGTCGTTCGTACGCGGAACGTTAGGGAGTGCTAGAACCATTGGGAGCACTTGCACATGAGCATGTTTGTCCCGTGGTATTTTTTGTATTTCGCAGGTATTTGGAATTAGCAGAAAAACACTAATACCTAACATATATAATGTTCAAAACTGTCTAATCAGACGTTTTGCAATTCGATCTACAACTTTCTCATCGAATTTCTTCGTGTATCTACGTTTCTTGAAAAGTAAATTAATTAAACATACCTAACTAAACAATATTTGAGAACACAAAAAATATTCAAACTCCAGGAGGCAACGGTGAGCAACTTGTATTTGGTCGCGTCGCAATTACGTGTTCCGGCATATTTCTAAACTCGGGCTATACTCAACGAGCGACACCCTGTATATATATATATATATATATATATATATATATATATATATATATATATATATATATATGGGGTTTTAGTTAAACAGAAGGACACACCTGGCGCTTTTGCGTCGACTATCGCCACCTGAATTGTATCACCAAGAAGGACGTTTATCCTCTACGCCGAATCGACGATGCGCTCGACTGCCACGGGGCCAACTATTTCTCGTCCATTGACCTTCGATCCGGATGCAAACTTCGGTCGACGACTGCGACCGCGAGAAGACCGCATTCATCACACCCGACGGCCTTTACCAATTCAAGGTCATGCCTTTTGGGTTGTGCAATGCCACGGCTACTTTTGGACGTATGATGGACTCTCTTCTCCGCGGTTTCAAATGGTCGACCTGCCTTTGCTATCTGGACGATGTAATAGTTTTCTCGCCCTCCTTCGAAAGCCACCTGTCTCGTCTCTCGGCGATTCTTGACGTTTTTCGTTGCGCTGGTCTCCAACTGAATTCGTCGAAATGCTCATTTGGACGTCGGCAGATTAAACTACTCGGCCACCTTGTTGACGCCACTGGTGTTCAACCCGACCCTGACAAAGTCCGTGCAGTCCGAGAATTCCCGGTTCCGCGTTCCACACAAGAAGTGCGCCGTTACGTCCATCTTGCGACCTCTGCCAGTACCGAAAGGAGCCTACGACTCCCCCTGCCGGTCTTTTTCAACCTATTGAAGTTCCAGCCGAGCCGTTTCATCGAGTGAGGTTGAACTTGCTAGGTCCCTTTCCTACTTCTACAACTGGAAATAAATGGATTGCAGTGGCCACAGACTATGCCACTCGGTATGCAATCACTCGAGCGCTACCAACCAGCTGCGCAACTGACGTTGGCGACTTCATGCTCTACGACATCATTCTCCAGCATGGCGCTTCGTCTCACCTGCTCACAGACCGTGGTCCCAACTTTCTATCTCGTGCGGTTGATGATCTACTCCGATCTTGTGCTACCCGTCACAACTTCACCACATTTTACCACCCTCAGACTAACGGCTTTACAGAGCGCCTAAACCGCACATTGACAGGCATGATTTCTATGTACGTATCTACCGACCCCACTGATTGAGACATAGCTCTGCCGTTCGTCATCTTCGCATATAACTCGTCGCGTCATTAAACAGTGGGCTACTCCCCATTTTATCTACTCTTCGGACGTCATCCCTTACTGCCCTTCGACACACTGCTTTCATCAGACCACCAATCCTCCACTTCGTACGCTCAGGATGCGATCACCCGTTCCCTCACGGCACGCGCGGTAGCCCGCGCTCAGTTATCGTCGTCGCTGACAGCAAAAAAGTCTCTACGACCGTCGACATAAGTATTTCGTTTTTTCTGTGGGATCTCTTGTTCTCCTGTGGCTCCCATCTCGACGTGTTGGCCTCTGCGAGAAACTACTATTGCGATACGCTGGGCCCTACCGAGTCCATCGTCAGGTCACACCTGTGACCTACGAGATTGCCGCCACTACAAACTCATCGGCTGCTGCATCCAGAATGGAAATAGTCCACTTTTCCCGTGTCAAGCCCTACAACGTGAACTCGCTCATTTAACAGGCACCGAAACGGTGCCTCACCGGCCGGGGTGATGATACGTGTAAGGAACTGCGGCTCCGGCACAGCTGAAATGGCACCCAAAAGGAGGAAGACGAACACGTGGTTGTTGTGGCTTAGACTCTAGAGCTTTTCCCTTTTCCCGTTGGCCTGCATGACTGTGCGCTCTTTAAGGCGTTAGCAAGACCCACTGTCTATATATATATATATATATATATATATATATATATATTGTTACGTGATTTTGTCTGACTGAAAGAGGGCATAGTGGGGCATACCCAAGAAAGGTGCCTCAGACTGAGAGTGAAGAAGTGGACGTTGTCAGAAGAAGCTTCGTTCTCTTGCACTGGGGAAATGACGCGGACAGACTTTCGATCAGCGACTGACGTTTGTCTGCTCTGAGGGTTTTGCCAAGAATTCAGTGGTTGTGATTATTTTTGTTTATTCTTTTTTTTCGTAAGTGTTTCTATAGTGTCCTAATTGATTAGCGAGTGTATTTTCAGATAGTACGACCAGGCAGATGCCATTTTCCTCACCTGGACCAGGGGCTTTCCTCTGGTCTGCTTCTCTTCCTTCGCAGGAATTGCTAGTCGACTTGTTCTTACGCAATGACATCTCATCCGTTCCTGTGGCATTGGTCCCAAGCAACGATGGTATTATACGGATGAAGAATCCAAAAATGATTCAGACGGAGTTGAGAGCCGCTACAACTCACTACCAAAGCATCACAGAGGTCAGGCAGTTCGGCAAGGGTGGCATTCTTTGCTTCTCGTCCGACCAGCTCTGTGTTCGAGACCTACTCAAATGCTCGGTATTCGCTACCAACCCGGTGAGCGCATTCATTCCACCTCACCTAGCTTGCGTCAAAGGCCTCGTTCGGGGCGTCGATGTCAACTTGACCCCAACTGAGATATTAGATATGTTTTCAGAAGCAGGTGTGATATCTATCTATAGATGTAGTCGAGTTGTGGACAACAACAAGGTCCCAACGGAGTCCGTGATTGCTACATTTGCCGGGTCGAATTGCCCAACCGAAATCAAAGCGTGGCCTTTAATGGAGCCACTATCACCTCGTCCCCTACAGTGAATTAAGTGTTGGCGTTATGGGCACACAGTGAAAGCATGCAGGTCAGTACCTAGATGCAGAATTTGTGGTGAGACGCACAACTCAAACGACTGTAAAAGTAACGAAGAAAAGTGCTGTCTTTGCCATGAAGCACACTGCGCTGATAACCCAAACTGCTCAGCCAAGGCACGTGAAATCCAAATCCTTGAAATTGTAGACAGAAGGCGATGCTCCCGAAAGGATGCCATTGCTGAAATCCAAGCCCGAACTCAAGGGTATGCAGGAGCAGCTGCCCGCCATAACATAGCAATGGAAGCATCATTTTCCCTATCGATTGCGGACATGATTGAGAAGGCTGTGGATAAGGCTATGCAACGCCTTGCTACCACCCTATGTGAGTCGCTGTCGCACATTGTGAATAACCAAATCACACAAGTCTATGGAGCACAGATAGATATAAGTACGGCTGTAAAAAATGCTAAGTCTGCACACCCGACAAGTGAGGCAGAATCTCAGATAACTCCACCAGATGCACAGTCTGCAGAGCCCTCTGAAGAAGGCGTTCAGAGACAAAGCGAGGGTGCACAGGAAGCTTCTCAGGACACACAAGATATGGACATAGATATCAAATGCCTAAAACGTTCTAGATCCCCTGTATCTAAAAAAACCTGGCTCACCGAAACATGTAAAAAGCAAGAAATACCAGAAAGACAACCTTTCAAAAACCGATTTTCTAAAAGAAAGTATTTCAGATAAGGTAATTGCCGAAACCATTTTAACGAAATCATAGGGTCTCTTAAAAGTATACATTGGAATTGCCGATCTCTTCACTCAGCCATAACAGATCTGTTATACCTGTCTTCCCAATTCGATCCGGCTATTATTGCATTACAAGAAACTTGGCTATCCACACATCATTTATTTCACCTTCCCAACTTTCAAACCTTTCGTCTAGACCGTCCATCCAAAGGTGGAGGTTTAGCTTTCATTATAAACAATAAAATTAGTTTAAAAGTCAAAAACTCATACAAATGTATGTCTTCTGAGTACGAAATTTTCGCGTTAGATGTTACCTTGCCAGGATACTTGCCTTTCTCGCTAATAAACGTCTACTTTCCTGTAGGCGTTCAAGACACGAGATTGTTAGATATGGCTGCTAATTCAGGCTGTAAAGAAAAAAATTATAGTTGGCGACTTCAACTCTCACCATACCTGCTGGGGTTTTAGAACAGATCAGTGTGGACAACGATTGTGGGACTGGTTGGTAGACAACAACTTATTGTGCCTTAACGCTAGAACTCCCACATTTATTCTCGAGGTCATTCACGCTCCGCCTTAGATTTAAGCTTTGTAAGCTCGGCCATTGCTAGTACATCGTGGGCAGCCCTTGATTGCGCCTCCAACAGTGACCACTTTCCAATAATGTTCGAGATTGCTTGCACCGTCAAACCATCATGCTTCCATGCCCGGACCTATATAAATTATGCAAAATTTCAACACGACCTAAAAACTGCTTTAGACGCTCCTTCTCAGGATGAAGATGACACTAAAGCTATGAAAATAAGCGCAGTAATCGAAAGGGCATACAAAAACGCTGAATTTGCTGTTCAATCGGCGAAGAGAGTACCCTATAGCCCCTGGTGGAATTCCGACTGTTCACGAGATCACAGACGAAGACAGGCTGCTTGGAAGAAGCTAATACATAATCAGTCCCCTAAGAACTGGTCAGATTATAAATTTCTTTCCGCTGTATTTAAACACACGGTGGCCCAAGCTAAAAAAGAATATAATAAAAGACATTTCGATTTTCTCTCGAAATCTAAAAAGAAGAAAGCTTTATTTGAATATATACTATCTCGCAAAATCCTGCCGTCTACATTAAATACTGATTATGAAAAACTATCATTGGAAGAAACGAAGAACTCTTTAGAGTCATTTGGCAGAGGTCTAGAAATTAGATCTTCTTCGATTATGGCTTTCAAGTGGCAAAAGTCTAGCATAAGCACTGACTTCGAAAACGTAACGCTGTCTGAAGCATCAAAAGTCATTCGAGAGCTACCATCGTCAGCTCCTGGTCCAAATGGAATCACAGTTCCTATGATTAAAATTTTATTCAAGCTATCCCCCGGCGACGTCCTCAATCTTATAAACTACTCTGCCCCGCCGCGGTGGTCTAGTGGCTAAGGTACTCGGCTGCTGACCCGCAGGTCGCGGGTTCGATTCCCGGCTGCGGCGGCTGCATTTCCGATGGAGGCGGAAAAGTTGTAGGCCCGTGTACTCAGATTTGGGTGCACGTTAAAGAACCCCAGGTGGTCGAAATTTCCGGAGCCCTCCACTACGGCGTCTCTCATAATCATAGCTTGGTTTTGGGACGTTAAACCCCACAAATCATCATCATTATAAACTACTCTTTAAAGAATGCCTGGATACCGTATGACTGAAAAATAGGTAAGGTAATCCCATTAATAAAAAAGCAAGGATTAGGTTTTACCATAGAAAATATCAGACCCATCTCGCTAACTTCGAACATGGTGAAACTCATAGAGAGGGTTCTAATGGGCCGAATAAACTCCTGGATGACGAATAAGGTCATATTAAAGCTAAATCAAATTGGTTTTCGTTGCGAATGCTCAATTCAGTGCGCCCATGCGGATTTAGAGAGTCGAATACAGCTTGCTCGTAAAAGGAAACAGTACGCCGCATTAGTAACTCTAGACATAGCTAAAGCGTATGACAGTGTCGAGCACTCTGTTCTACTGACCGCCTTGCAGAGTCTAAAGTTTCCTCAGTATATTACTGAGTGTATAGCAGAATTCCTAAAATCAAGGGAATTGTATTGCGTGAAGGATGGCTGTTGTTCGCATAAATTCAAACAGAAACGTGGTGTTCCCCAAGGGTTCGTCCTATCTCCAGCATTATTCAATATACTGATGAGCTCTATTCCAATTGTTCAGGATGTCAGTGTCTACATTTATGCAGATGATATTGCGTTCTTCGCTGCAGAGAGCGACATTTACTCACTACATCAAAAACTGCAAAGATATATTAATACACTAGAAATTTGGTTGCAATCCATTTCATTGTCATTGAACATCAGTAAAAGTGCGCTCTTGGTGTTTCATATAGCAGATACAGTTTCAATTTCTGTATTGTATAATCGGGAACCTATTCCTCAAGTAGATTCAGTCAAGTATACTTAGGAATGATTTATAATGAAAAGCTAAATTGGAGCCCACACATTGAATATATAACAGCAAAGGCACAACGGGCGTTAGGTTTATTACGCAGGTTAAGCAACAGAAAATACGGGCTGCGCAGACACACGATGTTAATGATATATAAAATGTATGTGCGACCAATATTGGAATTTGGGTGTGTATTATTCTCGGGGGCCACTGGTTATAAAATTAAACCGCTAGTAATGTTAGAGCGAGAAGCCCTGCGAATATGCCTGGGACTTCCCAGGTTCGTGGCGAATAATGTATTGTATCAAGAAGCGCGATTGCCAACACTCCTCTGTCGCTTCCGCATTCTAACGGTTCAAACCTTCTTAAAGTTCTACAGTTTACCGGTGCGAAGATCAGAGTACGCATTTATCACCGACCCTGACTCTTTTTTTCTTGCACATTGGCCTCGATTTCATACCCCTCAGATAATTTTCGTTAAAAAGAAACTGGATTGCATAAATGTAGACATTAGCACAGTAATTGAAACTAATTCCTCAACCATCAACATTAGAATAGAGTACGATGAAATCTTCCCCCCACAAGCCAAGTTGCAATCTCTTAGATTTTTGACCACTACATTAAACGATTACTTGGTACATGCAGAAACAACAAATGTAATAGCTACAAATGCTTCTGTCAACAATTAAAAGGCAGGCGTAGGAATTGCGTCTGATTTCCTCGGCTGGTCTTTTTCAGTAAGGCTTCCAGATTTCACTTCTATATTTGAAGCCGAGCTAGTAGCCATTATTTTAGCTCTTCGTAAAATTCCTATGACCGAGACCAGTGCAATCATCCTAACAGACTCACTTTCGGTGTGTGCAGCGCTGAAAACCTCTGAGCAATCTCGTGCACTAGCAGCGTTCCACACATTACCACCGCCGTATTTAAAACTCCTCAAATCAGTGTGGGTCCCAGGTCACTGCGGATTACAATTAAATGAATTGGCAGATGCTTTGGCACGAGCATCACTCGATGGACCAGTAATTTCAGTACTTCCCGAGTTAAAATACTTATCAGGGGTTAGATATAGGAAATTCGCTATTTTTACAGATAGTTTAGAAAATATCACACAATGGACAGATTATCAGAACCTCAAATTTTCATGGAAAGCCCAGTGGAGCCCGTCCAAAAAACTTGAAATTATAATCTCCAGATTCCGGTTCCGTGTCCCCCCCTTAAATTTTTATTTACACAGAACTGGTCTGACACTTTCCCCCCTTTGTCTGTTCTGCGAAGAATCAGAAACTATTGAACATTATTTTGGCTCATGTCGTAACTATGCATTAATTAGGAAGCGACATTTAGATATTCCATTTGCGAAGCTAGGTTTAAATTTAACCACAGAAAATGTTCTAAGTTTTGGTGCCTCTGTTTTGGGAAATTGCCACAGAGATGCATTCGATGTGGTGTGTAATTTTATTCAAGACTCTAAACATTTTTCAACATAAAGCCCGCGTTACCAGATTTTCTAAAAAAAACCCGGGTCGAAAAGTAATTTTCAATTCTGAATAAATCCGTGACATACCAAATTAATCGGGTTTGGCAAAACCAGCTGTCTGGTCGGCTCCCAAAATCAAGTTGTAGCAATTAGTGTCTACTTTGTTGTTGATTCTTTTTTCTCAATATCTAACTCTTTGGTTTCTTTCTTTTCTTTAACATACTGTCTTCACTATACAACTCCCCCCCCCCTTTTTTTTTCTTTGTAAGCAATAATGCAGTTATCGTCCATATGAGACTACATGTTCTCTTGGCCAATCCTCCAGAGTGGGTACGAGCCATAGATTAGAGGATACAAACAAACAAACAAACAAATGGTGAGCTACGTTGTGGCTGCGGACTGACAACTGTTATTTTCTATGTAAAATTTTGGTGGGAGTGGTGGGTGCTCTTCTGACAACAGAGCTACGCAGTGCACGCCTCCTTAAGTCTGCTACCATGGCTCTGGGTGAGGAGACGGCTTCGCCACCTACCTCAGCAACGACAGCAACCCGGTACGTCGCCCTAACGCAACCCCGTGATCCCGGTACCTTTACTGGAGAGGACAACGCGAATGTGGACAAGTGGCTTAGCATGTACGAGCGCGTCAGCAAGCAATATGGCTGGGACCCAACCAATATGCTTGCGAATGTCATTTTCTATCTTGACAAGACCCCTCGCATCTGGTTTGAGACCCACGAGCACGAAATCACAAGCTAGGAAATGTTTAAACAACAGCTCCACGACCTTTTTGGCAACCCGTTTGGTCAACAGCTTGATGCCCGAAAGCAATTGGCTGTACGTACACAGACGTCCACTGAGCCCTACTTGACTTATATTTAAGACGTTTTGCGTTGTGTCAAAGGGCCGATACCAACATGACTGTGGCCGACAAGATTTCGCACGTTTTAAAAGGAATCGCCGACGATGCGTTCAGCCAGCTTATATTTACCAACGTAACGACCATCGACACCGTGATCAAAAAATGCTGCCGTCTCGAGCAGGCGAAGAGTCGACGCATTTTACACCAGTTCCAGCGCCTACCCAACACCACTGCAACGTCGTCTTGCGAAGCCACTCCTTCTCATCCGTCTACAACCGAACACGTGACGCGCATCGTCCGACGTGAACTCGAGGCCGCTTACCCAGCTGCCAACAAACCGACGTTGCCTGACGCCTCAACGCCAGCTGTCTCATTGATCCAGGCTGTTGTCCGTCAGGAATTCGCTAATTTGGGTATCCTGTCCACTGCACCCACCCTGGATAATACTGATCCCTCGATAGCTTCTGTAGACATGAGACGTCGCCGTCCGTACTCTATTCGAACCAGGAACCCGTCTGAATAGCGAACAGCTGATGATAAGCCAATCTGCTTCCGCTGTGGTCGCGCAGGGCGCATCGCTCGTTACTGCCGCAGCCAATGGCCATCTATGTCTTCTGGCTCGTACCCCGCTTACAGTAACTCATTCCGTCCACCAAACCACCGTTATCCGACCCGCACTAAGTCTACAGCATTTACTGCCCCTGAGGACTACGGCCACCCTGTCCCGTCGTCACCACCGCCTCAAAGCCACCCTTCTCGTTCAAATACGCGTCGTCGCTCACCCTCGCCATCGTTCAACCGCCGCATGTCCCCGGAAAACTAAGCTGCGCAGCTTCTGGAGGTGAAGCTGCCCTGTCGACCTTACCCAAAAATCCTCGGTTGCCCTTACGTTTGAACCGGAACACCCTAGAAGTATATGTTGATGGCACACCTGTTGAAGCTTTGATAGATACGGGCGCTCACGTCTGTATTATGAGTTCGCGTTTTCGTCGTCGCATGAAGAAGGTCCTCACGCCCCCCTTGACCAGTGCCGTCCAAGTTGCAGATGGTGCAACAGTCCCTGTCGTCGGTATGTGCACAGCTCAACTTACCGTAGCTGGTCATCAAGTGGTCGTCCTTTTTCACCATGTTTGCAACATGTCCCCACGACCTCATACTACGCCTCGATTTTCTTGCCACCAATTCTGCTCTGATTGATTGCTCCGCTGGTGTGCTCCGCCTTGAACTGCCACAAATCAGTGCCGCCCCGTACCAACCTACATGCCGATTACAATGCAGCGACTTTGTTCGCCTGCCCTCCAAAACTGTGATGAACGTCGATTTTCTGTGCTCACCAGCTGTGCCCGACGGTGACTATTACGCTACGCCTCTCACCGACGTACTCCTTGCGCACAATGTTGCAGTGCCCTATACGGTGCTCAGCATCACAGATAAGAAAACTTGTCTACCTCTTGTCAATTTCGGCTACAAGAATCACGTGCTTCCACATGGCATTTCTGTGGCCCACCTGTGTCCGTTGCTCGATTCACAAGTTGAAGTGCTTGCCTTAGACACACTTGTTTCACCGCAACGCACATCACTCGCAACACATTCGGGCAGCCATCAAATTGTAAACATGATCGCCACTGATCTTCCGCCTCCGCAAGTTGAAGCCCTACAACATCTTCTCGAGGCCTACCAGGATATTTTTGATTTTGGTGACCGACCTCTTGGGCAGACGTCCTTTGTCCAGCATCGCATACACACAGGTGATGCCAACCCTGTTCACCGCCGTCCCTACAGAGTGTCTACTTTTGAGCGGAGCATAATTCAAAAGGAGGTGAACAAGATGCTAGCGAAGGACATTATTGAACCAACCTCCAATCCCTGGGCATCCCCAGTGGTATTAGTTAAAAAGAAGGACGGATCGTGGCGATTTTGTGTGGACTATCGCCACCTTAACAACATCACCAAGAAAGACGCATACCCTCTGCCCCGCATTGACGACGCCCTTGATTGCCTCCATGGTGCCGCCTACTTTTCTTCCATCGATCTTCGTTTTGGTTATTGGCAGATTGCCGTGGACCACATGGAACGAGAGAAGACGGCTTTTGTAACACCCGATGGCCTCTACCAATTCAAAGTCATGCCTTTCGGCTTGTGTAATGCCCCCGCCACCTTTAAACGAATGATGGACTTTCTGCTCCATGGATTCAAGTGGCCTACGTGTCTTTGTTATCTGGATGACTGTCGAAAATTCTTGATGTATTCCGTCTCGCCGGCCTTCAGCTGAATTCATCCAAGTGCCGGTTTGGTCGCCGTCGCATTACAATACTTGGACATATTGTTGACGCTTACGGCGTACAGCCTGACCCAGAAAAAGTTCGAGCTGTGAAGGACTTTCCTGTGCCAAAAACCGCAAAATATGTCCGCAGCTTTGTGGGGCTCTGCTCCTATTTTCGGCGGTTCATCAAGAACTTCGCGGAAATCGCTCGGCCCCTAACAGATTTACTCAAACCAGATGAGACGTTTACCTGGGGTCCCTCGCAAGCAGCAGCATTTTCCGACCTGACCACTTTGCTCACTTCTTCTTCTGTGCTGGCTCACTTCGACCCTACGGCACCGACCGAAGTGCGCACCGATGCCAGCGGTTACGGAATAGGCGCTGTGTTGGCTCAGCGACCACGTGGGCAGCATCGCGTGATGGCTTATGCCATGATGCTGCTGTCCACCTCGGAGCGTAATTATTCCATCACAGAGCACGAATGCCTAGCGCTGGTGTGGGCAGTCGCGAAATTTCGCCCTTACTTATACGGCCGACCATTTATAGTTCTCACCGACCACCACGCTCTCTGCTGGCTCGCTTCCCTCAAAGATCCCACAGGTCGTCTCGCCCGCTGGGCACTCCGCCTCCAGGAGTATTCTTACACCGTAGTGTATAAATAAGGAAAACTGCACAAAGATGTGGATTGTCTGTCACGCTACCCTGTGGCCGACTGCGACCCTACGAGCACTGATTCTGTGGGCTGCGTCCTTTCCCTCTCCCAGCTACTTCATCTCGGGGACGAGCAGCGTCGCGATCCGGATATGAGCCGCCTAATACAACAGCTCGAATCTTCACCGCAAGACGCTTCTGTTCGCATGCTTACCTTAAAGTACCGCACATTATATCGGCGTAATTTATCGCCCAGTGGTCACGACCTACTTCTGGTCATACCAAAGCACCTGCGTTCCACAGTCCTACGCGAGCTCCATGACGCGCCAACCGCGGGTCACCTTGGTGTCTCGCACATATGACCGTGTGCGCCGCCGCTTCTACTGGCCTGGCCTTTCACGCTCTGTACGTCGCTATGTCAACGCTTGTGAAATTTGCCAGCGTCGCAAAAAGCCGTCGGGACTACCTTCCGGATATCTTCAGCCCATCGACATCCCATCGGAGCCATTCTTCCGTGTTGGTTTGGACCTTCTCGGTCCCTTCCCAACATCCACCTCCGGAAACAAGTGGGTCGCGGTGGCTACGGATTGCGCGACCCGTTATGCAGTTACGCGAGCCATGCCAACAAGCTGCGCTACAGACGTCGCTGATTTTCTACTACGCGATCTCATTTTAGTGCATGAAGCCCCTCGTCAACTGCTGACAGACCGAGGCCGTACGTTCCTTTCGAAAGTGGTTGACGATATCCTGCGTTCCTGCTCTACCCAACATAAGCTCACGGCATCGTACCACCACCAGACAAACGGGCTTACAGAACGTTTAAACCGCACCCTGACAGACATGCTATCGAAATACGTCTCGGCCGACCATCGTGATTGGGACCTTGCACTACCCTACGTGACGTTCGCATACAATTCCTCCCGGCATGACACTGCTGGGTACTCGCCATTTTACCTTCTGTTTGGACGCGAACCAACATTGCTGTTGGATACCTTCCTGCCAGCCGCTGCGCAGTCTACTTCTGAATATGCACGCGACGCTGTTACCCGAGCTGACCACGCTCGTCAGCTTGCCCGCAGCAGATTAATGGCGTCCCAAGACTCGCAGAACTATCGTTACGATGAGCGGCATCGCGACGAACACTTTCCAACAGGTTCCCTCATTCTTCTTTGGTCCCCTACGCGACATGCAGGCCTTTCAGGAAAACTTCTCTCTCGTTTCACGGGCCCATACCGCGTGCTTAGCCGAGTGACCGACAATACATATGAAATTGTCCCTGATCATCCATCAACCTTTTCCGCTCTGCTGTCAAGGGACATCGTCCACGTATCAAGGCTGAAGCGTTGCCACACTGCTCCTGCTGTGGCCCCGACAACTCGCCGGGTCGGCGCTTTGGCCACCGGGGGTCGTGTTACGTGATTTCGTCTGACTGAAAGAGGGCATAGTGGGGCATACCGAAGTAAGGTGCCTCAGACTGAGAGTGTAGAAGTGGACGTTGTCGGTGAGCTGCGTTGTGGCTGCGGACTGACAACTGTTATTTTCCACGTAACAATATATATATATATATATATATATATATATATATATATATATATATATAGAGAGAGAGAGAGAGAGAGAGAGAGAGAGGGGAAAGAAGGGATGCTCAAGGGCTCGTTTTTTCGAGTTTTCACACAATAATATTGAAATCTAACAGACAATAATGCCAAGGAAAGCATAAGGGAGGTTATTAGACCAAATTGTAAGGTAAATGTAAAGAGAGAAAAGTGGGTGAAAAGACAACTTGCCGTGGGCAAGAACCGAACTTGTGACCTTCGAATAACACGTTCTATGCTCTACCTCTGAGCTACCATAGCGGCTATCCTCCCAGCTACTTTATTGGGTATATATGTGAATTTAAACGTGGGAGTGTCAGTCAGCGTCATCTGTAGCATGGCGGTGAGTGTGGCACACTCTTTTATGAGCCTGTGGGCGTCACGTAGCATATATATATATTGTCACGATGAGTCACAAGTACTGGGGGGATTTATTGAACAACCGGGTGGCTAGCTCTAGGACGATGCGTCAGTCGGGGCTGGCTCTCGAGCAGAGAAGGCGATCTTCTTCTTTCCTCCAGATTTAGAGCCGCTCTTGCTGCCAACCCACTACGTGCTGGCGGCATTATCCCCCCTTCCGAAAAGAAAAAAAACAACAAGTACCAAAAAGAAGAAAGGAAAGTACATAGCAGCACCGCGATGCTACTACATAGGCACGTGAAAAAAAATTGAAATTCGGATGAAGTGAAAGTAAAAATTGAAGAGCGTGCCTACATAGGAAACGTCAATGAACGAGAAAGTAAGTTCACAAAATAAACAAAAAACACAAAAAACGCTGTACGGTAAAGGAAAAGTTACGAACAACGCGCAATAAATGGCTTCATGCGCAACACATGAACGACGTCCGGCATCAGCCGTGTCCTGCTCCGTGCATGGGGTGTTGAGTCCGGAACCACTTCGTAGTTCACGTCACTGACGCGGCGTAACACTTTATATGGGCCAAAGTACCGGCTCAGCAACTTTTCACTAAGGCCACGGCGGCGGACGGGCGTCCACACCCAAACTTGATCTCCGGGGCTGTAAAACACTTCTCTGTGGCGGGTATTATAGCGTCGTGCGTCTGCCTGCTGTTGCTGGCCGATGTGCAGTCGCGCGAGCTGCCGGGCTTCCTCGGCACGCTCTGCGAATTCTTCGGCGTCTGTTGCCAACTCGTCTTCGTCCTGACACGGTAGCATTGAGTCTAGCATGGTCTGCACTTCGCGGCCGTAGAGAAGTCGAAATGGCGTGAATCGCGTGGTCTCTTGCACGGCGGTATTATACGCGAAGGTCACGTAAGGCAAGATCCGGTCCCATGTTTTGTGCTGTACGTCGATGTACATTGAGATCATGTCTGCGAGGGTCTTATTCAGTCGTTCAGTAAGTCCGTTGGTTTGCGGGTGGTACGCAGTTGTCCTTCGGTGTCTGGTGTTGCTCAGTTTGAAAACTTCGTCCGTAAGCTGCGCCGTGAATGCCGTCCCTCTGTCCGTTATTACACTGGAAGGAGCACCGTGTCGTAACACGATGTGGCGCATGAAAAATTGTGCTACCTCAGAAGCCGTGGCTCGTGGGATCGCCTGGGTTTCAGCGTAGCGTGTCAAATAGTCGGTCGCGACGATCACCCATTTGTTGTTGTCCGCAGACATAGGAAAAGGCCCGAGAATGTCCATGCCGACTTGGTCGAACGGTGTGCAGGGTGCTTCAATGGGCTGAAGCAAACCAGCTGGCTTAACAGATGGTTGCTTTCGGCGCTGACATTCCCGACAGCTCTTGACGTACTTCTTGACGCTTGCCGAAAGTCCTGGCCAATAGTACCTCTCACTCACTCTGGCAAGTGTTCGTGAGTAGCCCAGATGACCGGATGTGGGTTCGTCATGGCAAGCGAAGAGGACGTCGTCTCGCATGTCTCGAGGAACCACCAGGAGGTAGGCACGGTTGTTCGAACGAGCGTTCTTCTTGTACAGCACACCATCTCGAAGGCAGAACGACGGCAACGAGCGGAATAAATGACGTGGTATGACTGTGTCCTGGCCCTCTAAATGATCGATGATCGGACGAATCTCTGCGTCATCCCGCTGCCGTTTACTCAAGTCTGATGAGCTAATGGCGCCCAGGAAGCCTTCGTCTTCCTCTGCTTCCTGACTGCCGACATGAAGGGGCGCGCGTGACAGTGTGTCAGCGTCTTCATGCTTACGGCCGGACTTATGGACGATGGTGACGTCAAACTCCTGCAGCCGCAAGCTCCACCGTGCTAGCCGTCCTGAAGGGTCGCGCAGGCTTGCCAACCAGCAGAGGGCGTGGTGGTCCGTCACTATCTTGAAGGGACGACCATAAAGGTACGGGCGGAACTTGGTGATTGCCCACACGACTGCGAGGCACTCTTTCTCCGTAGTGGAATAATTCGCCTCAGCACGCGATAGAGAGCGGCTGGCGTAGGCTATCACTCTTTCGATGTCTTCTTGACGCTGAACGAGCACTGCACCGAGCCCAATGTTACTAGCGTCGGTATGGACCTCCGTGTCAGCATCATCGTCGAAATGAGCGAGAACGGGCGCTGATTGCATGCGCTGTCGCAGCTCATCAAAAGCTGCTTGTTGCTCGTTTTCCCAGACAAACGGTGTGTCGTCTCTTGTGAGACGAGTCAGAGGTTCTGCTATCTGTGAAAAGCCATGAATGAATCGGCGATAGTAGGCGCACAAACCAAGGAAGCGCCGGACGGCTTTCTTATCGACAGGAGCTGGTAATTCGGCAACAGCGGCAAGCTTGTCCGGATCGGGACGGATTCCTTCGGCGCTAACTACATGTCCAAGAAACTTCAGTTCTTTATAGCCGAAGTGGCACTTCTGTGGCTTTAGTGTGAGGTCCGCCAATCGGATAGCCTCCAGTACGCTGCGCAGGCGCTGAAGGTGCTGCTCGAACGTGGCAGAGAAGACCACCACATCGTCGAGGTAGACAAGACAAGTCTGCCACTTCAGCCCTGTGAGGACAGTGTCCATCATTCGCTGGAAAGTCGCCGGCGCTGAACACAAGCCGAAAGGGAGTACTCGAAATTGGTATAGGCCGTCTGGAGTCACGAAGGCTGTCTTTTCGCGGTCTCGCTGATCTACCTCGATTTGCCAGTACCCGCTTTTGAGATCGAGAGAAGTGAAATAATGGGCATGACGAAGTCTATCTAGCGAATCGTCGATACGCGGTAGCGGGTACACATCCTTTTTGGTCACGTTGTTAAGCTTTCGGTAATCGACGCAGAAGCGTAGCGACCCGTCCTTCTTTTTGACAAGCACGACTGGAGATGACCACGGGCTGTTGGATGGTTCGATAACGCCATCGTCAAGCATCTCGCGAACTTGCGTACGTATCGCTTCACGTTCTTTAGCCGACACGCGGTAGGGGTGCTGGTGTATTGGGCGTGCGTCCTCGTACGTGATGATCCTGTGTTGAGTGATGGACGTCTGGCGGATCTTCGAGCAACTTGCGAAGCAAGACCTGTACTCGAACAAGAGCGCTCGCAGCGCAGTCTGGTTATCGGTGGACAGATCAGGATTGATGTCAATGTTGCTCATTGATGTGTCTGCGTTATCCACTACTTCTGACGTGAGACAGTTGGTTACGTTTGCTACTTCGTGGGCAAACGCTATCGAAGTGCCACGGAAAAGGTGTCGATGCTCATTGCTTAAGTTGGTAACGAGCAATTCAGATCGGCCGTCGCGAACGTGTATTACACTTCTCGCTACACATATGCCTTGCTGCAGGAGGTGTTCTAAATTTGTCTCGGCCACCACATCGCCAACGCTCAAACCACAGCATGTTACGTCGACTAGAACACTGGCTCGGGGAGGAAGCGTCACGCTCTGTTCAGAAATACGGAGTACGTCGACACGCATTCCGTCATCCTGCACGTTGATTGCTCGCTTGGCTGAGAACGTGACGCGGCGCTCTTGCAGATCAATGATAGCTCCATTTTCCTGTAGAAAATCAACTCCCAGAATGACGTCACGGGAGCATTCACGTAGAACAAGGCAGCTTGCTACGAATGTGTACCCTTGAATCTGTACTCTAGTTGTGCAGGCACCCAGTGGAGTAACGACATGGCCACCAGCTGTCCGAATCTGCGAGTTATGCCATGGTGTGATTACTTTCTTCAGCTGCGTTGTCAGTTTCCCGCTCAGTATGGAATAGTCTGCGCCGGTGTCCACTAACGCATTAACTACACAACCATCAATTGTTACTGCTATGTCGAGTGAAAGCCGGCTATCCTTTGCAGCAGCAGGTGATGTCGGACCAGTTTCTGTATTGTTCTGCGTCAATAGGAGGTCTTCAGCGCTTCGACGTTCAGCGACCCCGCCCCCAGAGGTCGCTTCGGCTAGTTTTCCCGGCGGGGGCTGGGAGATCGTGCGGTAGAATACCGCTGGGGCGTTGATGAAAATCGCCTCGGTGATGGCGAGCGCGACTGGCGCCCAGCAGATGGTGGTGCATGCTGCTGGGAGAGGTAGTTTTGGATGTCGCGTGGTCTCTGACCGTAACGGGGTGGCGGCGAGTACGCAGAGAAGCCGCGAAGCCCAAGACGGCGATATGGGCACTGGCGGTACAAGTGATCAGCTTCTCCGCAGTGAAAGCACAG
The DNA here is from genome assembly GCF_043290135.1 of Rhipicephalus microplus. NCBI lineage: Eukaryota > Metazoa > Arthropoda > Arachnida > Ixodida > Ixodidae > Rhipicephalus > Rhipicephalus microplus. The sequence goes on from NC_134710.1 coordinate 135,540,956, forward strand.
AGGCCGGCGATCAGGTGTGCGCCAAACATCAGACTTACGAGGAGACGTGCGCCGATCGTCGATGTACTGAACTGGTTGCACTGAACGATGGGCGACAGAAGCACCAGGGACAAAGGGCAGCGGCGGTGGCGTGTACGTGCCTTCGTAGTACGGTATGTGCTGCGCTGACTGTAGTGAAACAGCAGGAACAGGATGGACGAATAATGGCGGCGTTGCAGCAGGGCGTTTCAAGGCTTCCGCGTAGGTTGTCTCACGGCGGTATTCAGCAGGAGCTGGCACAGCTGTATCACGAGGCAAGGTGTCCCGGAGGGCCTGGTGCAGCTCATCCTTGATCACAGTCGCAATAGAGTTGACTGTAGGATGAGGTGTTACACCAGCCTTTTGTAACTCTTCACGTACTACATCACGGATGAGTTCACGTAGACAGTCGTTGTTGGTTATAGTGGCGGTGAAAATGTCGGCAGTAGACATGCCACTGACTCTCCTGTCGTATTGGTTGGATCGCTGCTGCAGCATTTTTTCCATTGTCACGGCCTCGGACAAGAACTCCGCGACCGTCTTCGGAGGACTTCGCACGAGGCCGGCAAAAAGCTGGTCCTTGACACCGCGCATCAAGTGACGCAACTTCTTGTCCTCAGTCATTCTCGAATCGGCCCGTCGGAAGAGGCACGTCATGTCTTCGACGTACGCGGTCACAGTTTCGTTCGGCGACTGGACGCGGGCAAGAATAGCTCGTTCAGCTCTTTCTTGGCGGTCAGTGCTGGCATATGTCTGCAGAAGTCTACGACAGAATTCGGGCCACGTCGTCAGCTGCTCCTCCCGATTCTGATACCACGTGCGAGCCCCGTCTTCGAGATAAAAGTAGACACGACCCAGTTTCGCCGCGTCGTCCCACTGATTCAAGTTGGCTACGCGCTCGAAGTCCGCCAACCAGTCCTCAACGTCTTCGTGCTCCGTACCATGGAACGTCGGCGGTGCCCGTGGGCTTTCCAACGTATAGCGGTTCGGCGACGTGCTTCCCGTGCCGGTTGCCAAGGTTTGTACCGAAGTGCTGGTCATGTTTGTTGATGTGGTGGGAGCAGTATCGTTGACTTCCGGAGGCAATCCCCTGATTCGGCGGCTGGTCCGATGCACGGGAGTGTTGACTGGCACTGGACTCGTATTACGGCTTCCTGGGGGGGTCTGCAGCATCCGTGAGGCTACCCAGCACCTTCCACCAGTTTGTCACGATGAGTCACAAGTACTGGGGGGATTTATTGAACAACCGGGTGGCTAGCTCTAGGACGATGCGTCAGTCGGGGCTGGCTCTCGAGCAGAGAAGGCGATCTTCTTCTTTCCTCCAGATTTAGAGCCGCTCTTGCTGCCAACCCACTACGTGCTGGCGGCAATATATATATATATATATATATATATATATATATATATATATATATATATATATATATATATATATATATATATATATATATATATATATATATATATATATATATATATATATATATATATATATATATATATCGAACGCGTTATTCGAAGGTCGTAGTTTTGTTTCCTGCTCACGGCTGGTTATTTTTTCATCCACTTTTCTTTCTTCTTATTTACATTCCATTGGTTCTAATAACTTCCCCTGTACATTCCTTGGCATTACTGTCTGTTAGATCTCATTAATATTGTGTTAAACCACGGGAAAACGAGCCCTTAGGTTTACACTTCTTTCCTTTATTATATATATATATATATATATATATATATATATATATATATAGAAGAATAACTTCGGTTGCCGCAAGGTTATAAATATGAAAGTAAATGCGCTTTCACATAACAACTGTTTATTGTGCCGATGTTTCGACGGGAACCCCGTCTTTTTCAAGGCATAATACTATTTACACATGTTCCGTGTCTTCTTATAGCCTGTCGAGACAGGAGGGAAGGGGTCAAAAGAAAAGTGAAAAAGAAGAAAAAAAGAAAAAAGGAAAGAAAAGAGAGAGAGAGAAAAGAAAAAAAGAAGAAGAAACAGTGAAACGGGAGGACAAACATTAAATAAAATATAGAAAATCTAGGAGAAGAAGCAAGACCGACACGGCGTAATTAGAAAGGGGCAGCATCTCATCAGAGTAGGGCAGAGGTAGATGAGCAGTGTCATCATTGTCAACAATACCTCCCCCGCACCCATTCTTCCCCAAGTGGGCAGTGAGCCGCCGTTCTTGTATTTCACCTTTCCGTGTAGTCCGCTGGCGGCTCGTTCCTCTTTGAAGATAGTTATAGCGCGAGAACAAAACGATGACACAGACACAAGAAGGACAAGTTAATGGGGAGGGCTTAAGTGCTTCGAGTGCGTGCTGGTGGCGTCGGGAGGAATGAAAAAGCCGGTGATTGAGGCAGAGCCATCGATATTCATTATATGTAATGGCTCCTTGTCAGTGAAGGAACAGAATGTGCGTTAAAAATTAGAGAAGAAAAAAAAGAGAACAGGGGGGGGGGGGGGGTGGACTGTACGACATTCGGGACAGTCACCACACAGTTGCGGCTCACTGGGAAGACATGCGCGCATGTATGAAAAAGTCAACGAAACCACCTAGCTGTCAGCTCCTTGTCAGTGAAGGGACAGAATGTGCGTTAAAACTTGAAGAAGAGGGAAAAAAATAAAAGAAAAAGGGAGGGGGGGGAAACCGCACGGCATCCGGGACCACTTATCTGTGCGTTCCGGCTGTGCTTGATGAGGCAAATCATTTCTATGTTGTCAGATGCATAGGCCAAAAGCTTTGTTAGCGGGTAATATTATTGTCGTAATGAAACCGGACTGATTAGAGAGAAGCGTTTGCGTCCTTTAGCGGTCGTATAACGCTGACAGAGTGCCTGGGTGTTCATTTATTCCGTATTTTATCGTGTTAAATTTGTAGATAAAATAAGATTCCCGTTGTTCCCGTTCTCTGATTGTTCGAAAGATGTTTTCTAGTAGTGTAACCCTGATGTCATCAAAGCTGTGGTCTTTTAATGTACAGTGTTTTGAAAGTGGAAGGCCTGGCAGAGATCGTACATGTGCCCGGTGGTTGTTGAATCTAATTCGAAACGGAGTGTCTGTCTGGCCCACGCATTGCTTGTTACATACCCCACATTCCAGGAGGTATATGACGTTGTCTTAGTCACAGTCTAGTGCACCTCTTATCCTGTGCTTAAAATCCGAGTGGGTGCTTTTCGCCACTGTCGTTGTCTGCATGTGTTTGCATACCTTGCATCTGCTTTTTCCGCAAGGGTGACACCCAATTTGAGGTTTCACACCTATCTCTGAATTTATTAAATGATCTTTTATATTTTTCGGCCGTCTGTATACAACACAAGGAGGAGAAGTGAAAATTTTGGATAGTCGCACGCTCTGTTCCAATATGTTGAAGTGTTTTCTTAGGACCTTGTTTATGTTCGGTGGGTTGCTCGTGAAAGTTAATAGCAAGTTTTTGTTGCGGTGTTGGTCGGCGTTTTTCTGGGGTTGAGAAGAATCTGGCGGTCCAAATTTTCAGCTTTTTTGATGGCGTCATCGATGATAGCTGGCGGGTATTCTTGATTAAGGAGTACTCCGCGCATATGTGTGCTGATTTTGTGGAAGTTCTCGGTGCGGGAGCAGATTCGTCGGAATCTGTGTGCTTGGGAATAGGGAATGCTGGTCTTGCAATGTCGCGGGTTGCAATGTCGCGTATATATATATATATATATATATATATATATATATATATATATATATATATATATATATATAATATATATATATATATATATATATATATATATATATATATATATGTATATATATATATATATATATATATATATATATATATATATATATATATATATATATATATATATATATATATATACATATATATATATATATATATATATATATATATATATATATATATATATATATATATATATATATATATATATATATATATATATATATATATATATATATATATATATATATATGTATATATATATATATATATGCAAGAAAGAGACGACGAAACTTTCACGGAAGCGTCTTTACTTAACGTTTTCAGCTGGTGGACCAACCTTCGTCAGAGTAATGTTACAGGAATTCATAGATTGCTTTAAAAGCTCCTTCCAAAAAAATCTTTCTGCCAGTGAATTTGATGCCCCGCCGCGGTGGTCTAGTGGCTAAGGTACTCGGCTGCTGACCCGTAGGTCGCGGGTTCAAATCCCGGCTGCGGTGGCAGCATTTCCGATGGAAGCGGAAATATTGTAGGCCTGTGTGCTCTCAGATTTGGGTGCACGTTAAAGAACCCCAGGTGGTCGAAATTTCCGGAGCCCTCCACTACGGCGTCTCTCATAATCATATAGTGGTTTTTGGACGTTAAACTCTACATATCAATCAAGCCAGAGAATTTGATGCTCTTGGAAGTTTTAATGCACGTATATTATCATAAAACCAACACACAAGGGCGGCTCGATTGTGATAATGGGCAAAGAAAGTTACGTAAAAGAAGCCGTAGGACAGTTATCTGACACTGCGTTTTACAAACAACTTCCCGCTGATTCTACCACTAAGTTTCTTATCATCATAAAAGACACCATTAAAGCATTGGTAAAAAAAAGGGGGGTCGACGATAAGACAGCACGCAGCCTTATTCCGCTTAGCCCTGTTGCCGGAAGATTTTACCTGCTCCCAAAGATACACAAGTCAGGAAATCCAGGCCGTCCCATTGTTTCAGGCATTCGAACAGTTACAGAAGACATATCTCGTTACGCTGAGAGTTTGATGAAATTTCTTCCGCTCACATTCGCTTCCTTTGTTAAGGATAACAACAATTTCCTCAATAAAATACCACACCTAACTGTGCCTGATGGTTCGCTTCTGGTGACGATGGACCTCACCTCCCTCTATACTAACTTCCTCCACAAGGACGGTATACAGGCTGTTTTAGATTCATATGACCACTCCGAATCTGACAAGCTAATGGACACGACAACTCTCGAAACAGTGCTGAAGCTAATTCTCTAGTTGAAGAACTTCGAATTCGATGGCTCTCATTACGTACAGATCAGTGGAACATCGATGGGTACAATTATAGGCCCTGCATACGCAAATATCTTCATGGGAGTGCTTGAAGACTCGTTTTTTTAAGAGTGTACCACTAAAGCCTGTGCATTTCAAACGCTACATCGATGACATACTTTTTCTTTGGACACATGGTGAAACAAAACTTCTAACCTTTATAGCGAAATTCAACCAGGTACATCCCGCTATAACATTCTCTCATACTTACTCAACCTTTTCTGTAGCCTTCCTCGACGTTACTATTGCCATTTCCCATGAACGCCTAACTACGATAGTTTTTAAAAAGCCAACAGATAATCACCAGTTTCTTCATTTTGAAAGTAGCCACGTGTGCCATTGGAGATTGGAATTCCATATAGCCAGGCACAGCGCTTTAGGCGCATATGCTCTGAAGATCAAGATTTCAATTCTTGCCCGCTTCTTTTTACCTTCTTTTTTACCTTACTATCCAATCAATTGTGCCAAGCATGACATGCCCAACAGCAACCCTGTGCACAATCGGGAGGCCCCTACTGCACGCGTAAACCATTATCGGGCAACAATTGACATTGCACCCGCTTTCCAGCCTCTGCGGCAATACGCGGCGCCCCTCTTTCAACGACGAGA